>NC_089849.1:92917418-93249675 GCF_035609145.1 Eleutherodactylus coqui
GAGAGAGAGAGAGAGAAAGAGAGAGAGAGTAAAGAGAAAGAGAGAGAGAAAAAAAAGAGAAAAAGAGAGAGAGAGAGAAAAAAAGAGCGAGAGAGGAAGAGAGAGAGAGAGAGAGAAAAAGAGAGAGAGAAAAAGAGAGAGAGTAAAGAGAAAGAGAGAGAGAGAAAAAGAGAGAGAGAGAAAAAAAGAGCGAGAGAGGAAGAGCGAGAGAGGAAGAGAGAGAGAGAAAGAGAGAGAGAGAGAAAAAGAGAGAGAAAAAGAGAGAGAGAGAGAGAGAGAGGGAAAGAGAGAGAGAGAAAGAGAGAGAGAGAGAGAGAAAGAGAGAGAGAAGAGAAAAAGAGAGAGAAAGAAAAAGAGAGAGAGAAAGAAAAAGAGAGAGAGAAAGAGAGAGAGAAAAAGAGAGAGAGAAAAAGAGAGAGAAAAAGAGAAAGAGAGAGAGAGAACACACGAAGCAAGGGGAAAAAAAAGCTCGGCACCCGGCGTCCCACATACAAAAATGCTCGAGTCTCCCATTGTAGTCAATGGGGCTCGTTACTTGAGTAGAGCTCTCGAATTTTACGACAAGCTCGACTCGAATAACGCGGACCCGAGCATTTGGGTGCTCACTCATCTCTAATTGTATTCTCCCTGGGAAATCCCCGCTAAAGACGGTGCCTATCATTTCATTGGTGAAGATTTAGGGACCTTTACGTGGGTGCAAGTCACGGTAAATTACGCACCAGAATCTGCACAGCTTCCTGCAGACTTTGATGCAGAATTACTAGCAGCAGATTCCACTGGATGGACATATTCTACCCATGTGAAAGGGCTCTTGGAATGCACATCAGATTATAGATCACCAGGACCAAAGGATAAGCCATTGTTTGCCTTTTATGTTCGCTTGAAGAAGGACAAATGAATGGCGGTGAATCGGCTGGGAATTGTTACAGCCGTCCATCTCCATTCACCGTAGACCGGAGCTGCTCAAACATTAGTTCTACTAAAAACGAAGCAACTCCGACAAGTGAACAATTTCTCGCTCACTGCCCTGTCGGCAGCCGCGTGTACATGCAACAATTTTTGCCAAAATTTCCAATGAGAATTTGTGCAATAATTCTCCCCGTGTAAAGCTACATCTAAATGTGCTAAAAACGCTCACAAATGTACTCGCAATCTTGTGAATGGACAAAAAAAAACTGGCCATGATCGTGGAAAAATGCCCATTCAGGTGCTTATATGAAGCAGGCGTGAAAACGTAAAAACGCCGTAGCCGTATATCCACTCATGGGAAAGAGCCCTTAACAGTAGGCTTCCAGACTTCCAATATGTCGTTAGGTGACAAGGGACACTTTGCATAAAATACAAGTACTTAAAGTGGTTGTCCCACTTCTTGCTGTTTTTAGACAGCTCTGTACATTGCACAGTGGCCAAGGTTGGTACTGCAGGCTGAATCCTATTTTTAAAATATTTTTTTAGAATTGTGAAAAAAAATCATCAAAAATTGTTTAAAAAACATGATTTATTATAATAGGTCATTTTCTGAGGACACCTTCCCATTAAGGGAAAACGTAAATTACACGTCAGATCTCAACAAACAAAATATTCAGGTTAAAATTTTTTATTGATACAAATTGTGTAATTCGTTGAGAAAAAAATTACATATTAATGGTCAATGGAAACCAAGATCATCAACCAAATGAGGGCTGGATTCCAAATTAGCCAAAATTGGCAAATGCCAATTGATCTGCAGGATGTTGGGGTGTGAGCACAGCTCCCACTACAGGATGTTGGGGTGTGAGCACAGCTCCCACTACAGGATGTTGGGGTGTGAGCACAGCTCCCACTACAGGATGTTGGGGTGTGAGCATAGCTTCCACTACAGGATGTTGGGGTGTGAGCTCAGCTCCCACTACAGGATGTTGGGGTGTGAGCACAGCTCCCACTACAGGATGTTGGGGTGTGAGCATAGCTTCCACTACAGGATGTTGGGGTGTGAGCTCAGCTCCCACTACAGGATGTTGGGGTGTGAGCACAGCTCCCACTACAGGATGTTGGGGTGTGAGCATAGCTTCCACTACAGGATGTTGGGGTGTGAGCTCAGCTCCCACTACAGGATGTTAGGGTGTGAGCACAGCTTCCACTAAAGGATGTTGGGGTGTGAGCTCAGCTCCCACTACAGGATGTTGGGGTATGAGCATAGCTTCCACTACAGGATGTTGGGGTGTGAGCTCAGCTCCCACTACAGGATGTTGGGGTGTGAGCACAGCTCCCACTACAGGATGTTGGGGTTTGAGCATAGCTTCCACTACAGGATGTTGGGGTGTGAGCTCAGCTCCCACTACAGGATGTTGGGGTGTGAGCACAGCTTCCACTAAAGGATGTTGGGGTGTGAGCAAAGCTCCCACTACAGGATGTTGGGGTGTGAGCACAGCTTCCACTAAAGGATGTTGGGGTGTGAGCTCAGCTCCCACTACAGGATGTGTCTTTTTATGAAAGTTTGATCAGAAACATGCAGACCAATATCCCACTGGAGATCCTCTTCTAGGACTCTGGCAGTGCTCCTCCTGTTCTTCTTCACACAAGGGAGCAGACAACAGTCTTTATGCCCTTCTACAACCCTGTCCAGCACTCCTTGTGTAATGGCCATTGTCCTGGTATCTGCTCCATACTGTTGAGACTGTGCTGGGAAATACAGCAAACCTTCTTGCAATGGTATATATGGATGTGCCATTCTAGAGGAGCGGGACACTTGTGAAACCTGATTGGGCTGCAGGTAGTGGCTAGCTCTACCATTAGTGACAACGGCACTAGCAAAATGCAAAATTAGAGAAGAATGAAGGAGGATAAGAGACCTTTAACACAGGACAGAACATTCCGCAACAGTGTTGCGAAATATGCTCTCTCGCTGAATATTCAGCTAACATGCAGATTAGCAGATTTTGGTGCGGAATTAAGAATAGCAGAATCCTGTCGGCAATTCCGCATTAAAATCTAGTTAGCCGTGCGGATTTCGGTGCGGAATTTAGTTATAACATATTCTGCAACACTGTTGCGAAATAATCTGTCTAGTATGAATGGTCCCACTAGGAAAGGGTATTCATCTGTGGCTACCACCTCCACCCATTCCTTTTTGGGGATGTCTTGCTGTCGCCCCTCTGATGCTCCTGTTGCCATTTTCATTTGTACCAAAGCAGATGAAATTGATTTGCAATGGCTTATTCTTCCTAACTGGACGGATTGATATCCATGAAGTTTAATTGACTTGCTGATTCCACTGTGGTGCTTAAGGGTTCCCTTAATGTTTTGAGCAGCGTAGTTAGGTTGGTAATAAGCAGCCTGTCTGCCGGTGACATATAACACTACACATGTGTGTACAGGTACGTTAAATAGATGACCCGCTTGAGAGAACATATAGAATCTCCAAGGCTGCCCCTGGAATTTGTCATCTGTTCATTATGTCATCCCGGCTATGCGAGGATCACTCATGAGTTGACCATGGCATCATTCCTCAAACTAAACGAGTATGAATAATGGGCATTGATTACCGAAGGCTGTGCTGTACAAGATGGTGATCACAGCTGTGGCCCTTGCTGCAGCCCCTTTTTCCTCCATAAGATAACACTTTCCCTCTTAATTAGCTCGGCACACAACATTTGCATCTGCAATTAGGGAAGCGAGTCCTACAGCTCATTTGGTTGAGTAGATTCCAATTAAAAATGAAGGGGAAAGGGAGTTTTGTGACGTCTCTATTGGAAAGGTCCTCGGTCATGTGAAGGTTAGGGCTCCTTCACACGACTGTATGCGCCGTAAAATCGTATGAATGAAGAATAGCTGCGATCCAGTCCTGATCTTTAGCCGCGTATTATCTGCCGTTCACACCGGCGGCTGGAGCGTATCGGCACAAAAATATGCTGCAGCGCGGAAATCCTTGGAATGACTGCTAATGCTTAAATAGAGCAGCTATCTGCTTTTCCCAGCGTTAGACAGGTAACCTCCCTCTCCCTCCTTTTTTCAGCTCCCATAGAAGTCTATGGGAATTTCTAGCGTATCTTGGCCAAAGATAGGGCTAGACATATCTTTGGATGCAGCGTATAAAATCGCTCATCCGAATGAATACATTGGAATCCAATGCTTCAGATGGTTGCGATTTTGCCTGATTTTTGGACGCAGCTAAATAGCTGTGTGTATACAGTCGTGTGAATGAGGCCTTAAGGCTCTTTCACACAGGCGTGACTATTTTCGGACGGTCATGTTACGGCCATAGCGCTGCCGATAATCATGTGAACGGGCATTAAAACTCCCGTTTTAACACCCACGGACGCGGCTGATCTCCGGCATCTGCAAAAAGGTGAGTATATATATATTTTTTAAACTTTTTTGGATAGTTTTCAGGGAAGGGCTTATATTTGAAGCCCTTTCCCGAAAATTAATGCAGCGCTTGCCGGCAGCCCACTGCTTTAATGGAGCCGGCTGTATTGCCGGCTCCATTGAATTCAATGGGCGAACATCGTTCATCTCTGCCACAGCTGTTACAGCTGTGGCAGAGGAGAACGATCGTTAGTATATGTTCTCAATGGGGTTGGCGCTGCTGCCGCCGGCCCCATTGAGCGCATATACAAGAACAACGATTTGCGCAGAACGCAGTTACATGGGTTCTGCGAATCGTTGTGTCATATAATTTTCGGCGCATCCGCATAAAAAACGGCCGTGTGACCGATCCCATTGCAAAGCATTGGGTATATATAGGGCCCTTCATGGCCATTTATGTGGGAGTACAATGGTAAATCACAGACATACTGTAGCTGTTGTGCCTATGTGCAATTTCTTGGGGATTGGGTGCACATTTGCGCATCCTTATAGTCTCCTATGGTGCCCTTGGATGCGCACAAAAATAGGGCATGTCTTTTTTTTCCTCCCGCACATTTCACATTCATTCTATTCTCTGCACAATGCGTGTGCAAATACCCTAATACTGTATATAATAAAAACTGCTCCAAAAAAAAGTGTCAGCATCACCCGTATAGCAGCTTGTTTCATTGCATTTCTGTATATTTTAGGGCTTTCCAACTACACACATCAATGTGCTCTTTCAAATCAAGCAGCCACTTGCTAATATAATCTATTGAAAAATCTTGTAAATCTGTCTATCTGTGTTCCATAGTCGGGTCCAGAAGTATTTGGATGGTGACACAGTTTTCATAATTTATCCTTTATACCACCGCAATGGATTTGAAGCAAATGCATAAATATGTGATTGAAGCTTTATCTATGAGCTTTAATTGAAGTAATGTAACATTAATGTTGGCCTATACCCAAGCACTGGTCAGGAACACCCCGAGTCCGGCAGGCTAGAACAGAACCCCCAACGGGACATGGACACAGGTATAACCAGCTGTGTTATCAACCTGTCATCTCACACCCCAGTAATGTGGAGCTCAGTGTTCTCTCCAGGGGACTTTCATTCTGTCCTACTAAAACATTTGACAAGATAGAACTCTGCAGCGACATGGAGGAATATTTCAGGAGACTATGAATGAAAGAGTTCTTCCATGACAAAGAGGACACAGGACCTCCAAGCACTCAAACAGAGGAGGAACTAGGGGCCAATAAGAAGTCTGATTGGACACTCCCTCCAGGCCACAACCCCACTTTGGACAAATATATAGACTCCTTTAGACATGAGGTGCAATCTACTATACTGGACAAGCAGAAAAATGAAGCATTTCATATCAATATGCAAGAAAGAAGGGCCTTCTATGCACTCAAAAACAACAAGGAGATCACCATTATGTCTGTAGATAAGGGTGGTGCTATAGTTCTCATGAACACATCAGACTACATGAAAGAAGCAGACAGACAGCTGACGGACACCAGATACTACATCAAACTGGATCAAGACCTGACTCAAAAATATGTGAGGGAATTGAGAAGGGTCATCAGAAGCCTGTCTGTGGGCTCCACAAGACTTTTGGACTTGATACCGGAGAACCTCATGGTTGGTGTATTCTACATGCTTCCCAAACTACACAATGCTGGCAACCCAGGGAGGCCAATTATCTCAGGTGTGGGAACCCTCACTGAAGGAATCTCAGGATGGGTAGAAGGGGTCCTCAATCACTGGTGAGGAATACAACTAGCTACTTGCAAGACACCATGGACCTACTGAACAAACTGTCAACCATAGGTTCCCTCCCTGATGGCGTCATCCTGGCCACCATGGATGTGGAATCATTATACTCCAATATCCCACACGAAGATCCCAGGCACACGTTGAGGCCAATGGGATCGCCTCTGAATCGGTGCTACAACTCACAAGAGTCATTTGAACACACAATTATTTCTCCTTTGGCAAAGAGATATTCCTCCAACTCCCCGGAACTGCCATGGGCAGTAAAATGGCACCGTAATATTCCAACATTTTCATGGCAAAACTGAAGAGTGACTTCCTAGCCTACTGCTCCAGCAAACCATTGGCCTATTTGCGCTACATTGATGACACCATAATCATCTGGACCAACACCGAACAAGAATTAATAAAATTCCATGGGAGATTCAATGCATTCCACCCCACCATAAACCTGACATTAAGCTACTTGTATACTGAAATCAACTTTTTGGACACCACCATAAAAATTTCAAACAACTTAACACAGACATCCCTATACCAAAAACCAATTGATCAGCGCACATACCTCAGATGGGACAGTTCCCATGCTAAACACATCAAAAAGTCCATTGTCTACAGCCAGGCCATCAGATACAACCGGATCTACTCCAACCCAACAGGCAGAAAGAAACATTTATACCACCTTAAAAGGACATTTTTAAATCCGGGCTATCATCCCACCTTGGTTGATGACCAAATACCCAGAGCCACTAGGATATCCAGAAATCAATTGCTCAAATACACAGAGAAGGAAGAAAATGGACATGTGCCTCTGGTAGTGATCTACAACTCACAGCTAGAGATACTAAGGAAAACTGCAAAGAAACTCCACCATACCCTACACAAGGATGACCGTCTGACAACCATATTCCTGGACCCTCCCCTTCTGTGTTACAGGCAACCTCCAAATTATGGAACCTTATAATCAGGAGTGTATTACCCTCTGACACACAAAAAGGAACTTATCCCTGTTATGTAAGGAGCTGCAAGACCTGCTCACATATACTGACCACAGACAGGATACAAATCTCTGATACACAGCAGGACTATAAGATCCCGAGGGCATTCACATGTTTCATGTCCAATGTTGTGTACTTGATCCTGTGTAGTGAATGTCCTGTCGAGGGCCTTTATGTTGGAGAAACAGGACAAAAATTGAAAGCCAGGATGAGATCCCATCGCCACACAATTAAAGAGAGAAAGACAGAATTACCTGTGGTGAAGCACTTTTCTAATCACAGACACAACATACAAAAGATGAAAGTTATTATACTCAAAGTCAATTTTAAATCCCAATTTTAAACAACTCTGAAACAGAATGGATCTCGAAGTTTATCTTTACATCAGTGGAGAATATGAGATATGAGAAACCCAGAGCTGAGGTAACACGCTGGCCTGGTGACCCCCTAACATCTTGTCACTGAATTAATTATTTGCTGTTATGCTCATCCCTTTCTGGTATTTATCTAAGTGCTATTAATCACAATATGTCTGTGCCCTCTCATCCTGGACTGGAATTTGTTTCAAGTGCAAATTAAGTGCACCATGTTTGTACCCTCCCATGTAATCCTGTGTATATGTATTTATATAAATGCATCTTTAGATCTGTTCCATTATGCCTGAGGAAGAACCCTGAGTAGGTTGGAAAGCTTGCTATAACATTTTGTTAGCCATTAAAAGGCATCATATCTACAAGATTACTTGGTTTCTCTTCTTGAGAACAATCACACATTAATGTTGCATAACCTATTTAGGAATTAGTCATGTTTTACTCAGTCCCTCCATTTTCACAGGCAAAATGAACAAACTAACGTAATTATAAATAAGAGGATTAGTTTTAATACCGGATGCAAATAGTTTGTCAGTAACTGCCTGAAGTCTGGAGTGCATGGACATCACCAAGTGCTGAGTTTCCTGTCTTGAGATGCTTTGCCAAGACTTTACTGCAGTCGCCTTCAGTTGCTGCTTGTTGGCGGGTCTTTCTGCATTTAGTTTTGTCTTCAGTAAGGCTCTCTGTCCACGGCCGCGACGGAATATCGCTAGAGATATTCTGCCGCGGAGGAGAAAGGAGGAGCACTGTAAGGTCTCTGCGATGAGCCTAATTGATAGGCTCACGGTGGAGAATTGTGGCATGCCGCCATTTTAATCACGTGAGTGAAGAATCGCTATGATTCTTCACTTGTGGACGTCTGGCTGTGCTTTCCATAGTTACCCTATGGAAAACGTGTCATGCGAGCTCTGCGGGCGATTTATCACCATGGATCTCGCTCTGACATCTCGCCCGTGGACAGGCAGCCTAACTAAGAAGCTCCATCAGGTCGAGGTCAGATAAATGACTCGGCCATCGAAGAATGTTCAATAATATACTCTTGCCGTATGTTTTGGGTCATTTTCCATCAATACTGTGAAGCACTATCCTATTACTTTTGCACATTGATTGAATCTAACCAGAAAGTCTTGCTCTATCTACTTTATAACTCATTCTCCTATCCCTATCTGCAATTACTTCATTCATAAATAGAGATGAGCGAACGTACTCGGTAAGGCCGATTTCGCAATCGAGCATCGCGATTTTCGAGTACTTCACTACTCGGGTGAAAAGTACTCGGGGGCGCTGTGGGGCGTGGCATGGTGGAGCGGGGGGTAGCAGCGCGGAACAGATGGGAGCTCTCTCTCTCTCCCTCCCCCCCCCACTCCCCTCTGCAACCCCCCGCTCACCCACAGCGCCCCCGAGTACTTTTCACCTGAGTAGTGAAGTACTCGAAAATCACGGTGCTCGATTGCGAAATCGGCCTTACCGAGTACGTTCACTCATCTCTATTCATAAACACCACTGTCCTGGTTTTATTTGGACCATATAGTTGCAATCAAAATTATTAACCAACTCCCCCCCCCCCCGCCCCCCATCATTGCTCATAAAGTTTAATCACCAAATTTGCAAACTTTTACTTGTTTGCAAAACAACAATCCAAACAAGAAAAATTTAGATAGGGGAACACAAATAATATAGCAAATGGTTTCTCCAAATTCAACACAAAATAACACTTTTTTATTGACTACTACAGTCTCAGAATTATTCAACCCCCTGAATAGAATCCCTCATAAGGGCAAATATATGCAGATTTGGTGTTGTCTCAAGTACACCTGATGTGACTAATCAAAGGCTTCATTAGTTGCATCAGGTGTGCTTGAGAAAAAGCACATCAAATACCTGGACTGGCTACGTCTTTGCTGACTGTGATGCTTGATTATATGTTAGCAATATGGCTTTCAAGAGAGTGGTCCAAAAAGTAAAGAGCAGAACATTGCCTTGCGCAAGCAAGGTAAAGTGTACAAAACGATAGCAAATTCGCTGAATGTTCCTAAAAATACAGTCAGAAACATATTTTTCAAGTTTCAAGGTTAAAGGAACCCTGGTTTTATAACACTGCCTGCACCATGTCTGACAGGGGATGTGGTATGGTTCATATCATGAGCCCTTTGTTTTATTTTCCTGACTGTTGTCTTCCATCATTCTGGTACAAGTTCATCTTGGTTTCATCCACCCAAAGAATCTTGTTCCAGAACTGGGCACCTTTTTCTTTGCATGTTTTCTTGCTAAGATTAACTGGCCTTTCTGTTTTTGAGTGTAAGGGTGCTTTCACACGGCAAGGAATTAAAGGGGTTGTCCCGCGGCAGCAAGTGGGTCTATACACTTCTGTATGGCCATATTAATGCACTTTGTAATGTACATTGTGCATTAATTATGAGCCATACAGAAGTTATAAGAAGTTTTTCACTTACCTGCTCCGTTGCTAGCGTCCTCGTTTCCATGGAGCCCGCCTAATTTTCGGCGTCTAATGGCCAAATTAGACGCGCTTGCGCAGTCCGGGTCTCCTTCTTTTCTCAACGGGGCTGCTCGTGCAGGATGCCGGCTCCGTGTAGCTCCGCCCCATAACGTGCCGATTCCAGCCAATCAGGAGGCTGGAATCGGCAATGGACCGCACAGAAGCCCTGCGGTCCACCGAGGGAGAAGATCCCGGCGGCCATCTTCAGCAGGTAAGTAAGAAGTCACCGGAGCGCGGGGATTCAGGTAAGCTCTGTGCGGTGTTTTTTTTTAACCCCTGCATCGGGGTTGTCTCGCGCCGAACGGGGGGGGGGGGGTTGAAAAAAAAAAAACCCGTTGGGCGCGGGACAACCCCTTTAACCCACAGGATGCATCGTAAGATGTGGTAAATTCCACACCAAAGTCTGCAGGCAACCCATAGATTTTAATGCAGAATTAAAAAATGGCTTAAAAACCAGCCTGCAATTCCGCATCTAAATCCCCATTTAGACCTTGCGGGCTAAACCCAACCTATGTGAAAAAACCCTTAAGGACCATTTACACAACCCCATGATAGTGCTCGTTATACCAAGCTAATTCTCATCCCATGTAAATGGAGCCTTTCCAGTGGTTCATAGCTTGAGATAAGCCTTCTCTATTTACATCCATGTAGACAATCCATGTCTTGATTGTTATGCCTTCATTCATGAGAGCATTCTTGACTTGGCCGAATTTCATGAAGGAGATTTTTTTTCCCAAGGACAGACTTCTGCAATCATCCGCTTTAATTATCCTATGTGATTTTCCAGGCCATTTAGTTTTCTTCAGCTATTGTTGATTTGATGGCTCCTAAAGTTTCTCTTATCTGTATTATAGATTTGTTATCTTCAGCCTATTGATGGCCTTCTCTTGTATTGACACCTCTCTGGACCACATATCGAAAGTTCCCCTGAACAGCTACCAAATGCAAATTCAACACTTGGAATGAACTCTAGATCTTCTATCTCCTCAATGTGTGATTGAATAATGAGATAGTAGGCCGCACCAAACAAGATACTCATCTCATCTATTTAATATCTATATATGTGCAGAAGGCCATATGGACAAACATGTAGCTGGGACTCCATACTACAACACTCTATGTTCTGTTGTATGATGCTTCGTACGTCATTGTACTATGTGCGGTGTTGCACTATGGAAATATTCTTCCTAAGGCCTGTATACATCTCTGGGTTATGGATGCCATATTATGGAGCATAGATGCAGGAAAAAAGAAAGGGGTGGAACAATCTCATGATGGTGCTTCTTGCTCGGCTAAGAACAAGTCCGTGAAATATTTGTGGTTAACGTGCGTGTAGGGAAGTGCCAACAGATAGTCGAAACATATGTAGCGAAGAATGAGAAGTAACTAAAAATCTGGCACAAGACGCAACGATGCCAAAAGAATATGGTTGAAGAGCAAATAGTATCTTTTTATTGGACAAAAGCTTAAAACAAGTAGAAAAACGTATTTTCAGGCTCTTTCCTATGCTGCAAATCCAGTGTGCACCTAGCCTTAGTTTGTATATTGCATAGCAGTCATCAATACTTTTGCATTGTATCTTAACATTGCATTTGGTTCTAATTGAAAGGAAAGAGAGGGTGGGGTGACTCCTATAGGGATGTGATCCAAATAGTATAGTAGTTTTTGTGAGATAGTAGGGTGTAGAGATGAGCGAGCATACTCGTTAAGGGACAATACTCGAGCGAGTATCGTCCTTTTTGAGTACCTGCCTGCTCGTCAGAAAAGATTCGGGTGCCGGCGGGGGTGAGCAGTGGGCTGCGGGAGTGAGCAAGGGGGAGTGGGGGGGGGGGGGGGAGAGAGATCTCCCCCCCGTTCCCCGCCGCCACCCGACGAGTAGGCAGGTACTCGAAAAGGACAAAACTCGCTCGAGTATTGTCCCTTAACAAGTATGCTTGCTCATCTCTAGTAGGGTGCTGCCAGTCCAGTCACAACCACTTGTTGGTAACGGGGCATGAAAGTGCTAATCGTAAAAGAAAGAAACCAATGGACCGAGAGTTCAACCCTTATAATGTAAAGCACATTTAGACAAAGAGATTAACACAATTCTTCTTTATTTCTTAATTGCTTAACAGCCAGCACATATAGGACACGTTGCGAGGATACAGACCCTTCCTCAGAAATGGCTGGATAGAGTACATAGTATTATTGCATAAACTTTTACCGTACTCCGTGGCAAGAAGTCTAAATACGCCTTACATTATAAGGGTTGTATCTACGGTCCATTATTTTCTTTCTTTTATGATTAGCCATTTGGTTCTGATCTGTCTTATATTTGTCAATGATCAGAGAAAGAAATGAATCCATCAACCATTAGCTAGGCAACCACTAAATGCACCACAAGGGTCCTATTTTTGTAGTCCCCAAATTTACAGCTGAGACTTGTTTTATGCAAGATCTTACTTCTATCTATAAGTACCTGTGAAGAAGAAGTAGATGGATGAGGGTCGTGTTCTGCAAACCTCTCATGAGGCAACAAACAAATCACCTGCAAATCACTGGTGTAATAATTAAAGGGAACATTTCACCAGTTTCTATGAGTTGAACCACAGTAAGACCTCCACTCGTTTTCATAAGGAGACATGTGAGTCGAGAACCTGAAAGGACAAAGTATAGGGGTTGAGCCAAAGACAGAGGCTTAGTAGAAGTCTCAAAAGCCAAATAATACCTAATATGAACAATGCCTCACAAGCCACAATCCCGTATAGAAAAAAAACCTTACAACTCGGCTTCACCATTAATGACCTGTAACTTTTAGAGTGTCCGCCGGGACTCTGCACTGAAAATAAATATTAGCCTCCCTCCGGCCTTCTTGGCCTCTGTTTTGAGGTGGTGGAAAACATGTTAAGAGAATAAGGGCCCTGTAATTACTAGTAATAATAGTGGTTTCTGTAACCAATTTTGAGGCAGAGAACATATGTTATAACACTTAGCAGTGAGTCTAGACAGTTTCTTTAATATTGCAAAGAATGGGAGTGCATTTACATATCAACACCATATGGAAGCATGGCAGATAGGAATACTCTATTAAACATGCTCAATTAATTATGTGTTCTGCGGGTATTTATGGAACAGCCATAAAACATAATTTACCATTTATATAACAGTAATGTAATATACACAGATGCTGTATATACATTGATCAGCCATAGAATTAAAAGCCCTGTTTAATAGTATGCAGATCTGTCTAGGACCTCCAAAACGGCTCTGAGAGGTCAGGCATGGACTCCATAAGATGCCTGAAGGTGTTCTGTGGCACCAACATCTTAGCATCAGATTCTTCAAATTCAGTAAGTTAGTGTTTCCCAACTCCAGTCCTCAAGGCCCCCCGATAGGCCATGTGTTCTTACTATAGGATATCCTGAAAACCTAACCTGTTGGGACCCTGAAGACTGGAGTTGGGAAACGCTGCTGTAAATTGTGAGGCAGGGTCTCCATGGATCTGACTTAGAAGCAGCACTCGGGTCCCTCATTTTCATGCTTGCTGACAGACACATTCCTAACGGAACTTCTAGTGTATAATGCAATATTCTCTATACTTGTTTCCCCAGCTGATTACTTTTCTGTATTTGTTCAATTGACTAAAGTTCCCAGAATGTATATTACTAGATTATGTTGCCTACAGACACTGAACAAGCAGAGAAACCTTGGGAGGTGTAGGCTGAAAGTCTGGTAGAATTATGAGTACATCGGCTGCATGAGAATGGTCCATAATATAGCCTATAATTTTGGATCAACGCAGAATAATTGAAGGGATTCTGGTGTTTTCCTATGTAGGTTTTATGTCCGGTTATGGTTTTGTCCCATTTTTGTCACTATTTGTTCCAGTAAGTGCTAGACTGTTCACAATTCCGTCAGATTTAATAATAATGATGATGATGAACACAGTGACAGAACCCATTGACAAATAAGGGAGATGGAACAGTACAACTGTAATGCCACATATTGGAAGGCAGCATTCCTGCAAGTCAATGTTAGACTCTTTATACAAGCCTTGTAACAATAACTGGGAATTGAAAGCAAAGCCAGAATCCATACACAGACAGCTGTTTCGTAATGTTTGCTCCTTATCAGTGTACAGTAGGTTTCTGGCTTGGCCAGCAACAGGGCTGTGATGTGGGTCAGGAACGCTATCTTGTCTCCTTAGGGAGAGCACCTAGGAGAGACTGCACACTGATGAGGGGCAAACACTCCGAAACAGCTGTCTGTGTATGGATTTTTTAGCACTTCTGTATATGTATATCCCCACTGAGGATCAGTGGGTATACTCTCCTCAGCGGCTCTCCGGATAATCTGGATATGGATGGGATTAAAGCATTATTACCACCAATACCAAGCAAACCTGGACTCTGAGGTGCTGGCAGGCTGTTCTCTGACTAAGAACCCCCCCATACACCTGGTAAGTCCTACTCTTTTACCTCATTTGCATAAAATACAGATGCAATAACACACCCCGAGGTGCTGTCCAACAGTTTTTATTATTATCTCCTCATGTAGGGGAGTTTATCCGTGGGCATGGTAAAGTTTGAGTATAGTTTGGCAATGATTCCAGGGCCCCTGGTATTTGTGTTGCAAAGACTCTCAAAAACAGACAAATCAGGCAAAGGGCGCCTATTTTCAGGGAGAGATAATACATAGAGTTTGATTTGCTGAAGGTGAAAGATCTCTGAGTTTGGGATAGAGTGGACATCTCGGAAGTATTCAAATTGTGTAAAGCCTAATCTATCGACAAAATCAGCTGTTCTAGTAAGGTCTCTGGCTATCCACCATCCAAAGTTAGTTTTATTCATACAAGGGGGGAATGTAGGATATCTTTTGAACAGCCTATCCCATAACGCCAGGGAGAAAGGCAAGGTAGGGCTCATAATTGCTTGTTTGTATTCCCTTCTGTGCCAAAAGATGTCTTCAAGTGATTGGAGAATAACTGCCTGGGCGTTGATCAATACCCAATGGGGTTAATTGTGGTTAATTGTGCTAGCTGGGATGCGTGGTAGTATTTTAGGATGTTAGGAACTCCAAGGCCTCCTGCACTGTGAGGTGTGTAAAGGGTGGATTGTTGAATGTGTCTGGACTTAAAAAGTCAAAAGTTTGGATTGAAGATGATTCAAATCTACTGCAGAGATTGAAATGGGCAGAGTGCGGAAAAGGTATAACATTTTTTGGAGCCAGGACATTTTGATGGAGTGAATTCTGTCTCAGGGCTCAGTGACACGGGCGTTTTTTCGCGCGATTTGTGGTGCGCATAATGGATGTGCTCCAAAAAATCGCGTGACCAAGGCCAGTGTCACGGCTGAAAAAACCGCTGCTAGCAGCGTTTATCAGCCCGGAGGGCTTGGTCACACGGGCGCTGCCTGCTATCGTCTGCCACAGCTGTGGCAGAGGAAAATGATATTTGCCCATTGAATTCAATGGAGTCATCAATACAGCCGGCTCCATTGAAAGCAATGGGCTGCCAGCAAGCGCTATATTAATTTTCGGGGAGGGGCTTCAAATATAAGCCCTTCCCTGAAAACCATCCAAAAAAGTGTAAACAATAAAAAATATATATATATACTCACCTTTTGGAAGCTGCCGGAGATCAGCCGCATCCAGCCGGCTCTTCTTCTGAACTGCCTTCTGTAGTATTCAGCAGGCGGGGATTTTAAATCCCCGCCGGCTGAATGGGCTGCCTCTGATTGGTCACAGTCCTCAGCCAATCAGAGGCAGCACTCGCTCACCCATTCATGAATGGGTGAGTGAGTGCTGCCTCTGATTGGCTGAGCACTGTGACCAATCAGAGGCAGCTCTCAGCTATTGAATGACAGTTACATGCGTTCTGCGAATCGTTGTGTCATATAATTCTCAGCACATCCACATAAATAAACGGACATGTGACCCATCCCATTGCAAAGTATTGGGTATATATATCTGCAGGTCGCAAGCGCATCTGCAAATCGTGCGAAAAAACAACCGTGTGACTGAGCCCTAAGCAAGAAAGATTATAGGATGCCCATGTAGTCAGGTCTTGGTCCAGATTTGTAATCAGGGTTTTTACCTGGAGAGATCTGTAAACTAAATTGAGTACAGGAAATGGTCAGACCAGAGAGCGTCAAAATTTCTGCTTGAGCAATTTTGGGGATAAAACTAGTTTGGATGAAAATGTGGTCTGTTGTGTATACATTATGAACTACGGAGTAATATGTGTAGTCTTTATCTGTGGGGTGAGAGTTCAACCATATGTCTACGAGATCGACGGAGTGTAAAAGTTTAGTTAATCGATGGGGTGAAGCAGTTGGGGGCAGGGGCGTAACTATAGAGGATGCAGGGGATGCGGTTGCACCCGGGCCGAAGAGCCTTAGAGGGCCCATAAGACCTCTCTTCTCTATATATGGAGCCCTGTACTTTGAATAAAGCATTATAGTTGGGGGCGCTGTTACAGGTTTTGCATTGAAGCCCAGGAGCTTCACGTTACGCCTCTGGTTGGGGGATCAGTTTCTACCTGTCTGAATTAGACTTGTCGAGGGAAGTGTCTTGTGCTAGATTAGAATCTCCACCTACAATAATTGGGCCTTCGTAGTCGGGGAGCCACGTGAATAGGAGGTTATGTAAGAATGGGAGTTGTTTAGTACTAGGGGCATAATAATTAACAAATGTGACTCTTGAACCATTAAAGGGGTTGTCCCGCGAAAGCAAGCGGGGTTAAGCACTTCTGTATGGCCATATAAATGCACTTTGTAATATACATCGTACATTAAATATTGGCCATACAGACGTTATATACTTACTTACCCCCTCCGGTGTTGGCGTTCCCGTCTGCATGGCGCCGACCGAAGCCTTCTTCTGCCTGGATTAGACGCACTTGCGCAGTCTGCCTCTTCTGTCCCGCTGAAGGGGCCGCTCCGGCGTGCTCGCGCCGCACAGGTCTTCTGCGCATGCGCATAAGACCTCTGCGGCGCGAGCACGCCGGAGCGGGACAGAAGAGGGCAGACTGCGCAAGCGCGTCTAATCCAGGCAAAAGAAGGCTTCGGTCGGCGCCATGGAGACGGGGACGCCAGCACCGGAGGGGTAAGTGTATAACTTCTGTATGGCCAATATTTAATGTACGATGTATATTACAAAGTGCATTAATATGGCCATACAGAGGTGCTTAACCCCGCTTGCTTTCGCGGGACAACCCCTTTAAGTGTACCTGAAGTTATTAGAAACCTACTCTCGAGGTCCCTGTGAATCTGCTGTAGGGTCAAAGATGTTCACCTAGATATCCATATCCCCACACCTCTCTTCTTCTCCTGTGTGGAGGCCAGATAGTGTGTTGGATAATTGCGGTGGAAGTAGGCTGGAGTAAACGCGGGGGCAAAATGCGTATCCTGGAGGAAAACAATGTCGGCCCGAATTCTGTGTCTCTTGATACAAGAATTAAGCCCCTTGACATTGTGTGAAACAAAGGAAATTGGCTTTGTAGACCTGATGAGGCAAGTAATAAAATTGCCTGTTATGATTCATGGTTAAGAATAGGAGGCCGGATCAATCCCAATGGACTCCATCCAGTTTACCCTTTCATGTGGGAAATTGCATAAGGCCCTGTAAGGGAGGGTAGAAACAAATAGGACTGAAAAGAACATGAGACAAGGGAAGGAAAAAATACAATTACAAAAACAAATTAACTATGAATGTTGGGGAATAAGTTCCCAAAGTTGTGTCACAAGTGTGACAAAGGATAGAGGGATGGTGGATATGTCAACCGCCAGTCTATCATGGTAGGGAGGAGAAGCTCCTGTAGCACCCATCACATTCGGAGCGCGTTTATATCAACTTCAAACTAAAGGTGAGAATAATTCAACTGATAACATCTAACCAAAATTATGATTGGTGGGATGCCTGTGAGGCTTGCATGAATAATGAAGGTTCATTAATAGAGATGAGCGAGCATACTCATTAAGGTGATTTACTCGAGAGAGCATCGCCTTTTTCGAGTACCTGCTGGCTTGTCCCTGAAGATTCGGGAGGGGCTGCGGGGGGCGGCGTGGGAAGGTGGAGGGGAGCGGGGTGAAGAATGAGAGAGATCTCTTTCTCTCCCTCCCGATCCCCTCCACAATCCCCACTCACCCCCCCCCCCCCCCCCCCGGCCCCTTCCAAATCTTCAGGGACGAGCCAGCAGGTACTCGAAAAAAGGCGATGCTCTCTCGAGTAAATCGCCTTAACGAGTATGCTCGCTCATGTCTATTCATTAATCATCAAATTTACCGTATGACGTACTGTGCAAGTGTAGTAAATCTTTACATTTATTGCCCTTGGGAGGGAAGCCCTCGTTGTGTGACCCACTGACTGTGAATCAGGTTGTAGGTCCTGCTTTCCTCCTGGTTGCAGACTTCCAAAGTGGCGAAAGTGGTCTGGAGTCGTCCGTGGAGCTGGTAAAGGGAGGAAGCACATTGGAAAAAAGGCCAAGTCGAAGGAGAAGGGACGCGCCTTCAGCAACGGAGCTAAATCAATGTTACTTGTTGCTGTATAGGAAGCAAAGGTGGAATGGAAAAGACCGACAGTAACGTATGTCTTTGTTTGCCAGGCATTTTAATAGGGCTTCAGTGTTCTGTGTCTCTGTATCATCCCCAGGGATATATCAGAGAAGATTTGGATCTCATGGCCAGCAAAGGAAATGGTTTGTCGAGCTCTGGAAGCTTGGATGACCTTTTCTTTAATCAAGTAAAAGTGTGGCTTTACTATGATGTTTGGGGGGTATCAATGTCAGTTATTAGTAATTGTAGGAGGTCAGATACTGCTTTAGGTATGTCTGTGATGCTTTTGGGCAGTCCACTAATCCTGAAATTCTCTCTTGTAGATCTGTTTTTAAGATCTTCTATTTTTATGTTGGCGGCTTCCAGGCGTTCTTGTAAATCGGATACCATCCTGGAATTTTGGTTTACTCCTGAAACTGTGGAATCTACTAAGGAATCTAATGAATCTAATCTTCTCCCAATTTCTGATAGGTCTCACCTAGGGGTTTTGGTTATTGTTGCCATAGTTTTGCAAAGTTTGCCAGATAGCAAATCTTTAAATCTAGATAGGAGTATGGAGTCACGGGATGAATTTGGTTGGTGTGAAAGAGCTAGTCCAGGCATTTCAGAACAGGTATCTGGGCTGTCTTGAGTTTCAAGTGGGGCGTTGATTCCTTCTTGGCCGTAAAACTCCTGAAAGAGAGAATCTGTATCCGGACTATGTGTGGGGGTAGAGAAAATGGGTCAGGGGTCAATTGACTCGAAGCTGAGGAAGATCTCTGTATAGAGCCTGTTTGCTCTTTTAATGGTGGTCGGTGTTTGTCTTGCATGCTGGAATGAGTGGTGGCCATTTTAAGGAAGTCTCTAATTGATCGTTCTTTGCTGTTAAGTGGTGTTTTGGTTTTCTGGCGGCCTACTTGGCCCATTCGTATGAAATAGGATGATTAGCGGTATGAGGGGTTAGATTGCATAAGAATGTTAAAGAAGACGGTGTTTGCAGCATTTCAGAGGCTACATAGCCACAGTAGACAGCTGCACAGGTGCGCCCAAGTTGTAGTAGATGAGGATAAAGTCTCTTTTTTTCTGCACTTGATTGGGGGTTATTGGCCGTGCTAGGATGATGTTCATCAGGAGTATTGCCTGATGCATCCCCACGGTAAGCCAATGCCAACTCCTCTCTTTGCAGTGGGGCATTAAGGTAACAGGCAGGTCGCACAGTCTGCCATAGTTCTTGTCTGTCTCCACAGAGATGGAGGTCACCAAGAACAGCAAGAATATTTCTCAATAATGGGATACGCGCACCTCTTCTCTGCCTTGAAATGGCTTTTAAGTACTGGTGAAGCTGTCTCGCTGTCGTGCCCCATCTGTATAGCACCCGGGGATTTCGTGTTTGATCAAGCTTACCTTGTGGGAGATTAGGACTATTTTACGCTACCTAGTGGTCACAGGGATACGATTTGGTGATGACAAAGGCTACACTGTTGCTCTTTGTACCCAGTTCTCGGGCAAATGGCTTCCTGCATGAAAACTAGCAGGCTGTTCCTAGTGGCCACTAATGCTGCTATGTTTGGAGGGGTGTTGGAGCAGGGCTGTTTAGTGGGATGCTGTTTAGTGGACCCTGCCAGCGGCATTTCAGTCACGATTTACGGGGCTATGGGCTCCTCACCTGTTTCCCCACGTCAGGGGGCCTCTGCAGAGGCTTTGCAGGTGAATTCTCAGCTACTAAAGCCCCGGACCACTGACGCAATTGGCCACGTGGGTCATCCCCACAAATTTAGCCCCTGGCTTCACAGGCTCCAGTAGGCTTGGGTAGGCCAGAAGCTTTCGTGGCATCCAATCAGACCACAGAGCCTTTTCTTTTTTCCATCTCGGTGCAGGCAGGACAGTGGAGACACCGAGGTAAGCAAGAAGTGCCGCAGGAGGCCCGATGGCTCAAGATTATGTTAATAGCTGGATGGAGCTCTCCCGCTGCACGTCCTCTCACTATGACAGCAAGGCCATGAACCCCAGTATTTACTTATCATAAATCAATGGGGTCTGTTGGGTGCTGGTGGTGTCCGTTGTACAACAAATCTGGAACTACTTCATAGTCTTGACTACAAATGAAACCCCAATTCACAGTTCTTATCAATTTGTCCAAAGAATTAACCACCTTGAACCAAAGTCCCTGGGCCATAAGAATATTCGAGAACAATGCCAAAGTTGTAAGAAAAGCTGATGCTATAGTCAAATAGTGTTGTCCTGTTGAGTTCTTTCTCTGAGTATCAGAGTCAAATTATAAAATATCTATGTTTTCCTAGTTTGGTAATTCTTGAGTGAAAAAAGTCTAGTTTACACGCTATTGAGATATTGGATTTGCAGGCTATGTGACGTAATGATAGTGTTAAGATTCATGGCTAAGTATGCCTACTGTTTCCTAGACCTGTTGTTGACCTTTCAACATTCTCCTCTCGCTAGGTATAGCATACAAGCACAGGCATCCCCTAGGGCCAAGGCTATCATCCAAGCTTACAACAGTCCCTCTGTACCATTTTACCAAGGATCTGGTAATAATTTACCTCATTAAGGGTTAAAATTAACATTGAACCCATTACTTATATTAGTAACTGAGAGGCTCTTCGTACATTTACTATAGGGGAATAGTAGTTTTGTTCTAAAAATGAACTCTTAGCTTGATGCAGGCTAAAACTTGCATGCTGAAATTGCCTTCAAACCTGGGGCATCTTTAGTAAGGTCCCTGCTACATACAATAAGTAAAGCCTTGTAAAGGCACATGGCAATAATGCATACAGTTGGCTACAGTGTACGATTATTAAAGTGGGAAGGGATCTCTTCAATGCAGCAGATATGACCCTGAATTAACATGACATTTACAGATGGGCCATTTCAGAGGAAACTGAGGAAATTGCCAAAGTGCTATTTTCTGGAAAAATGTTACAGAAGAAAGCATATTTGAAATGCCATGGCGGAATAACACTCACTGCAAGTCCCAGGTTAAGGCTCTGTTCACACCTCTGTTACAATGGTGTTGATTTTTACGCAGATTTCAGTGTGGATTTACTGTGCATTCTTCAGTTGGAGAAAATCTGTAGCAATATGTGAACATTCGCATACAGTGACCACATAGTAATAGATGCCAGTTCTCACACAGACACTCTGTAAGTGATTACAGTACCATTATATCCAGTGGTCACAGGTGACATTCCCACAAACTGTAATTATTCACTTTCCCTTTTCTTCTCCATCTGGACAAGATCACCATGATGACTTCTCCCACACACAACTTGTCTTTGTAGACTCTAACAGAGATATCTTTGGCTCATTGCTTTTCCAGCTGTGTTTTCCATACCTCTACGCAATCTTCCCATCCATGGTAACCCCAGATAGTATTAGTCTGCACACAGCAAACGGACCTGCTACATAGACTGTGAGACCTCTTTGCCCTTATTCTGCAAGATTACCATCCAGTCACAGACTAACCTAATACACAGAGCAAATACATGTAAAATGGTGTACATGTTAAGTCTCTTATATACCAAAAATAGGACTGCATACACTTTTATCTTGTGAAAAATTAATAGCAGGTGCTTTATTACGGTAGTTATAGTTTTCACAATTGGCTCACAATGCAAGATTTTGTGCAAAACAGCCTTTTATCAAGTTGTATAAAACATTATACAGAAATAGAATAGTGAGTAATTCATGCAAAAAGAATAGAACACAAATTTAATAATAAAGACCAGGAATATACCAGTGGTCAACACATCAGACTCTGGTGCTGGGTAAGAAAGATGCAATTCCCAAAGGGATGGGTACTTGTAGATTCCAGAGAGTACCAAGTTGGGCAGCAGCCACTTTTGACTTCATTGAGATCCTTAGGAGGCAGATTAAATTGAATACAATGGTGAAGCATGGAGTAGAGTCTAGATCACGTGAGGTCATTATCTCCCTCTACTCTTCCTTAGTCAGACCTCATCTGGAATACTGTGTCCTGTTCTGGGCACCCCACTTTAAAAAAAGTCATAGACAAACTGGAGCAAGTTCAGAGAAGAGTTACCAAGATGGTGAGCGGTCAGCAAATCATGTCCTATGAAGAACAGTTAAAGGATCTCGGAATGTTTAGCTTGCAAAAAAGAAGGCTGAGAGGAGACTTAATAGCAGTCTACAAATATCTGAAGGTCTGTCACAGTGCAGAGGGATCAGCCCTATTCTCATCTGTACAAGGAAAGATTAGAAGCAATGGGATGAAACTGAAAGGGAGGAGACACTGATTAGATATTAGACAGTGAGGATGATCAATGAGTGGAACAGGTTACCACGGGAGGTGGTGAGTTCTCCTTCAATGGAAGTGTTCAAACAGAGGCTGGACAGACATCTGTCTGGGATGATTTAGTGATCCTGCACTGAGCAGGGGGTTGGACCCTATAACAGTGTCTCTATTAAAAAATAAAGTAAATATAATAGCCTAGCCCTGTTCCCATGCCAAATGGAGCTCAGCCTCCTGCACAGACTGGCGCAATAACGTCATTGCATAGCAGCAGCCTGTGCCGGGATCTCTTATTTGCCTCTCATAGCCTGCAGCGCTGAAGAGGCTGAGGTCTGTTTTGCATGGGAAAGTGAGTAATATATCTTATAATGCAGGAGGCACAAGTTGATGTTGCTGGATGCAAATGCAAACTCTGTAACAGGGTCCTCCACCTACCAGGTGCCATTTAAAGGACTGGTGCCCCATGTGGCAGAGTAGCCTTTAGGCTTTGTTCAACTGCCACCTTCACATCTAAGTAGCTATTACCATGGATTTGCAAACAAGTCGTTTTTTGTAACTCAGCTCATGCTGAGACTTGAAGTTCTCTCCCCGGCTCCCTCCCTGTGTGTCAAGGTTTTCCTCTTTTAATTGGAACCTTCTATTAAACAAGCTAAATGCTTATTTTCCTACTTGAAAGTACCTGCGTTGCTGAGTAAAGTCAATCATCATGTAATGGTCTCCACTAAGGGAAGCCTAGCAGCCATATCAGTACACACATGACATCACGTAGACTTAAACAAGGGCCGCTTTATAGCATGGAGATCTGGGGAGGCTGGCCGCACGGATACTTACACAAAACAAAGGTTGCTCAGTGAGATAGTTGGTAATATTTAAAGTCCTTATGTAATCACTTTACTCATTTACAGATGGAAGGAATTAAAGAGATTGGACTCTTTGTAAACTTTCATGGCGATGCAAGGAAAAAGAGCTTTACCTTGTTGGTAAAAGTCAGCTGGTTTCTAAATTACTCGATTGGCCTTTGGACTTCTGGGTAACAAGGACTGGTAATTAAGGAGACTGGATGAGGTCAGCAATATTTTAAGGCAAGGCTTACACATGGGAGAAATGTGGACAATAGAGATGCTGTTGACAACTGGTTAACAAAACATGTTCGATATGTAGTTCTTTATGTTATTGGGATCCTTAAAAAGGACTGAGTGACTGAGGGAGCGGAGCATGGCACTGCAATTCAAAAACATCAAAGAGGGAATTCTTGTGACAGGCACCCCTTGGGCCACGCACAAGCATAATATAGTGTATCCTCTATGCGCTTTAATCCCTTCATGACAGCACAACGTCATACCTAATGGGTGTCACCAGTTTTCAACAGCTGACAGTCACTGGCAATGGCCAGATGAGAGTTATCTCCGATCATCGGCATTTAAAAAACGTGATGCTGCAGTCAAGTGACTACTGCATCCATGCAATAAGCAGGGGTGACCACCCCTCCTTTGCCCAATTGCTCCACCCTGAAACATGACTTTAGGGTGCCGGTATGTTACCATGGCTGCCCATGGCCTAACAAAAGCTTCCAGGGCAGCCATATGTAGATGCCTAGCAATCCCTGCCTGGGATGGGGCTTCATAAGGAACAAAAGTGCCATATACTCAGGGGCGTAACTATAGGGGATGCAGGGGATGCGGTTGCACCCGGACCCACGAGCCTTAGGGGGCTCATAAGGCCTCTCTTTTCCATATAAGGAGCCCAGTAGTATGAAAAAAGCATTATAGTTGGGGGCCCTGTTACAGATTTTGCATTGGGGCCCAGAAGCTATAAGTTACACCTCTCCATATACTGCAATACAGGAGTATTGCAGTATATGGTACAAGTGATCACATGTTCAAGTCACTGATTTAAAAAGGACGTAAAAAGTTCACTAAAAGTTTTCAAAATATAAAAAAAATACAAAAATATCTAAAAAAAATCTAAACAGTAAGGGACTTTCACACGGGACAGAATATTCTGCAGGATGCGGCACTTGTGTGGGTTTCTTGAAACCGTGCATAATTAATTGTGAATTTAACTGCAAAATGCATTTTTACTAGCATTCGATGGAATTTTTGTTGATGTGTATTCCGCTGCAATGTGATGCAGCTTGTGTGGTTTTTAGTGCGTTTTGTTGTATATATTGATGATGAACGGAATTTCTCTTGAATATTAATTGTGTAGATGTGGCCTCGTGTTTAAAGCTTGTTACCACTCTCCAAATACATTAGTTTAAGTATTCACACCCACAGAGAGCAATTAAAGTCTAATTAATGTTCTTTTAAAGAGCTGTTGTTCTCACCTGTTTTTTGGGTTGTTCAGAGTGTTGTTGGATCTTTTGGATACACCTGGCTTTTCTGCTATGCTCCAGTTAAAGGAGATGTCCCGCGCCGAAACGGGTTTTTTTTTTTTTAAACCCCCCCCCTGTTCGGCGCGAGACAACCCCGATGCAGGGGTTAAAAAACCCACCCGCACAGCGCTTACCTGAATCCCGGCGGTCCGGCGTCTTCATACTCACCTGCTGAAGATGGCCGCCGGGATCCTCTGCCTTCGTGGACCGCAGCTCTTCTGTGCGGTCCACTGCCGATTCCAGCCTCCTGATTGGCTGGAATCGGCACGTGACGGGGCGGAGCTACACGGAGCCGCTCTCTGGCACGAGCGGCTCCATAGAAGACTACAGAAGACCCGGACTGCGCAAGCGCGGCTAATTTGGCCATCGGAGGCCGAAAATTAGTCGGCACCATGGAGACGAGGACGCTAGCAACGGAGCAGGTAAGTATAAAACTTTTTATAACTTCTGTATGGCTCATAATTAATGCACAATGTACATTACAAAGTGCATTATTATGGCCATACAGAAGTGTATAGACCCACTTGCTGCCTCGGGACATCTCCTTTAAGTCCTCCTTTTTGGGGGTCTTACTTGTGACTGTGTCACATGTTCTGAGGGGAAGAAGGGTATGTGTCTTTGCTGTATTTATGTGTTTAAAGTACTTGTGCATGAAAAATCAATACATACATCTTACTAAGCCCCTGCTGAAAAAATTGATGCACTTTTCTGATTTTTTGCAATGATTGAACGAAGAATGATAATTTGTTCACTTATCATTCGTTGGCTCATTCATTAATCATTTGGTTTAAATTAAACACTGATCGTTCAATCGTTCTCATTCACACGATTGAACGGTACATGAACCGAAGGACTGTAAAATAAGAAATAAACTATTTAGAGAGAGAGTTCCACAGTCTCACTGCTCTTACAGTAAAGAACCCCCTTCTGTGTTGGTGATGAAACCTGCTTTCCTCTAGATGTAGCGGATGCCCTCTTGTTACCGTTGCAGTCCTGGGTATAAACAGATCATGGAGAGATCCTTGTATTGTCCCCTCATGTATTTATATAGAGTAATTTGATCGCCTCTTAGCCATCTTTTTTCCAGGGTAAATAATCCCAGTTTTAATGCACCCCAAGACTTTATTTGCCTTTGCCGCAGCTGACTGGCATTGGTTACTCCAGTTTAGTCTACAATCCACTAGTACCCCCAGGTCTTTTTCCATATCACTTTTCCCTCGCTGTACCCCATTTAGTGTATATTGATGACATCCGTTTCTCCTGCCCATGTGCATAACCTTACATTTATCAACATTGAACTTCATTTGCCATTTTTCTGCCCAAGCCCCCAGCTTATCTCGGTCCGTTTGTAGCCGCACATTGTCCTCCGTTGTATTATCTTGTATTTTGATTCTTATAATGTAACACTTTGCCACACTTCTGATTTTTTTATAATCTGAATCATGAAGTCACACAAAATTGTTGTTTTACATCCAAAGGTAAATCATAGTCTCAAGTTTAAGGTCTTCACTGCCATAGTGACATGTTTATTTCTTCTACAACGTGTCCAGTGAAAATGCACTACAGATTTATGCTTTTCTTAAAGCTTTCTTAGCAGACCTGTGTCTGTCTTGTACGGTTATATATATGGAGCGGCTCAGCCATTGAATGCATATTACACATATATGTAAGGAAAGTTTAATTAAAGAATATATTTTTAACAGACTTTTCTATAATGACTGAAAGGACCTCTCATTGGATGACTTGGCCCAGAATGAGTTATGCATGCCTACGATACAAGTTTTAATGAACTAAACTAGACTGTATATAAAACTGCTCAGGTCTGTAACTTTATGGCTACAGTTTGGACAGCGTGTTAGACTTCAAGAATTCCCTTTAATGTTATAAAACATAGTGAACTGTATTGTATCACAGAGGATAACAGATATATTCACAATATTTGCATGTTTAGATACAAACAATTCCCTTGTATACCAACACATACACCGGCTGGGTCAGATTTTAACCCTTTGCAATCCAATTTTGGATTCAGGGTTTCCTAGGGGGCTTTCTCTTTCGGCCATTATACAATGCCGCCATCTGCTGGCTAGAGCCAGTACTGCGGTATAGGACATGCTGGAAAGGCTCTTAACAACAGAGCGGCCAGTAATATACAGTAAGAATACCCTGCCAGACATCTTCCGACTTCAGATGGGGAAAAATCGCAGTATGTTCTATTCTGTGCGGAAAATCACATGGACGGCTTCCACTGCAGTCAATGAAAGCCATCTATCCCGTTATACTTCCGCAGTGAGCACAGCAGAAGTACAGCAAGAATCAGCCCAGCGCCGGCTGTGTCGGACGAGACACTCGTGGTGGATCCCAAGAGGTTAGTATAGGGTCTCTGGGGGGCTCCGGGTCTGATTCCACTGCGATATTTCACGGGCGGAATCCGACCCAGCCGTGGGCATGAGGTCTAAGACATCCTCAAATTAACCTGCGCTGTTGAGATCAATGGTAGAGCGAGGCCAATTTTGGCCCAAAGGATGCAACGATTTTTTGTGGATTTTCATCTTTTCAACTTTTTTCTTTTTCAGTCAACGTGCTCATGTGAGGGCTTAGTTTTTTGAAAACAGGAAGGGAAAACACATCAATTCTGCCATCATATTGTATTACAGCGTTAATTATGTAGCAAAAATGGCATGATACATTTTTTCTGCGGGTCAGTACAATCACGGCGATACCAAAATTATTTATTTATTTTGCATTTCTCCACTTCGCACAATAAAACCCCCTTTTATGGACATTATTATGTTTTCTACATTGTTGCATTTAAAGTCCCACAACTTTTTGATTTCTCCATTAATAGAGATCTGTGAGGGTTTTCTTTTTTTGTGACGAGCTGTAGTGTTTATTGGTACCATTTCAGGGTAGATATTACTTTTGAAATCACTTTTAGAGCATTTTTGGGGAGGGAAAAACGTACAAAATAATCATTTTGCCTCCATTTTTTGGGGTGTTTTTTTTTTTTACAGTTTTTGCCGTGCGGGATAAATAGTGCATTCAATTCATTGTATAGGTCAATATGCATACGAGGATACAAAATATGTGGAATTTGTAAAAAGGTATTTTACAAATAGGGGAAAGTGCACAAAAAAGTGTTATTTTTACATGCTTTTTACACTTTTTATATCCCTATAGAGGACTTGAACCATAACAGCTATGATTGCGCTGATAATGCATTGCAGGACTTCTGTACTGCAATGCCTTATTGCTTACAATAGCTATCATAAGCAATAAAAATCTGGGATGCCAGTATCTGGCATCCTGTTGCTCCCTCTGTGAACCCTCTGCATAGATTGCAAGATGTAGGGGGTTTACGCCAAGGACCGCTGTTCTTATGTATCCCCGCTGTTGCAGCGGTACATCAGCTATCAGAAACAGCTAGCTTCCACTGCTGGATGGCACACACTCAGCTTCTGATCCTGCGTCATCCTCAGAACGTAAGTTTACGTCCCGTTGTGTTAAGTAACCAGCAGCCAGGACGTAAACTTACATCCTGTAGCATTAAGGGGTTAAGGATACATAGTCTGACTCAGAGGTGTAACTTGAAGCTGCAGGCCCCAGTGCAAAATCTAGAACTGGGCCCCCAGCTATAAAGATTCATTGATAGTATTGGTTTACAATATGGGGAGGAGAGACTTTATGGGGCTCCTGGGCCCAAGTGTGACCCTTTGCACCCCCTATACGTACGTCAGTGGTCTGACTGATGGCCAGATGGCAGAGCACAACAGCGGTCTGCAACCCTGTAAACAAAATGTTTAAATTGGTCCTCACAACCATCCCTCTGCATGATAGTAATGGCCTCTTGTTCAAATGGAGACGTTATGTCCCTTTGTGAACTGTGCTGAGATCTACGCCCGGGTCCAACATGTTGAAGACCTTGAGAGCTGCATGTGGTCTTGATGGCTGACTGGATGGTCCCGGCTGATCATCAACTTGAACTTCTTCTGGCAAGAAGACTCCATGCGGTCTTCTTCACGCGTCTCTATATCTGAATGATCTTCAGCAGAGACTCATGATGCCGGGACTGAGCTGTCCCCTTCAGATCTATTAAAACAGCAATGTTTTTATTTTAATTTTTTACAGTCAAGAAAAGTAAGTTTTATATGTTAATTACACTATAAAATACATCATTCCTTTTTTAAACACGCTATTAAGGTATGGCGACGTCATCACTATTTAAGATTTCCTTTACCAGGCGCAGAAACATTACTGAAATTACTCTCACTTCAAACTCTACTTTTGTTATGACAACATTTATTTTTCTAACACTTTTTAAACAATAATCATGATTTAAATGATCTTCGTTACAACCAATTAACAACATTTTAAATTAAATGTATGTATATTTAGATAAATCTAAATACCATAATTAGTGAGTCACTGAGGCAGAGGGGGTGTCAAAAAAATCTATGAGCCCTTCAAAGAAAAACTCCCTAAGAGCTTAGTCACACGGGCGCATCAGTGCCCGTGTTCCTGCACGAAGAAGACGGACGCACTTCAGGACGGACATCTCTCCGCAGCGCTGGAAGAAAGAACATGTGACCGGCTCCATTGTGTTCTTTCTTCCGGTGCTGCGGAGAGATGTCCGTCCTGAAGTGCGTCCGTCTTCTTCGCGCCGATGCGCCCGTGTAACTAAGCCCTAAAACAATAACTTTATTAGTAAGGTATTAAAACTGGGGCTACAAGACCAACACAACGAAGAGCACACAAACCACACACAGGTAGGAGCCAACGGTATGTGTTACACTGCTCAACAAAAAGATAATAGCCCCCTGCTTCCAAGCCTATGGAGAAATGGATAGGTAGAAAAGGGGCTGCGCTCATAAGTGTTGTAGAATGTTGAATAAAGCTGATTATAAATGGGATCCACGTTGGGCTTTTTTGTAAAAGGTATTTAATCCATAGACATAAAAAAAAGACCATTGTAGCAGGCAAAGTTCTAAAATGCAACGCGTTTCGGCTCTAATGAGCACCTTTCTCAAGCATGAATTATAACAGAAGCCATATACACTTTTTTGTGTAATCATGATCAGAGGAGTCACCAACCATGGGATGTCCAGGGGAAAAGGGGGATGGGGGCAGCATTCTGATTCCCGGTACAACGGACATCTCTACTAAATTGGAATGACATCACTCCCCGAGATCTAGAGTTGAGTAATAACCCTTAGGTGCCACTACTTTGGATTGGGGTACTAGTCACCACCGGGGTGGAAAAGCGCTAATTGGAGCTTTTTTTTCAAGCATCCAAAGATACTGATTTACTATATCATTGGTCAGAGTGGAGGTTTTGGCTCCATTTGCTTCTATATAACAATTAGAATGACTTCTAATAACAATTACATTACCTTTAAACAATTAACATTTAGACAATATATTGATGACTAAACATGTTTGTGTATTGAATGGTAAATTGAGATGAGCGAGCATACTCGCTAAGGGCAATTACTCGAGCGAGCATTGTCCTTAGCGAGTACCTGCCCACTCGGAAGAAAAGATTCGGGTGCCGACGGGGGGCGGGGAGCGGCGGGGGGAACGGAGGGGAGATCTCTGTCTCCCTCTCTCCTCCCCGCTTCCCCCTGCTCACTCCCGCAACTCACCGCTCACCAGCACCCGAACCTTTTCTTCCGAGCGGGCAGGTACTCGCTAAGGACAAAACTCGCTCAAGTAATTGCCCTTAGCGAGTATGCTCGCTCATCTCTAATGCTAAACATTCTCCAGTGCATAAAATAAGGGAAAAGTAATGAAATGTTATAAAATTGTTATGCTTTCTGTTTGGAAAAAATAAGACCTACCCCAAAATCCCAGTATCGACGCGAGAAAACGCACACAATGTTCTCGCTGTGGCCCGTGTGATAGAGGCCTTCCTCTGCAGTGTGTGATCAGACCCTTATTTTTACTGGTGAGCACCTATTTCTTTGCCTGAACGTTAATGATAGCACACAGTCAGCGATCAACAGCTGTTATGTATAAAGTCCAAATAACACTTCCCTTTGTTAGTATTCAGGTTCTTCAGGGATAAAAGGCCAACCGGTGCCTTCTGAAAACAATCTAAAATGGAGACCACCAAGGGTCAAACAAATAGCAGATGGATTTAATAGAAATAGTATATTGAATAAAGCGCTACATTCAATGCAGACAGCATGTTCGTAATGAGGGCTTGTCCTCTTCATTCTGATGAACTGCATTCACGGAACGTCTGCTCTACGGATAGACCGTAGGTGAACACCATGGAAGGTAAGTGGGAGAGTGACAACCCTAGACTCAGATTCCCAGCTCCTGTGAGCCAATATCTTTAGTTTATGGGGCTCACAGAAGCTGCCAGAGTCTTTTTTAGGCCTATTTCACACGGGCAACAGCGATATCACAGCCAGTAAGTTGCAGCAATATCGCAATTTTGTGTTGCTACAAAGTCTCATGACTTTGTAGCACTCTTTTACCTGGATTTTCGAAATATAATAATTTTTGAAATATAAGCCATACCCCGAAAAACAGCCCTAGCGGCATGAAAAAAACCCCAATACATCACCTAAGAGGCGCTGTCCGGCTCTGCTGCGCATCTCCTCTGTATCTCCGGCACTTATTTAAAGTCCTCCAGCAGAGCTTACTAGTCAGGAGTTTGAAAAATCCCACCTCCAGGAGGTGCTGCTTTTGATTAGTTCTCGAGCGCCGTGGCTCAGCCAATCAGAGTCAGCGCTCGATGAACTAATCACAGCCATTCAATAAATGGCTGTAATTAGTTAATCGGGCGCTGGCTCTGATTGGCTGAGCTACGGCGCTCGAGAACCAATCACAGCCAGCGCTTCCTGGAGGTGGGGATTTTCAAACTTCAAGCCAGGAAGTACTTGCTAAAAACTACAAGCAAGTCTATGGGACATGAAGAGGAGATGCACAGCAGACTTAACAGCGGCTGTTAGGTGATGTATTTTTTTTTCACTGCAGATGGGCCTTATTCTAGGGCTTTTACAGTAGGAATTCCTGGGAAAAGTAGGAAAAGAAGGCTCCACAGGCAAACATGCGCTACAAAAAAAAAAATTTGCAAATCGCAGCTGTATAGACCATGCTGCAATTCTGTATTCTAGCAATGTCGCAGCCTACAAAACATTGCTCATGTGAAAGAACCCATTAGAAACCATGGGCTTCCCATACATGCATTTTCTAGCAATTGTAGTGGCCCAGTACAATGGGGCCCCTCCATAACTGTATGCGTGCATTTGTCTTGTCAGTGTCTTCTGTTTTGCAAGAATGGTATGCATTGCCTAGCTGCAGCACTGAAATAGTTAATTGTCTGGTATGTGAGTTGTCTGTCTGGAAAATGTATCCGTTTGTTTGTCATGTGACCTTGTGGGATATATGTGTTTGCAAGATGTGTGCAAGGCTCTCCTGTTCTGAGTTCTGAGAGTGTTCTGGACCTGCATTGGAGAGGTCCTCAGGAGTTCCCCAGAGGTACTTTCAACTTGTGTGGTTCAGAATAGAAGAGGCAGAGAGAATAGGCCAGTAACTGTTGGGGACTACTACTCCCAAGAGTTTAGCAAGTGAACTTGACCGTGAGTGTGGACTGGTAGAGATTAGGAGAGAAAAGAAAGTGTGGTACGGGCCAGGACCTACAGATAACTGTGGCTGTGGTTTCTGCTAACATCATGTGAGTTCTCTCTGTCACACCGCCTGTCCAGGAAACTGCTGAACTGTATTTGTTACTGAAGTTGAGTAAAACGACCGGTCGCCTGTCCATTTCCGCAGGACGTGTCTTGAAAAGTACCCATGTGTGTGTGGATTTACTGCGTCAACCAGTAATTCCCCCACGAAAGCTGCACGAGAGAGGATTTACTCCACCATCTAGGAATTCCCTACTGCAGAAGAAATAGTGGCGTCACCCGTGACAAAAGAGACTAAGGTAATCCAATATTGGGTTTCCCCTTTATTAACCTGCCCTCGGTCCTTGGACATGCCACTGGTTACATTCTGGGTGGGAAACGGTAGAGCCACCGTGACAAGGCCGAAACTGTACCCCGCTGTGACCTAAGCCGTAGCCCGCTTCTCGGATGCCGCACGATCTCGCATTGCTACAAAATGGCACGATTTTGTAGCCCGTGTGAAAGTAGCTCTAATGCAATATGTTTGAATGATAGCTCAAAGACCGAGTGAGGTGGTGTAGAGGCTAAATTTATGAAAATTGCTCACTGCTCAATTCAGTCCTTCCTACCTTCATTCTTTCCTCCCTCCCCCCCCCCCCCCCCCCCGCAACTCAACAGGTTTATATACTTTCAGCCTAAATTTGATATGGATCTGGTAAATACTTGGTGATTGGGGGCTCTCAAAAAATTGCAACAGGACCCAACGCTTTCTAAATACATCTATGCATGTAATCATCTCCAGAATATCGCTAAATGTTTAGTGTTGGTTTTATGTGGTTGGTTTTTCTTTTTAGCAAGCAACAGCATATAAACTCCTAATTTGTATTTGATGCATTCCTTAAAACCCCAGCATTAAACCTTAGATTGTAACATAAATAAGACCCCAAACATTTACTGCACTCCCCCACACAAACTCTGTTCAAGAATTCTGCTCTGCTATAAAAGGCTTATTCTATTGGTGTCAGTGATCTGGATAGAGAGAGGTGTCACAATTCACTATGGGACCTGTTCTGAGACTCATGTAAGCCAGGGCAGGTTTTTCTTACTGGATTTCACTGGCTGGAATTGTTTGTAAAAGGTTTTTACGATTTTCTTATATGGGGGGCTAGGAAATTCCCAAGCTGCCCACTGGGGGCCCCGCAAACGTAGATGAAACAAAACTTCCCATAATTGCGAAATGGTTTTATAAGAATTTACTCACACTGTAGTAAAATAACGAAATACAACATGGATTGTACTTGGCGGCGTTTGATGGCTGTTAATTGCCATATTTTGCTGCTGTGCAGTTGAGGCTTGATCGACTTGTTAAACGTGCTTTAAAGAGCAATTCCAGTAACCACTGATATGAACATTAATGGTGCAGTAAACATTCCTGAGTTACATGGTAAAAACATTGTAAAAAACTGGTCCTGATTTTCTTTTGAATGTCGCTCTTATCGTGCATTAGGAATAAGAGCAGCCATTGCATTCCTTTATTGTGTTTGTCAACCTCTACTGATTCATTTATTTTTTATAATACTGCCCTATGTCAATGAATATGTACTATCCCCTATGTGCAAGAATATAACTACTATAATACTGTCCCCCATGGACAAGAATATAACTACTATAATACTGCCCCCTATGTACAAGAATATAACTACTATAATACTGCTCCTATGTACAAGAATATAACTACTATAATACTGCCCCCTTTGTACAAGAATATAACTACTATAATACTGCCCCCTATGTACAAGAATATAACTACTATAATACTGCCCCCTATGTACAAGAATATAACTACTATAATACTGCCTCTATGTACAAGGATATAACTATTATAATACTATCCCCTATGTACAAGAATATAACTACTATAATACTGTCCCTATGTACAAGAATATAACTACTATAATACTGCCCCCTATCTACAAGAATATAACTACTATAAAACTGCCCCCTATGTACAAGAATATAACTACTATAATACTGCTCACTATGTACAAGAATATAACTACTATAATACTGCCTTCTATGTACAAGAATATAACTACTATAATACTGCCCCCTATGTACAAGAATATAACTACTATAATACTGCTCCTATGTACAAGAATATAACTACTATAATACTGCACCCTAAGTATAAGAATATAACTACTATAATACTGTTCGCTATGTGCAAGAATATAACTACTATAATACTGCCCTCTATGTACAAGAATATAACTACTATAATACTGTCCCCTATATACACGAATATAACAACTATAATACTGTCCTCTATGTACAGGAATATAACTACTATAAAAATGCCTCTATGTACAAGAATATAACTACTATAATACTGCTCCTATTTACAAGAATATAACTACTATAATACTGCCTCCTATGTACAAGAATATAACTACTATAATACTGCCCCTATGTACAAGTATATAACTACTATAATACTGCCCCCTATGTGCAAGAATATAACTACTATAATACTGCTCCTATGTACAAGAATATAACTACTATAATACTGCTCCTATATACAAGAATATAACTACTATAATACTGCCCCCTGTGTACAAGAATATAACTACTATAATACTGCCCCCTATGTACAACAATATAACTACTATAATACTGCCTCTATGTACAAGAATATAACTACTATAATACTGCCCCCTATGTACAAGAGAATAACTACTATAATACTGCCTCCTATGTACAAGAATATAACTACTATAATACTGCTCCTATGTACAAGAATATAACTACTATAATACTGCTCCTATGTACAAGAATATAACTACTATATTACTGCCTCTATGTACAAGAATATAACTACTAAAATACTGCTCCTATGTGCAAGAATATAACTACTATAATACTGCTCCTATGTACAAGAATATAACTACTATAATACTGGCTCATACGTACAAGAATATAACTACTATAATACTGCCCCCTATGTACAAGAATATAACTACTATAATACTGCTCCTATATACAAGAATATAACTACTATAATACTGGCTCCTATGTACAAGAATATAACTACTATAATACTTCTCCTATGTACAAGAATATAACTACTATATTACTGCCCCCTATGTACAAGAATATAACTACTATAATACTGCCCCCTATGTACAAGAATATAACTACTATAATACTGCTCCGATGTACAAGAATATAACTACTATGATACTGGCTCCTATGTACAAGAATATAACTACTATAATACCGCTCCTATGTACAAGAATATAACCACTATAATACTGCTCCTATGTACAATAATATAACTACTATAATACTGGCTCATATGTACAAGAATATAACTACTATAATACTGTCCCCTATGTACAAGAATATAACTACTATAATACTGCCCCCTATGTACAGGAATATAAATACTATAATACTGCCCCCTATGTACAAGAATATAACTACTATAATACTGCTCCTATGTGCAAGAATATAACTACTATAATACTGGCTCATATGTACAAGAATATAACTACTATAATACTGCCCCCTATGTACAAGAATATAACTACTATAATGCTGCCCCTATGTACAACAAAATAACTACTATAATAGTGCCTCCTATGTACAAGAATATAACTACTATAATACTGCCCCTCCTATGTACAAGAATATGACTACTATAATACTGGCTCATAGGTACAAGAATATAACTACCATAATACTGTCCCTTATGTACAAGAATATAACTACTATAATACTGCCCCTATGTACTAGAATATAACTACTATAATACTGCCTCCTAGGTACAACAATTTAACTACTATAATACTGCCTCCTGTATACAACAATATAACTACTATAATACTGCTCCTATGAAAAATAATATAACTACTATAATACTGTCCCCATGGACAAGAATATAACTACTATAATAATGCCTCTATGTACAAGAATATAACTACTATAATACTGCTCCTATGTACAAGAATATAACTACTATAATACTGTCCCCTATATACACGAATATAACTACTATAATACTGTCCTCTATGTACAAGAATATAACTACTATAATAATGCCTCTATGTACAAGAATATAGCTACTATAATACTGCTCCTATTTACAAGAATATAACTACTATAATACTGCCTCCTATGTACAAGAATATAAGTACTATAATACTGCCCCAATGTACAAGAATATAACTACTATAATACTGCCCCCTATGTGCAAGAATATAACTACTATAATACTGCCCCCTATGTGCAAGAATATAACTACTATAATACTGCTCCTATGTACAAGAATATAACTACTATAATACTGCCCCGTATGTACAAGACTATAACTACTATAATACTGCTCCTATGTACAAGAATATAACTACTATAATACTGCTCCTATATACAAGAATATAACTACTATAATACTGCCCCCTGTGTACAAGAATATAACTACTATAATACTGCCCCCTATGTACAAGAATATAACTACTATAATACTGCCTCTATGTACAAGAATATAACTACTATAATACTGCTCCTATGTTCAAGAATATAACTACTATAATACTGCTCCTATGTACAAGAATATAACTACTATATTACTGCCTCTATGTACAAGAATATAACTACTATAATACTGCCCCCTGTGTACAAGAATATAACTACTATAATACTGCCCCTATGTACAACAATATAACTACTATAATACTGCCTCCTATGTACAACAATATAACTACTATAATACTGCTTCCTATGTACAACAATATAACTACTATAATACTGCCTCCTATGTACAACAATATAACTACTATAATACTGCCCCTATGTTAAAGAATATAACTACTATAATACTGCCCCCTATGTACAAGAATATAACTCCTATAATACTGCCCACTATGTACAAGAATATAACTACTATAATACTGCCCCTATGTACAAGAATATAACGACTATAATACTGCCCCCTATGTACAAGAATATAACCACTAAAATACTGTCCCCTATGTACAAGAATATAACTACTATAATACTGCCTCATATGTACAACAATATAACTACTCAATACTGCCTCCTATGTACAAAAATATAACTACTATAATAATGCACCCAATGTACAAGAATATAACTACTATAATACTGCCCCCTATGTACAAGAATATAACTACTATAATACTGCCCCCTATGTACAACAATATAACTACTATAATACTGCCTCCTATATACAACAATATAACTACTATAATACTACTTCCTATGTACAAGAATGTAACTACTATAATACTGCCCCCTATGTACAAGAATATAACTACTATAATACTGCCCCCTATGTACAAGAATATAACTACTATAATACTGCCCCCTATGTACAACAATATAACTACTATAATACTACCTCCTATATACAACAATATAACTACTATAATACTACTTCCTATGTACAAGAATGTAACTACTATAATACTGCCCCCTATGTACAAGAATATAACTACTATAATACTGCCTCCTATGTACAAAAATATAACTACTATAATAATGCACCCAATGTACAAGAATATAACTACTATAATACTGCCCCCTATGTACAAGAATATAACTACTATAATACTGCCCCCTATGTACAACAATATAACTACTATAATATTGCCTCCTATATACAACAATATAACTACTATAATACTACTTCCTATGTACAAGAATGTAACTACTATAATACTGCCCCCTATGCACAAGAATATAACTACTATAATACTGGCTCTTATGTACAAGAATATAACTACTGTAATACTGCGCCCCATGTACAAGAATATAACTACTGTTATGCTGCCCCCTATGTACAAGAATATAACTACTATAATACTGCTCCCTATGTACAAGAATATAACTACTATAATACTGCCCGCTATGTACAAGAATAAACCTACTACTATTATACTGCCCCAATGTACAACAATATAACTACTGTAATACTACTTCCTATGTACAAGAATATAACTACTATAATACTGCTCCTATGTTCAAGAATATAACTACTATAATACTGCCCTCTGTGTACAAGAATATAACTACTATAATACTGCCCCTATGTACAAGAATATAACTACTATAATACTGCCCCCTATGTACAAGAATATAACCACTATAATACTGTCCCCTATGTACAACAATATAACTACTATAATACTGCTCGCTATTTACAACAATATAACTACTATAATACTGCCTCCTATGTACAACAATATAACTACTATAATACTGCCCCCTATGTACAAGAATAGAACTACTATAATACTGCCCTCTATGTACAAGAATATAACTACTATAATACTGCTCGCTATTTACAACAATATAACTACTATAATACTGCCCCCTATGTACAAGAATGTAACTACTATAATACTGCCTCCTACGTACAACAATATAACTACTATAATACTGCCTCCTATGTACAACAATATAACTACTATAATACTGTCCCCTATGTACAAGAATATAGCGACTATAATACTGCCCCCATGAACAAGAATATAACTACTATAATACTGTCCGCTATGTACAAGAATATAACTACTATAATACTGCTCCTATGTACAAGAATATAACTACTATAATACTGCTCCTATGTACAAGAATATAACTACTATAAGGGCGCCTACCCACTTGCGATTTTTTTTCCTTTGCGTTTTGCCTTTTTTCTAAAGAGCAATTAGGATAGAATGTGTTCTTGTCCACTTGCGTTTTTTTTTTCGGTCCGTTGCAATTTTTAACACACGAACTGTTAGTTGCATATGTGTCCTTATTTTTCTCTTAATGCACCCATGAATGTCAATGGAAATTAACGGAAAAGGCGCGAAAATGCCGCGAAAAATGCGCGGAAAACGCGCCAAAAACGTGCAGAAAATGCTGCGTTTTTCACGCACGAAAATCGCAAACGCCAGTGAGTAGGCGCCCTAATACTGCTTCTATGTACAAGAATATAACTACTATAATACTGCCCCCTATGTACAAGAATATAACTACTATAATACTACCCCTATGTACAAGAATATAACTACTATAATACTTCTCCTATGTACAAGAATATAACTACTATAATACTGCCCCCTATGTACAAGAATATAACTACTATAATACTGCCCCCTATGTACAAGAATATAACTACTATAATGCTGCCCCCTATGTACAAGAATATAACTACTATAATACTGCTCCCTATGTACAAGAATATAACTACTATAATACTGCCCCCTATGTACAAGAATATAACTACTATGATACTGCCCCTATGTACCAGAATATAACTACTATAATACTGCCCCTATGTACAAGAATATAACTACTATAATACTGCGCCCTATGTACAAGAATATAACTACTATAATACTGCCCCCTATGTACAAGAATATAACTACTATAATACTGGCCCGCTATGTACAAGAATATAACTACTATAATACTGCCTTCTATGTACAAGAATATAACTACTATAATACTGCCTTCTATGTAGAAGAATATAACCTGTATAATACTGCCTCCTATGTACAAGAATATAACTAATATAATACGGCCCCCAATGTACAAGAATATAACTACTGTAATACTGCCCCCTATGTACAAGAATATAACTACTATAATACTGCTGCTATGTACAAGAATATAACTACTATAATACTGCCTCCTATGTACAAGAATATAACTACTATAATACTGCCTCCTATGTACAAGAATATATCTACTATAATACTGCTCCCTATGTACATGAATATAACTACTATAATACTGCTCCTATGTACAAGAATATAACTACTATAATACTGCCTCCTATGTACAAGAATATAACTACTATAATACTGCTCCCTATGTACAAGAATATAACTACTATAATACTGCCCCCTGTGTACAGGAATATAACTACTATAATACTGCCTCCTATGTGCATGAATATAACTACTATAATACTGCTCCCTATGTACATGAATATAACTACTATAATACTGCCCCCTATGTACAAGAATATAACTACTATAATACTGCTCCCTATGTACATGAATATAACTACTATAATACTGCCCCCTATGTACAAGAATATAACTACTATAATACTGCTCCCTATGTACATGAATATAACTACTATAATATTGCTCCCTATGTACAAGAAAATAACTACTATAATACTGCTCCCTATGTACATGAATATAACTACTATAATACTGCTCCCTATGTACAAGAATATATCTACTATAATACTGCTGCCTATGTACATGAATATAACTACTATAATACTGCCTCCTAGTCTTACTGAATTGCAGGAATCTGAACGATAATCGTTCAGTATAAATGCTGCCAGTGACTGTATACCAGCTGAGCACTCCATGAACAGCTGGGGTATGAAGAACACAGCGGTCCACCTGTGTTCTGCATTCCCCGCTCGGAGCGCTTAGCTGTATAACAGTCAGGCGCTCCGAGCAGAGAGCAGCTGGATGCAGAAGACAAGCATCCCCGCTTGTCTTCTGCATTCCCCGCTCGGAGCGCTCAGCTGTATTACACCCGGGCGCTCCGAGCAAAGAACAGCTGGATGCAGAAGACAAGCAGCCCCGCTTGTCTTCTGCATCCTCCGCTCAGAGCGCTAAACATTTGAGCGATCACCTTGCGCTGTAAAGGCACACAACGATTATCGCTCAAAAGTCGCTCAAAAGACATCTTTTGAGTGATAATCGTTATGTCTAAACCAGGTTTAAGGCAACAAATTGGTGGTAACAAATCTGACTAGACAGTCTAAAGATTAACCACATTTATCATCTAGCAGATTCTCCGGGATAAACTGGAACATTTCAAGACTAGCCTAAGTTTGCACCTAAAAGGTATGTTACCATGTAGCGCAAATGGTGACCAAAAATGAGACAAAACCAGAGTCATTGGTGCGGATTATTACACGGCATTTGATGCTTATCTACAGCAGATTGAGCTGAAAGACAGATCAGTTTGTCTACAACATACAGCCCCATCTTTGCTGTGTGGGGCCCCTATTCCTCTTCACTTGTTAATGTGTTTCTGATCCTACCAATAAAGCTTATTATCTTGACCTGTTTATCTATGCTTAGGTATGTTTCTGCATGATGCTACATCAGACACGGGTGGTAGCACAGACATCGACTATCTCAGTTGAGTGAGCTGTCAGCCATAGCATGGCACCCTGTGCCTACCACCAATCTTAGTCCCTTAGTGACCAGTCATAAGTGTTTTGTTATGGCAGTTACAAAGGGCCCATAGGCTGGCTATTAGAGATGAGCGAGCGCACTCGTCCGAGCTTGATACTCGTTCGAGTATTAGCGTGTTCGAGATGCTTGTTACTAGAGGCGAGTACCACGCAGTGTTCGAGTTACTTTCACTTTCATCTCTGAGACGTTAGCGCGCTTTTCTGGCCAATAGAAAGACAGGGAAGGCATTACAGCTTCCTCCTGTGATGTTCCAGCCCTATACCACCCCCCCTGCTGTGAGTGGCTGGGGAGATCAGGTGTCACCCGAGTATTTAAATCTACCCCGCCCGCGGCTCGCCACAGATGGATTCTGACATAGATCAGGGACAGTGCTGCTGCTATAGGGAGAGCGTTAGGAGTTATTTTAGGCTTCAAGAACCCCAACGGTCCTTCTTAGGGCCACATCTGACCGTGTGCAGTACTGTTGAGGCTACTTTTAGCAGTGTTGCATAATTTTTTTTTTGTATATCGGGCGTGCAGAGCATTGCATCCTCAATCTGCAGTCATTGTACAGAGTATAGGGCCAGTACTGGTGAGGCAGGGACAGTGGTACAGGGAAAGAGATATACAGGCTATATAGGCAGTGGGCTTTTTCAAAAAAAATTGGGGAAAAATAGTATATTTGGGCTGCCTGTGACCGTCTTCAGTGCACCGCGTGTCTGCTGGGGGTAGTAGTCCTAATTTATACGCAGCTAAGCGTTACAGCAGGCTTGACTGCTTCTGCGCTGTGAATTCCACTAGCTGAGTCATACGCACCTACGTCACAGTGCAGGCGTGCGCAAAATTGTTTGCTGGCTCTGCTGTCTCCGTTACATCACCGCCGTCATCCCGCCAGAGGGAAACAGTATACATATATACGTTGCCTACAGTATCTGTCTGCTGTCTCAGCTCAGCCTTTAAAAAAATAGAAGCAAAACACTTAAGGCCTACTAGTGGCCTTTGGACACTTGACTGCTTCTGCGCTGTGAATTCCAGTAGCTCAGTCATACGCACCTACGTCTCACTACAGGCGTGCGCAAAATTGTTTGCTGGCTCTGCTGTGCGTTCCGTAAGGGAAGTCAGCCTCCAACCACAGGCCAATAAGCGGCACATTTAATTACAGCGTTCTGTTTCTGCTCTACTCGTAATACACCATGCTGAGGGGTAGGGGTAGGCCTAGAGGACGTGGACGCGGGCGAGGACGCGGAGGCCCAAGTCAGGGTGAGGGCACAGGCCGAGCTCCTGATCCAGGTGTATCGCAGCCGACTGCTGCGGGATTAGGAGGGAGGCAAATTTCAGGGGTCCCCACATTCATCTCACAATTAATGGGTCCACGCGGTAGACCTTTATTAGAAAATGAGCAGTGTGAGCATGTCCTGTCATGGATGGCAGAAAGTGCATCCAGCAATCTATCAACCACACAGACTTCTACGCCGTCCACTCCTGCAACTCTGAATCCTCTGGCTGCTGCTCCTCCTTCCTCCCAGCCTCCTCACTCCATTACAATGGCACATTCTGAGGAGCAGGCAGACTCCCAGGAACTGTTCTCGGGTCCCTGCCCAGAATGGCCAGCAATGGTTCCTCTCACACCGCAGGAGTTTGTCGTGACCGATGCCCAACCTTTGGAAAGTTCCCGGGGTCCGGGGGATGAGGCTGGGGACTTCCGGCAACTGTCTCAAGAGCTTTCAGTGGGTGAGGAGGACGATGACGATGAGACACAGTTGTCTATCACTCAGGTAGTAGTAATTGCAGTAAGTCCGAGGGAGGAGCGCACAGAGGATTCGGAGGAAGAGCAGCAGGACGATGAGGTGACTGACCCCACCTGGTTTGCTAAGCCTACTGAGGACAGGTCTTCAGAGGGGGAGGCAAGTGCAGCAGCAGGGCAGGTTGGAAGAGCCAGTGCGGTGGCCAGGGGTAGAGGCAGGGCCAGACCAAATAATCCACCAACTGTTTCCCAAAGCGCCCCCTCGCGCCATGCCACATTGCAGAGGCCGAGGTGCTCAAAGGTGTGGCAGTTTTTCACTGAGAGTGCAGACGACCGACGAACTGTGGTGTGCAAGGTTTGTCGCGCCAAGATCAGCCAGGGAGCCACCACCACCAGCCTCACTACCACCAGCATGCGCAGGCATATGATGGCCAAGCACCCCACAAGGTGGGACGAAGGCCGTTCACCGCCTCCGGTTTGCACCACTGCCTCTCCCCCTGTGCCCCAACCTGCCACTGAGATCCAACCCCCCTCTCAGGACACAGGCACTACCGTCTCCCGGCCTGCACCCACACCCTCACCTCCGCTGTCCTTGGCCCCATCCAGCAATGTCTCTCAGCGCAGCGTCCAGCTGTCGCTAGCGCAACTGTTTGAGCGCAAGCGCAAGTACGCCGCCACGCACCCGCACGCTCAAGCTTTAAACGTGCACATAGCCAAATTGATCAGCCTGGAGATGCTGCCGTATAGGCTTGTGGAAACGGAGGCTTTCAAAAACATGATGGCGGCGGCGGCCCCACGCTACTCGGTTCCCAGTTGCCACTACTTTTCCCGATGTGCCGTCCCAGCCCTGCATGACCACGTCTCCCGCAACATTGTACGCGCCCTCACCAATGCGGTTACTGCCAAGGTCCACTTAACAACGGACACGTGGACAAGCACAGGTGGGCAGGGCCACTATATCTCCCTGACGGCACATTGGGTGAATTTAGTGGAGGCTGGGACTGAGTCAGAGCCTGGGAACGCTCACGTCCTACCCACCCCCAGAATTGCGGGCCCCAGCTCGGTGGTGGTATCTGCGGCGGTGTATGCTTCCTCCACTAAACCATCCTCCTCCTCCTCCTCCTCCTACGCAACCTCTGTCTCGCAATCAAGATGTGTCAGCAGCAGCACGTCGCCACCAGTCGGTGTCGCGCAGGGTGGCAGCACAGCGGTGGGCAAGCGCCAGCAGGCCGTGCTGAAACTACTCAGCTTAGGAGAGAAGAGGCACACGGCCCACGAACTGCTGCAGGGTCTGACAGAGCAGACCGACCGCTGGCTTTCGCCGCTGAGCCTACAACCAGGCATGGTCGTGTGTGACAACGGCCGTAACCTGGTGGCGGCTCTGCAGCTCGGCAGCCTCACGCACGTGCCATGCCTGGCCCATGTCTTTAATTTGGTGGTTCAGCGCTTTCTGAAAAGCTACCCACGCTTGTCAGACCTGCTCGGAAAGGTGCGCCGGCTCTGCGCACATTTCCGCAAGTCCAAGATGGACGCTGCCACCCTGCAGACCCTGCAACATCGGTTTAATCTGCCAGTACACCGACTGCTGTGCGACGTGCCCACTCGGTGGAACTCTACGCTCCACATGTTGGCCAGGCTCTATGAGCAGCGTAGAGCTATAGTGGAATACCAACTCCAACATGGGCGGCGTAGTGGGAGTCAGCCTCCTCAATTCTTTACAGAAGAGTGGGCCTGGTTGGCAGACATCTGCCAGGTCCTTGGAAACTTTGAGGAGTCTACGCAGATGGTGAGCGGCGTTGCAATCATTAGCGTCACCATTCCTCTGCTATGCCTCTTGAGAAGCTCCCTGCAAAGCATAAGAGCAGACGCTTTGCGCTCGGAAACGGAGGCAGGGGAACACAGTATGTCGCTGGATAGTCAGAGCACCCTAATGTCTATATCTCAGCGCGTTGAGGAGGAGGAGGAGGAGGGGGAGGAGCATGAGGAGGAGGGGGAAGACACAGCTTGGCCCACTGCTGAGGGTACAGATGCTGCTTGCCTGTCATCCTTTCAGCGTGTATGGCCTGAGGAGGAGGAGGAGGATCCTGAAAGTGATCTTCCTAGTGAGGACAGCCATGTGTTGCGTACAGGTACCCTGGCACACATGGCGGACTTCATGTTAGGATGCCTTTCTTGTGACCCTCGCGTTACATGCATTCTGGCCCCTACGGATTACTGGGTGTACACACTGCTCGACCCACGGTATAAGGAGAACCTTTCCACTCTCATACCCGAAGAGGAAAGGGGTTCGAGAGTGATGCTATACCACAGGACCCTGGCGGACAAACTGATGGTAAAATTCCCATCCGACAGCGCTAGTGGCAGAAGGCGCAGTTCCGAGGGCCAGGTAGCAGGGGAGGCGCGGAGATCAGGCAGCATGTACAGCGCAGGCAAGGGAACACTCTCCAAGGCCTTTGCCAGCTTTATGGCTCCCCAGCAAGACTGTGTCACCGCTCCCCAGTCAAGGCTGAGTCGGCGGGAGCACTGTAAAAGGATGGTGAGGGAGTACGTAGCCGATCGCACGACCGTCCTCCGTGACGCCTCTGCCCCCTACAACTACTGGGTGTCGAAGCTGGACACGTGGCCTGAACTGGCACTGTATGCCCTGGAGGTGCTTGCTTGTCCTGGGGCTAGCGTCTTGTCAGAGAGGGTGTTTAGTGCGGCTAGGGGAATCATCATGGATAAGCGTACCCGCCTGTCAACCGACAGTGCCGACAGGCTTACACTCATAAAGATGAACAAAGGCTGGATTTCCCCAGACTTCTCTTCTCCACCAGCGGACAGCAGCGGTACCTAAACAATACGTAGGCTGCACCCGCGGATGGAAGCTACGTTCTCTATCACTATCAAAAACGGGGACCTTTTAGCTTCATCAATCTGTGTATTATATTCATCCTCCTCCTCCTGCTCCTCCTCCTGCTCCTCCTCCTGAAACCTCACGTAATCACGCCGAACGGGCAATTTTTCTTAGGCCCACAAGGCTCAGTCATATGACTTTAGTAAACAATGTTTATACGTTTCAATTCTCATTAAAGCGTTGAAACTTGTACCTGAACCTATTTTTATTTTAACTGGGCTGCCTCCAGGCCTAGGTACAAATTAAGCCACATTAACCAAAGCGATTAATGGGTTTCACCTGCCCTCTTGGTTGGGCATGGGCAATTTTTCTGAGGTACATTAGTACTGTTGGTACACCAATTTTTGGGGGCCCTCGCCTACATTGTAATCCTAGTAATTTTTATGGGCTTCGCCTGCACTCATGGTACAGCAAGGTGTGTGGGGTTGGCCTACACTTTTGCTACATAAATGTAACTGGGGCCTTGTCTATACTGCAACTACTGAAATGTGCAAGAGACGGTTATCTCCCTAAACTGCTGCAACGGGAATGTTACTGTGGCCTGTCTTGACTGCTACTACTACTGAAATGGAACTAATACTGTGCTCCCCCTATACTGCTGCTTCGGAAGTGTTACTGGGGCCTGTCTGGACTGCTACTACTACTGAAATGGAACTAATACTGTGCTCCCCCTATACTGCTGCTAGTGATATGTTACTGGGGCCTGTCCCTAATGCTACCGCTGAAATGTTACTAATTCTGGGCTCTACCTATACCGCTGCTAATGCTATGTCACTGGGGTGTGGAAACGGAGGCTTCCCAAAGACATGATGGTGGCGAGGCCATTTCCCACCAACGCGGTTACTGTTAAGGTACATATTATCGCTCTGACTGGGGCATGCACTGTGGGCCGAAGCACACCTGTATTGTATGTGACATTAGCTCTGCTGAGCAGGGCCCTGCAATGAGATACATTAACGTACCGCTGAAGCCCACCTGCATTTAATCTGACGTTAGCTTTGCTGTCCAGGGCACTGCAATGGGATATATTTATGTACCGCCGGTGGCTTCCTGGGACCCACCCATGCTGTCGGTCCACACGGAGTTGTGACTGCCTGTGTCTACTTATAAAGAACCCCAGTCTGACTGGGGCATGCAGTGTGGGCCGAAGCTGTGATGGGCAATGCAATGGGATTTATTTATGTACCGCCGGTGGGTTCCAGGGAGCCACCCATGCCGTGGGTCCACAGGGACTTCACATTAGGGAGTTGTACCTGCCAGTGTCTATGTATTAAAAACCCCGGTCAGACTGGGGCATGCAGTGTGGGCTGAAGACCACCTGCATTTAATCGGACGTTACCTCAGCTGTGATGGGCAATGCAATGGGATATATTTATGTACCGCCGGTGGCTTCCTGGGACCCACCCATGCTGTCGGTCCACACGGACTTGTAACTGCATGTGCCTACTTCTAAAGAACCCCAGTCTGACTGGGGCATGCAGTGTGGGCCGAAGCCCACCTGCATTAAACCTGACGTTACCTCAGCTGTGATGGGCAATGCAATGGGATATATTTATGTACCACCGGTGGGCTCCAGGGAGCCACCCATGCCGTGGGTCCACAGGGACTTCACATTAGGGAGTTGTACCTGCCAGTGTCTATGTATTAAAAACCCCGGTCAGACTGGGGCATGCAGTGTGGGCCGAAGACCACCTGCATTAAACCTGACGTTACCTCAGCTGTGATGGGCAATGCAATGGGATATATTTATGTACCGCCGGTGGCTTCCTGGGACCCACCCATGCTGTGGGTGCACACGGAATTCCCATTTCGGAGTTGTACCTGCCTGTGACTATTTATAAAAAACCCCGGTCTGACTGGGGCATGCAGACACCTTGACAGAATGAATAGTGTGTGGCACATGGGTTCCCCATTGCTATGCCCACGTGTGCAGCTCCTGATGGAGGTGGCACAGGATTGGATTTCTCATTGCTTCTGTACAGCATTGTGGGCTATCGCCCCGCCCCTTTTAAAGAGGGTCGCTGCCTGGCCGTGCCAACCCTCTGCAGTGTGTGCCTGCGGTTCCTCGTCATGGCAGACGCACTTCTAAATAGACATGCGGGTGGTGTGGCTATGAGGCCAGCGTGTGGCATGAGGGCAGCTGAAGGCGGCGCAGGGACACTTTGGTGTGCGCTGTGGACACTGGTCGTGCGCGGGGGGGGGGGGGGGCAGCATGTTAACCCAGGAGAAGTGGCAGCGGAGTGTCATGCAGGCAGTGATTGTGCTTTGTTGGAGGTAGTGTGGTGCTTAGCTAAGGTATCCATTGCTAATGAGGGTTTTTCAGAAGCTAAAATTGTTGGGAGGGGGGGGCACTCTTGCCGCTATTGTGACTTAATAGTGGGACCTGGGAACTTGAGATGCAGCCCAACATGTAGCCCCTCGCCTGCCCTATCCGTTGCTGTGTCGTTCCCATCACTTTCTTGAATTGCCCAGATTTTCACAAATGAAAACCTTAGCGAGCATCGGCGAAATACAAAAATGCTCGGGTCGCACATTGACTTCAATGGGGTTCGTTAGTGGAAACAAACCCTCGAGCATCGCGAAAAGTTTGTCTCGAGTAACGAGCACCCGAGCATTTTGGTGCTTGCTCATCTCTACTGGCTATCCTAAAGAAACGGCCTAGTCTAAGGCAGACTTGGGAGTCCTGCCTCAGAAAGAGCTGGGGCTTGGCTGTCTTGGCTAGGTTTGGCTGACAGCGGTATTTAAAGTGTTAAGAGTTCTGACGAGCGGCATGGCTCGTCTGAACTGCTGCCGCCGGGTGTCCGCTGTAAGAAACAGCCGGCACCCGACGTTCAGGGGGCCCGTACAGTGTCCGGCAGGACGCTGTGCGGTTGCTAGGCTGCCGGGAGCCTTCTGAAAGGCCCCAGGGCTGCCTATGCAGAGTGTCTATCAAGCACTCGGCTTGATAGGCGCTCTGCATAGGCAGCCCTAGGGTCTTTCAGAAGGCTCCCGGCGGCCTAGCAACCATACAAAGTCCCGCGATCTGACCGGACAGGCTTGATAGAAGCCTGTGTGGTCTCTGCACAGTATGATGTAATGCCATAGCATTACATCATATTGTGCAGGACAGATTGTTCGCATCTTGCGAAGTTTGTAACTCGAACGTTCGCAAGTAGGGGACTATCTGTACATAGTTATTAGAGCGCCTCCTTGTTACAGTCCTGGGTATAAATAGATGATGGGAGAGATCTCTGTATTGTCCCCTGATATATCTATACATAGTTATTAGAGCGCCCCCTTGTTACACTCCTGGGTATAATAGATGATGGGAGAGATCTCTGTATTGTCCCCTGATATATCTATACATAGTTATTAGAGCGCCCCCTTGTTACACTCCTGGGTATAATAGATGATGGGAGAGATCTCTGTATTGTCCCCTGATATATCTATACATAGTTATTAGAGCGCCCCCTTGTTATAGTCCTGGGTATAATAGATGATGGGAGAGATCTCTGTATTGTCCCCTGATATATTTATACATAGTTATTAGAGCGCCCCCTTGTTACAGTCCTGGGTATAAATAGATGATGGGAGAGATCTCTGTATTGTCCCCGATATATCTATACATAGCTATTGAAGCACCCCCTTGTTACAGTCCTGGGTATAAATAGATGATGGGAGAGATCTCTACTGATCCCTGTAATATTTATACATAGTTATTAGAGCGCCCCCTTGTTACAGTCCTGGGTATAAAAAGATGATGGGGGAGATCTCTGTATTGTCCCCTGATATATTTATACAGAGTTATTAGAGCGCCCCTTGTTACAGTCCTGGGTATAAATAGTGGATGGGAGAGATCTCTGTATTGTCCCCTGATATATTATACATAGTTATTAGAGCGCCCCCTTGTTATAATCCTGGGTATAATAGATGATGGGAGAGATTTCTGTATTGTCCCCGATATATCTATACATAGCTATTGAAGCACCCCCTTGTTACAGTCCTGGGTATAAATAGATGATGGGAGAGATCTCTACTGATCCCTGTAATATTTATACATAGTTATTAGAGCGCCCCCTTGTTACAGTCCTGGGTATAAATAGATGATGGGGGAGATCTCTATATTGTCCCCTGATATATTTATACAGAGTTATTAGAGCGCCCCTTGTTACAGTCCTGGGTATAAATAGTGGATGGGAGAGATCTCTGTATTGTCCCCTGATATATTATACATAGTTATTAGAGCGCCCCCTTGTTATAATCCTGGGTATAATAGATGATGGGAGAGATTTCTGTATTGTCCCCTGATATATCTATACATAGTAATTAGAGCTCCCCCTTGTTACAGTCCTGGGTATAATAGATGATGGAAGAGATCTCTGTATTGTCCTCTGATATATCTATACATAGTTATTAGAGCGGCCCTTGTTACAGTCCTGGGTATAAATAGATGATGGGAGAGATCTCTGTATTGTCCCATGATATATCTATACATAGTTATTAGAGCGCCCCCTTGTTACAGTCCTGGGTATAATAGATGATGGGAGAGATCTCTGTATTGTCCTCTGATATATCTATACATAGTTATTAGAGCGCCCCCTTGTTATAATCCTGGGTGTAATAGATGATGGGAGAGATTTCTGTATTGTCCCCTGATATATTTATACATAGTTATTAGAGCGCCCCTTGTTACAGTCCTGGGTATAAATAGATGATGGGTGAAATCTCTGTATTGTCCCCTGATATATCTATACATAGTAATTAGAGCTCCCCCTTGTTACAGTCCTGGGTATAATAGATGATGGGAGAGATCTCTGTATTGTCCTCTGATATATCTATACATAGTTATTAGAGCGCCCCCTTGTTACAATCCTGGGTATAAATAGATGATCGGAGAAATCTCTGTACTGACCCCTGATATATCTATACATAGTAATTAGAGCTCCCCCTTGTTACAGTCCTGGGTATAAATAAATGATGGGAGAGATCTCTGTATTGTCCCCTGATATAATTATACATAGTTATTAGAGCGCCCCCTTGTTACAGTCCTGGGTATTGGTAGAGGTTGGGAGAGATCTTTGCATTGTCCCCTGATATAATTATTAGAGCGCCCCCTTTTTACAGTCCTGGGTATTAATAGATGATGGAAGAGATCTCTGTATTGTCCCCTCATATATCTATACATAGTTATTAGAGCTCCCCCTTGTTACAGTCCTGGGTATAATAGATGATGGGAGAGATCTCTGTATTGTCCTGTGATATATCTATACATAGTTATTAGAGCGCCCCTTGTTACAGTCCTGGGTATAAATAAATGATGGGAGAGATCTCTGTATTGTCCCCTGATATATTATACATAGTTATTAGAGCGCCCCCTTGTTATAATCCTGGGTATAATAGATGATGGGAGAGATCTCTGTATTGTCCCCTGATATATTATACATAGTTATTAGAGCGCCCCCTTGTTATAATCCTGGGTATAATAGATGATGGGAGAGATTTCTGTATTATCCCCTGATATATTTATACATAGTTATTAGAGCGCCCCCTTGTTATAATCCTGGGTATAATAGATGATGGGAGAGATCTCTGTATTGTCCCCTGATATATTATACATAGTTATTAGAGCGCCCCCTTGTTATAATCCTGGGTATAATAGATGATGGGAGAGATCTCTGTATTGTCCCATGATATATTTATACATAGTTACTAGAGTGCCCCCTTGTTACAGTCCTGGGTATAAATAGATGATGGGAGAGATCTCTGTACTGACCCCTGATATATCTATACATAGTTATTAGAGCGCCCCTTGTTACAGTCCTGGGTATAAATAGATGATGGGAGAAATCTCTGTACTGACCCCTGATATATTTATACATAGTAATTAGAGCTCCCCCTTGTTACAGTCCTGGGTATAAATAAATGATGGGAGAGATCTCTGTATTGTCCCCTGATATATTTATACATAGTTATTAGAGCGCCCCCTTGTTACAGTCCTGGGTATTAGTAGAGGTTGGGAGAGATCTCTGTATTGTTCTCTGATATATCTATACATAGTTATTAGAGCGCCCCGTGTTACAGTCCTGGGTATAATAGAGGATGGGAGAGATCTCTGTATTGTCCCCTGATATATTCATACATAGTTATTAGAGCGCCCCCTTGTTACAGTCCTGGGTATAAACAGATGATGGAATAGATCTCTGTATTGTCCCCTGATATATTATACATAGTTATTAGAGCGCCCCCTTGTTACAGTCCTGGATATATATAGATGATGGGAGAGATCTCTGTATTGTCCCCTGATATATCTATACATAGTTATTAGAGCGCCCCACAGACATCTTTTTTCTAAACTACATAACCCTAATTTCTGTCTGGGTATTGTAGTCCGCCCATTCCATTTATTATTTTAGTTGCCCACCTTTGTATCCGCTCAAGCTCTGATATGTCCTTCTTGAGTACCGGTGCCCAGTTACTTGTAGAGAGGAAGAACAATCTTATCATAATATGCCCCTAGACCTCTTTTGATGCACCCCACAATCCTATTTGCCTTGGCAGCAGCTGCCTGACACTGGTTGCTCCAGTTAAGTTTACAGTAAACTAAAACCTCCAAGTCCTTCTCCATGTCAGTGTCCCCCAGTGGTTTCCGATTTAGTGTGTAATGGTGACATGTATTTCCTGCCCGTGTGCAGAACCTTACATTTATCAGTGTTAAACCTCATTTGCCATTTTTCTGCCCCCAACTTATCCATATCCCTCTGCAACCGTATACAGATCTATATGTAACAGCATTCTATCCTCTTGTGTTAATTACTCTACATAGTTTTGTGTCATCTGCAAATATTGAGATTTTACTGCCCAATCCTTCTACCAGGTCATTAATAAATATATTAAAAAAATAGGGCCCAAACCGAACCCTGTGGTACCCCACTAGTAACGGCGACCCCTCCAGCACTGCCCCCTCTGGTACCCCACTAGTAACAGTGACCCCTCCAATACTGCCCCCTGTGGTACCCCACTAGTAATGGCGACCCCTCCAATACTGCCCCCTGTGGTACCCCACTAGTAACAGTGAACCCTCCAATACTGCCCCCTGTGGTACCCCACTAGTAACAGTGACCCCTCCAATACTGCCCCCTGTGGTACCCCACTAGTAACGGTGACCCAATCAGAGTAAGCACCTGCCCCTTCGTATCACTGAGCGAGTTACTTACCCACTTACACACATTTGTATTCATTATTTGTTCAGTGGATCAATTTCATTAAATAATTCATTTGAATTGACACGGATGCTAACGGAAACCAAACTGATACCAGCAGAGGTTAATATTTACAACTTTTTAACAGATCGGTCTAAATGATCGATAAAAAAACCTCTAAATTTCCATTTGTTTCAATTTGGCCTCAGTTTTTGAATCTGTTTTATGGGGCTATAGATGGATCCATTAAAAATGGAAACCCAAATACAGACGTGGGAGGAGCCGCCCATCGCATGTGGTGCTGTTTTCTGAGATGTATTTATAACTATCATGTATGACGCCGCCTCAATGAACTGCATGCTTTACATTTTCCATCATGCAGAATTCCAGTAACGCTCCTTACAGAATACTCTCCAGAGACAGTACAATGTATACAGCTAGGTCTTATTTCATATCGGGCACAGTCCCTTATGTGCATAGACTGACCATGGAATAGTGGCTTGTTGGTGTCCCCTTGGCACCCAACACCTGGGATACAGGTAGCACCAGCTTCACTCTAGCTATATACCTCAAGATGGATCTAAGCAGGACCCTATCTCAGGGAATCAAAATTCCGACCTGAGAGGGTTTAAGATTTACGCAAGGAAAGGGTTATCTGGCAAGCATTATGTTGATTTTGTGCCTTTTGACCTATTCAAGTTTCCATCATATTAAGTTGCAGAAATGGAGTCTGTTGGATGCCAGAAGAAAGCTACGCAGCCTGGCAAGCCAGTAAAAGTGACAAGTGAAAAACACAAGGGCAAAGAGACAGCTTCCAACACTAACACAGGAGATTCCAGGGATTGTAGACCTGGCTACTTTTAAGAATCGGTCACATTCCAGCAAAACACCAGGCCTGCATTTACAAAGGCATGAACCAATATTCCTGTAAGTGTATGGTGGGCACTACATGGTATATACATTTACAATTATCCCGCCAATTGTTGATATCCCTCTATACCATCAATCATGTCATGGATGTTTTGCCATTGTTTTGACCATTACTGCTGCTTGAATTCAGGCATTAAAAAGTTTAACTGCTCTTACTGTAAAGAACCCTTTTGTATACTGATGATGGTTCTCATTTACTGCGGAACATAAATGATTCTCCTGGTCTCTGGTTTTATAAAATTCTGCAGTTATCTTCTACTGTAGTTGATGACATCACACCTTATTCTTCAGTCACCAGAGCTGCATTCATAATTATTCTGGATGCCATTTACAAACGATCAGATGACAAGTATACCCAGAAGAGCTTCACTGAGATCTCATAATGAATAGTATTTCACATATTGAAATAAGGGAGTATTTCCTTCTGCATACAGTGTATGTACCTTTAAGACATTCCCAGGGCAAATTGTTATTTAATTGTGTACTGTTGCTATTCTGCCATTTTTGTGTGTATCTATTCACACTGTATACAGTCTTTATGATATAGTCCTGTGCTAAAGGCTTGTATTTTCTATTGAAAATCATTTTAGGCTTTTATTAAAAAATGTTGCACCATTTGACTTCTGCAGCTTCTATGTATCGGAGTATACAGCAAACTGCAAAAAGCTGTTCACTAGCAGATCCATCGCTGGCTTGTTTGATTTCCCTTCTGTGTCATCTCTTGAATCATCCTATCAGCTGATTTACGACCAAAACAAAGAAAAGCTTTGATATGGTCTTAAATCAGCTGATGCAATGGTTGAGGGAAGGAGATCTGGCAGCTTGCTTATACTGTGATAAAAGTTGCAAAATTGAAATAGTGCAACATTTTTAATAAAAACCTATTGCAAAAATGATTTCTAGCCCAAAATACATTAATTTAATTAAAACAAAGTGCCCCCAGCTGTTGCAAAGTGAATGCCAAAGGAAGATCTGCCGATTGTCCAAGGGGAAATTACTGCAAGCACTGAACCGTCACTGAAAGAGACCACCAACGAGAGCAGATAGACTCACTGCCAGTACCTGGATAATCACGCTTTGGTGGTGTTATCATGAGTATCATCTCTCAGGGTCATCACCAGATTGTTTTGACTTCATAGTGTAAAGCACCCCTAAAGGTCCTGTGCTAATAATTTGTTCAGAGGGGAGTGGTTGCAGATTTCAGTTAGTTTTAGTCATTTGATTATCTGAAGTGCCTGCGGGGCTGAAGGCCAATTTACACGTAAAGATTATTGCTCAAAATTTGTTCAAAGGGAGGAAAACCCACAGCAGGGACTTTGGTGTGAGTGACAGAGTATGACAGCGGTGGAGCGAGATTGCCTTCAGGAGCCAGATATTGCTACCACTGTACAGAATTGCATTGAAATGAGGGTGGCTTCACACAGCCGTAGGCGCAACTATGCTCGCCGCTACCGAGCGTAGTTATGTATGAACAGAGTTTTTTCTTTTGCTCTTGGGCTGTTGAAACTCTTCGAAACAGGGCAGGAGTTTGAAAAAATAGCGGGAAGATAGATCCTGCCCTATTTTCCTGCATTTAGTTAATGCTATGTGCGGGAAAGATAGGGCAAGGTCCTATCTTTTCTTCCCCATACTATTAATGGGCGAGAATCCTGCTAGTGCAAACAAAACTATTGAAATCAATGCTTTTGTTTTGTCCCCCTGCGTGGCCATGATTATCACGGCCGTATAATGGGACTAAAACACGCCCATGTGTTTAAACCCTCCGTTTGAGAACATGGTGCAGTTTGTGAGTTGTGACCAAAGAGTGGGAGACAGAGACCAACTGTAAGAGTTGACTGAGTTAGGCCAGAGAAAACGAAATCTGCAGGGTCTACTTAGACTAGTCGAGTTAGAGAGACGGTGGAGAGTGCGAAAGCTACTGAGGTGCAAGCTACAGGGAGGAGTGAATACCTCCATAAACTGGGTGTTGTTGCTGCGCTGTATATCACAGTTACAGCTAGAGTTGTCACTTGGCCAATATTCTACCGGTCCAGCCAGCATTAACTTTTTACCATTAATATTAAAGTTGTTTCCCAAGTTATTAAAATAATCGAAAAAGCAGAAAATGGTTAGAAATAACTAAGACCTTTGACACACTATTAGGTTTTTTTTCATGCATGTGTCATATGTTACAAAAAGGACAATACATGGACCCATATTATTCTATGAAACAGCACACACTACACGGACTGCATGAAAAACTCACTGCATATCCTATTCTTGTATCATGGACGAGAATTAGGATATGTGAATGCATGTCAATCTGCAGGCCGTCCATCTATTGGACAGGAGTCTCTGTGGTGTCCAATGCGTTTTCCGCCCAAGCTACTTGGTGCAACTGGGACACATGGCAAGTGAGTCAGAGGCCAAAGCCCTACTTGCCACTCTGCTTTCCCATGGTTCAGCTCTACTTCCCTATCCTCACTGATGGTCTGTAGAGATGAGCGAGCATACTCATTAAGGCGATTTACTCGAGAGAGCATTGCCTTTTTCGAGTACCTGCTGGCTCGGCCCTGAAGATTCAGGGGGGGGGGGCAGAGGAGGGGAGCCGGGTGGAGAGTGAGAGAGATCTCTCTCACTCCCAATCCCCTCCGCAACCCCCTGCGGCCCCCCCGAATCTTCAGGGCCGAGCCAGCAGGTACTCGAAAAAAGCGATGCTCTCTCGAGTAAATCGCCTTAACGAGTATGCTCGCTCATCTCTAATGGTCTGTGCTCAGTTGGCTGCAGCAGTGATATTCTGTGTACAATGTAGGCCGCCTGAAGACAAGCGAAAATTCCGTGGCGGGATTTCCGCCCGTGAAAGCTGCCATAGGATTGCATTAACAAACGCAATCCTAGGCAAACGGCCGCGATTTGGCCGCGCGAAATCTCGCGCGGCAAACAAATCGCGGCATGCTCGTAGAGCCCCGCACAGAAACCTCACTCCCCGGCCACCGGCTCCGCCCTGCGCATGCGACAGCTGCACGGCAACCGGCACATCAAAGAGCCGGAGCCACGGAAGGAGGTGAGTGCCACTCTGCTCTCTGCAGATGCTCGGGTCAGGTCCCGCTGCTAGAATTCTCGCAGCCGGATCTGACCCGGCCGTCTGCAGGCGGCCTTAGCAGTATAGAAATTTATGCGGAGGAAAGCAGAGAACAAAAGAAAAAAATCTTGTAAATGAAATTGAAGATAAGGGCAAAGCATGGCAAGAGGTGTGTGTATGGCAATCTGTAGGGTTAATTTAAAGAGCAGCAGTGATAACTGCCTTATGACTCTATGCATTTACATCCCAATTTGTGTTCTTGGATTTTAGCACCATTTAACTTCAAGAAAATTGCTAGTTATGGATTTCCCAAATATTATATAACGTGGCTCCGAACCAATGCATCATGTTAATAAAGTTATACTTTTTCTTGCCATTGTTCTTGCGTCCGCTTTCAAACCACATGGAACACTTAAGACATGCAATGTTGTTTTTCCTGTCTCATCCCTATTCCATTCTCCCTGTAGGAGTTTCTTGTACAACTACTTAGTGGCCCTCTAATGATAATGAGATTTGCTAACTGTAGCAGAGTTTTTGTTGTTACTTCTTCCCGCAGATCAGAGTTTCTTCGGAGGGTCTTTTGAGACTGCCACTGTCCAGCGGGAGATCATGATCCCGTGTTATTCCACTTCTCTCAAACTCAAAAACAATAAACATCACTCTGAGCATTGCTGCGGCGCATGTATGTCCTGGGTTATTACAGCTGCTGCTGGGAATGTGTTAGGAATCCCACTCCCCGTGGTCCCTGGAGTGTGGGAGCAGTAGCTTCTATTTAATGTAACATGGAAAACATCCTTAGGGTCATTCAAATGCAGTTGATGGTACTTAATAGTAGCTTAATAGAGGAAATCCATTTAGATGTTTGTCTGACTATTGGGGACTCCTGTTGATTAAATCTACAGTATGTGCCCTTATATAGAGACAAGATATCAAAAAAGATGGCCCACTTATCTTAGGTAGATATATTATCATTAAAGGGGATATCTACCCTCAGGGCCGGCATCGGGGTATGCAATCTGTGCAACCACACACAGCAAATCACTCCAGTAAGATGAAGGGGGGCCCTACTGTCAAAACTCTGGCAGATGGAAGGGGTTAACTTCAACAGGCTCAAACTGGTAATCGGCTGGACTGGGCAGTTTACCAGTGGGCCGGTCAGTCAGTTTGCGGGCTGTCACTGCCAAAGATCAAATTCCACTGATAATACTGGTCCTGTGTTACCAGTGCAGTTTCCAAGCCTAGAATGGATGAAGGGTCTGTGATGCCATCATAGTCACATGACACTACAGGTCCTTCACGATGTAGATGATCAGCAGAAGTAAGAGTCTATAAAGCTCTCCATAGATAAGGAGGACAATGCCAGGATCAGTGGAGGAGGGATGATTAGGGGCAGGGGCGAATTGGCTGGATCCTGGGGCTGGTAGAGAAGAGTAAATTTTTGGTGAAATGTTAAAAAAAAGTAATACTCACCTGTGCGACTCATCCTTGTCTTTTAAAGTCCTGCCTCAGTAGCATAGCTATAGAGGTTGCAGTTGCGACTGCGCCCCTAAACTAGGGAAGCCCCGCTGGTCTCCCTCGCCACACAAGTAAACGTGACAGGTGTGTTTTTACTTTAATATTCGACTCATATATCCTCCATGATCACGCACTGCCCACGCAGCAGCCTCCTCATAGTCTGTGTGCCGTGTGACATCAGAGCGGCTCAATGAACCATCCTATCAACCCTGCTTCGACTAATCCAGTGCCTCAAAATGTCAGCGGGGCGGAGACGAGGCTGGGGAGGATTCATTGAGACTAAAGGGGGCACTGCGATTTTTTGAGGGCACTATTACTTTGTGAATGGCAGTAAGTTGGCACTATTACTTTTTAAAGAGCACAGATAACTGCGGGGCATTAAAGTAGTACGTTACTACAACTGTGGGGCATCAAATGAAGAATGATTAATTTGTAGGAGACACTAATGGATCATTATTACTTTAAAAGGGCACAGAGGGAATTTTTTTTACTGTATGAGGGTACAAAGAAGGCATTACTTTGTGGTGGGCAGAATAGGTAAATTGTGATGGGCACTATACTGTATGAGGCTGAAAGGGAGGCACTGAGAAGGTCAGACATAGCAACATGATAATGAGTTAGTGTGCAGAAACTAGCTAAAAGATTGTCTGGAAGAAGTTTTCATGGTGGTCTGGGCCACATACAAAAGAAATAAGAAAGGGAACGACACCAATCAGAGAACTCACCTGTGATCACTGAAGGTAACTACACTGCATTCTCCAACATTGTGTAAAGCTGGTATCTGACTATTATATGGTGACTGCATTATTTAGAGGTTACTAGAGCTAAGCTGCTGTATGTAAGCCACTGTGTTATAAAAATTGTATTATGATGTGTATATAGAGGGAGACATATATCTTAAGACTTGTGTCGCTGAAGCAATAGGAAAGCAACATGGTCAGCGGCCATGAAGAGAAGTTGTGCGTGTATGTAGGAGGGATGTGGGGGCAACTATGTAGAACATTTGACCCGGTCCATGAGCCTTTAGCTACGCCTCTGCCCTGCCTCACTATCCTAGCAGGCTCCCTAACATCTCCTGTAGTTATAGCAGGCTCCCCAGTAGTTACAGTAGCAGTCAGCCTTCCGGGAAGCGTAGATCATAGGAACATGCATGACATTGGCTTCTAGGAGGCTTCGTTGTTGTCATCTCAGCAATGCTGTCCATCTCAGCTGCTAAGAGGGCTCCACAGGGCACCTTAAATAAGCATAAATACTTACAGAGGGAGGTAGGTAGGAGGACTGTCAGAACTAGAGAGCAGGTGGACTCATTACTTGTGTCACCCATCTGGCTTTCCGATGGCACAATTATGGACCATCCTGTACTTTGATTTCAGATGTGGGCTAGGTTTTCGCTAATGAGTGCAGACATATTTATCTGCCAAGAAAACTGTCAGTCTGAAGATTTCAAGGTTTTTCCCAGGGGTCCGAGGTGGCATCTGAGCTATAAAATATGTCAGCTGAGTATTTACAAGAGAATTAACCTATTAAGTGCTGGGATCCAGCAACAACATACTTGTTTTTTAATTTGTACGTTATTTTTTCTTGACAGTACATAGTTTTTTTAAAAAATTATTTTAATTGTCTTAAAATGTGGGCATATTCTTCCAATTTTTGGCTATGAAATGTTCTGTATAATCATCATATGTTTCCATGTTCCAAAGCCTTTAACTGGCCTCAGATTACAGCTTGTGTCTTGGTTCATATTTGTATGCAAGTATGATATCGCAATCAGTGCCTTATGTAGCCCCTTCATTCAATCACAATCTTCACCTTTAGGTATATATTTCTGTGGTCATGATTTGTGTGTTCTGCACTTTTCCAGAACTCCATTAAAATACTTAAGTGTTTCACTAGAAAGAAAAATACTGTGTACAAAACAAGCAGGCAACCCTGTCAAAGGGGTTATTCTTTTTCTCATTCACGACTTCCTAGAGCACTGACGTTCTTATTTGTTGTCGTTTGTTGTATTTTTTTTAATGGAACCTTTTTAGGCTACATATAATATATTGAAAAACTTTTTAATTAATGTTTTTGGAAAGAGATAAGGAAAAAAAAATTCCGCAAATTTTTGTTGTTGGTTGGAATTCATATTTCCCGCATTCACAAGATATAAATGACATAGTAAATATTATTCTGCACGCGAGTATGATTCCAGAAATACCAAATGTATACATTTTTGGAGGGTTTCTACTCTTGCACAATAGAAACACTTTGAATAAGAATATCATTTGTTCTCTGGCACCATATTCCGAGAGCCTTAACTTTTTTCCGTCAATGAAGCTGTGTTAGGGGTTACCTTTTTGAGGGTTGGGTTCCATGGTCATATGAGAAGCTGTATGAGCAGGAGAAGGTTCACCAGGTAGTATAAATGACAGCTTACTTATTCTTCCAAGAGATTTGTTAGGGTCTTTTAAGATCAGGGGCACAAGCCCAAGGCATTTGTTGCACCCCCTTACCCCCGAAAAAAAAAATGTATGCGCATATTTAACCCTCTGTGCTGCATTGACATCTCCATGTATTGACCCCTGGCTTGTCTCCTGACCACGTGTCTGCCTAACCCTCTGTGCTGCATTGACATCTCCATGTATTGACCCCTGGCTTGCCTCCTGACCACATCTCTGCTTAACCCTCTGTGCTGCATTGACATCCCCATGTATTGACCCCTGGCTTATCTCTTGACCACGTGTCTGCTTGACCCTCTGTGCTGCATCGACATCTCTGTGTACCAACCCCAGCTTGCCTGACTTCGTTGCCTACCCTTGTTGGCTGCGTGCAAGACTCCAACCTAGTGTCTGAAGCACTACAAATAAACATTCCCAAAATGGAGTCTGCAGTAGTCACCCTGAGGAAACAGGTCGATGAACTACAGGAATTCTGTGCCACCTATCAGGAGAAGCTTACAGCCCTACAAAACGAGGTGGACCTCCTGCAGAGACAACTCCAGGAATCACAAAATTCAGATGCTGATATCTCCATGCCACTACCATCCAAATTTGGTGGAGACTGCAACCAGTACTGAGGTTTCCTGAACCAATGCCGCATCTACTTCCAAATGAAACAAACTCTGTTTATCAGCGACAGGAAGAAAGTCCTGTTTATTATTAACCTCCTGTCGGATGAAGCACTTGCATGGGCCTCACCGTATGTGGAAAACAATAGTAATCTCCTAAACAATCTTGACACCTTTCTTACAACTATGGATTAAGTTTTGGACGACCCAAACCGCTGTTCCAAAGCAGAAAGTAAGTTACCGTATATACCGGCGTATAAGGCGACGGGGCGTATAAGACGACCCCCCAACTGTCACCTTATACGCCGGTATACAGTGGAGAAAAAAAAAAAAATTCATTACTCACCTCCCCCGGCGTTCTGTCGCGCTCCGGCAGGATGTCGCTGGCTCCTCATTCCCGGCGCAGCATAGCTTTCTGAATGCGGGGCTTGAAATCCCTGCTTCCAGAAAGCTAATACACACGCCGGCAGCCATGACATCATTGAATGGCTGTGATTGGCTAAGGCGCACGTGGCTTCAGCCAATCACACTATTCAATGACATCATTGAATGGGTGTGATTGCTAACACGTGCGCCTTCAGCCAATCACAGCCATTCAATGCTGTCATTGCTGCCGGCGTGTGTATTAGCTTTCTGGAAGCGGGGATTTCAAGCCCCGCATTCCGAAAGCTATGCTGCGCCGGGGACGAGGAGCCAGCGACAGACTGCCGGAGCGAGCGACATCCTGCCGGAGCGCGACAGAACGCCCTGGGGGAGGTGAGTAATGAATTTTTTTTTTTTACACTTTTTTTTTTTTTTTGTATTACCGGCGCATAAGACGACCCCCGACTGCAGAGCAGATTTTTCGGGGTTCAAAAGTCGTCTTATACGCCGGTATATACGGTACATAGACTACGGCAAGGACGACACTTCATCACTAAATACACAGCAGAATTTCGTTACTGGGCCATGAATAGCATGTGGAACCTTGCTGCACAACAGAGCCAATTTCGACGTGGACTATCTGAGTGTGTAAAGGATGAGTTTGCCAGAGTATAGACCCCTGGTATTTGGAAGATTTCATTCAACTATGCATCCAAATAGACCAAAGGCTTTCTGAGTGAAAAAAAAGAAACTGTGGAGTTTTAGAAATAACCCTACCTATTCCTTCAGTCAATCCAGGTTGAGCCCCCAGCCAAGGACTAAAGTCACACCGGAACTGATGCAGATTGATGTCATATGTAAACCCCTTTCCATCACTGAAAAAGAAAGTTGCCGAAAACTTGTGTGTTTATTGTGGAAACCTGGGACATTATGCTTTGAACTGTCCAAATAAGTCCCAGAGGACTCTTGCCTTAGCCAATGTGAAGATCACGCCTAACCCAGCTGTCGCGAGACAACTGAATGCCGCCATTCAAGCCTTTTTGTCTCAAGACGGCATAAAAACCTTTTCTCATTCCTCATTTTTGTCATCCACATAAAGGTCTTAATGGGAAATCAGAAGCTACAGTGCTTGGCGATGTTGGATTTGGAAGTAGAAGGAAACTTCATGGACTTAAGATACGCTTTTGACAATAACATTACAAGAAGACCTATGCCCATACCTATTGATATGGAAACTATACATGGGTCACCCTTATCCTCGGGACTGGTCACACAGGAGACAATTGAACTAGAACTCTGCACGGAACCTGATCATTAGGAAACTATTAACTTTAGCTCATTTCCTCTCCTAAATTTCCCGTGATCCTCGGGATCCCCTAGTTTTCTGCTCATAATCCTTCCATCAACTAGGAGTCAAGGACTGTTGCCTTCTCTTCAGAGTACTGTAGGGAGAACTGCCAGATGGCACCCTCTACCCCGAAACTTGTGCAAGACCCCAAGGATTGTCATCAAACCTGTGAGAAACTACAGTCTCAGTACCAATTGTTCAGGGATATCTGTAGCAAGAAGAAAGCTGAGCAACTACCACCTCACTGGCCATATGATTGTCCAGTGGAATTGCTCCCTGGGGCCACTAATCTGTTTGGGGGAATCTACAATCTTTCGGAACCAGAGTTGAAAGTACTCAGAGAATACCTGGACGAAAACTTGAAGAAAGGTTTAATTCGGCCTTCTTCCTCCCCGGCTGGGGTACCCACATTCTTAGAAAAGAGACACTCAACCTTGTGGCTATGTATTGATTACAGGGAGTTAAATAAGATTATGATTAAAAATCGCTACTCTCTCCTCTTTATTCTGGAATTGCTGGAGAGACTCCATTCTGCTAAGATCTTCACTAAATTAAATCTAAGAGGGGCTTATACCTTTATATGGATTTGCCCAGGGGATGAGTGGAAGACTGCATTTAGAACATGGTATAATCATTTCGAATAGATGGTAATGCCTTTTTTGGCCTTTGCAATGCTCCTGCCACCTTTCAGCACTTTATTAACGACATGTTTTGAGACCTGTTGGACTAATTTGTTGTGGCATATTTCGATGACATCCTCATCTCCTCTGATCACTTGGATAACATCACAGGCATATCTGGTTAGTCTTGAAATGACTCCAAAAAAATCATATCTACATGAAACTAGAGAAATGCGAATTTGAACAAACCCGGATGCAATTCTTGGGTTATATTATCTCTCCAGACGGCCTGATTAAAGCCATTGTTGATTGGCCCATTCCGAGAAACGTGAAAGATATACAGTGTCTTATCTGATTTGCGAATTTCTACAGAAGATTTATAAAAGACTTCTCAAAGATCATCTTACCTATCACCTCCCTCGTGAAGAAAGTACAAGCATTTTTTGGTCCCTGGAGGCACATGTTGCTTTAGAGAAACTGAAGGCTCTTTTCACTTTTTCACCAGTGCTGGTCCACCCAAAACCAAAATTGCTCTTTGTCATTGAGGTAGACACTTCTGACTCTGCTGTTGGAGCTATATTATCAGAACAAGCTGGAGATAGGATGCAACTAAATCCTTGTGCATTTCTTTCATGTATAATATCACCTGTGGAGAATGTGGCCATCAAAGTCATTTCCACCAAATGGAGACACCTCCTGAAGGAGCTCATCAATCAGTAACAATTCTTACTGACCATAAGAACTTAGAATTTCTCCGTACAGCCAAGATGTTATCGGCGAGACAAGTACAATGGGTCTTGTTTTTCTCAAGGTTCAACCTTATTATATCCTACCAGCCTGGTTCCAGAAATGGCAAGGCGGATGCCTTGTCCAAGATTTTTGCTGAACCTGAAATAGGGGTCAAACACAGACTGCAGTATTCTGTTGCAAAAAGATTTTCTGGATATTCTGCACTCAGAAGACCTACTAACAAAGTTTAAAGAAGGAATACGAAAATGACCCTTTCTAAGGATGTGAGGCTTTTTACAAGAATAGAGTTTGGATGTGAAAAGACCACCCATATGTTCCTGATGCTGGTTAACTCAAAGTCCTTAGACTGGTCCATGATTCCAAGCTCGCCGGTCATCTTGAGGTCATAAAAACCTAGGAACTTTTGCTTCGTTCCTTCGGGTGGCCTGACTGTGAAGAGGTATGTCACCTTTTGTGACACATGTGCTCGAAACAAAGAGCCAAAGGCTTGCTCTCTGGGTTTTCTGCAACCACTTCCAGTCCCATTCAGGCCATTGGCATTTATATCTATGGACTACATTATGGATCTGTCTCTCTCGAAAGGAATGGCTACCACACTTGTCGTAATTAACTGAATTATGAAGATGGCCCATTTCATCCTCATCAAAGTAAATACCATTGCTAAGCACACCGTGGAATTGATGATCCAGAAAGTATTCAGACTACATGGAGTTCCTAATGGTGTGGTCTCTGACAAAGGGTTTCAATTCACATCAAGGTTCTGGAAGCATTTCTGTACAGCCCTAGGAATCACCGTGAGGGCTTATTCCCACGAGCATTTATCAGCTGGCGTTTTCACGGCCGATACACGCTTCCATCTAAGCTGTCCCCCCTTCCTCACCGGCTCTCTGCCTCTCTCCTCCACTCCTGCATTTGTAATGGTAGGGGGCGGCAGGGTGGCGGAGCTAAGCTCTGCTCTGTCCCCCCACTCCTATTGCTGGCTATGGACAAAGTGCGGGGAGGGGGCGGAGGTTTAGCTTCGCCCCTGTCCTGCCCACTCCCATTGCAAACCGCTCAGAGGGGAGGAGAGAAGCAGAAAGCCAGTGAGTGGGAGGGAAGCGTGTATTGCTGCCCGTGAAAACGCCGGCCGATATACGCTCATGGGAGTAAGCCCTGAATCTGTCTTCTGACCTTCACCCCCAGTCTAATGGCCAGACCAAGAGAACGAACCAGACTCTGGAACAATATCTCTGCTGCTTAATTTCCAATCTCCAGGATGACTGGGTTGCTTATTTACCAATGGCAAAGCTCACCTATAACAATGCCAAACACAGTTCAACCACCCAGAGTCCAATTACGGTATTCATCCTGTTTCTATTCCTGGCCTCCCTATCAATACTCCTGTCCCGACTGTCACCCACGGACTGATGGTGTCATCTGAAACTCAGAAGGAGTTAAAGGAAGCTTTACAAAAAGTCCAAGATTATTCCAGGGTGAGAAAAAGTGTGATTATCAACTAAGAACCTGAAGGCTCACGTACCTTCTCCCAAACTTGGGCAAAAATTCATTGGATCACAGCAAGAATCAGTTAGGATTTGAAGCCCTTGGGCAGCCTGAAAGTGCACCCAGTTTTCCATGTGTCCCTATGGAATCCTTTTCAAGAGAACACCTTTGCTGGAAGACAGCAACCGCATCCCCTGCCAGTAAAAATTCAAGGACAAGATGAGTTCATCGTGGAGAAGATCTTGGAATCAAGGATCCACTGGAAAAAGTTGTAATATTTGATAAAATGGAAAGGATATGGAAGGAGGAAAACTCCTGGAAGTTAGCATATGGTGTCCATGCCACCAGGCTCACGGAAGACTTTCATCAGAGGTAGCTAGGGAAGCCAACTCCTAGGATGTCCAGAGGCCAGCGCCCCCTCCGCCTGCCCGGAGGCCATCCAAGAGGGAGGGGGAGCTGGTGTCAGGACTTGAGCCTGTGACCTTACATGCTCCAAGTGAGGCTTCTGCTGAGTGAGCTGTTCTGCATGCTGGAGAGCTATGCTGCTTCCTAGTACCTTATTTCTCGTCCCTTGTCCCCTGTTCCTGGCTCTGTGTTTTCCCTCTACACCGGAGCCGACGATTAGCTGAAAAATCTGCACCGTGTTTTTCAGTGAAACGGCCTCGCACTACCCACTATCCTCTGCCACAGCTGTACCACAGCTGTGGCAGAGGAGAACGATGTTCGCCCATTGAATTTAATGGAGCCGGCAATACAGCCGGCTCCATTGAAAGCAATGGGCTGCCGGGAAGGGCTTAAAAATATAAGCCCTTCCCTGAAAACCATCCTAAAATGTGTAAAAAAAAAAAAAAAGTATACTCACCTTTTCCCTGCAGCCGGAGTTCAGCCGCGTCCGGCTGGCAGTTCTCCTGAACTGCTCTGTGTAGTATTCAGCAGGCGGGGATTTAAAATCAGAGCCAGCTCTCAGCTGTCATTCAATAGCTGAGAGCTGCCTCTGATTGGTCCCTGCGCTCAGCCAATCAGAGGCAGCACTCACTCACCCATTCATGAATTCATGAATGGGTGAGTGAGAGCTGCCTCTGATTGGTGAGGGCTGTGACTAATCAGAGTCAGCCCATTCAGCAAGCGGGGATTTTAAATCCCCGCCTGCTGAATACTACACAGAGCAGTTCAGGAGAACTGCCGGCCGGACGCGGCTGAACTCCGGCTGCAGGGAAAAGGTGAGTATATATATTTTTTTATTTTTACACACTTTCAGGATGTTTTGCAGGGAAGGGCTTATATTTTAAGCCCTTCCCCGAAAATTCATCCAGCGCTTGCCGGCAGCCCATTTCTTTCAATGGAGCTGGCTGTATTACCGGCTCCATTGAATTCAATGGGCGAACATCGTTCTTCTCTGCCACAGCTGTTACAGCTGTGGCAGAGGAGAATGATTTGTGTAGTATATGTTCTCAATGGGGTCGGCACTGCTGCCGCCGGCCCCATTGAGCGCATATATAGAACACAGCGATGCACAGAACACAGATAGGCGCGTTCTGCGAATCGTTGTGTCCTATAATTGATCGCACATCCGCATAAAAAGCGGACATGTGAATAATCCCATTGAGATGCATTTGGTCTATAGATCTGCAAATTGCAAGCACGTCTGCAGATCGGACCAAAAAACGGTCGTGTGACCGAGGCCTCAGGCTGTACAAGTCCTTTATCAGAGACTAGTAGTAGCTGATGCTGCAAACCAATATCACTGCAACAGTGGTATAAAGCTCTAGTGGCCAGCAACAAAGTGCATATCACTGCAAAAGAATACTTTCTTCTTAAAAATGTAAACCTTTATGTAAAGAAACTTAAAAAAATTATTGACCCCAATATGATGATGATCCATTAAGTTGAGGCCGACTTTCGGTCGCTTCATGGATCATTGTTCTCCATGCTTTTCCTATCTTTGTCCGCTTCTTTCTGTTCTTCCGTGTGCATGTTTGTATCCACTGACTGTGTCTAGCCAGTATGTTCTTTGTCGTTCTCTTCTTTGCGACCCACTAACTGTGCCGAGCATCTATGTTGTTTCCAGATAATTGGCTTGCATGATATGTACAAAGTATGAGAGCCGCTGGTTGGTGATTTTGCCCTCTATTGATATTTTTAGTTTGATACACTCTAGGACCATCTTGTCGGTGACCATCGATGACCATGGTATACGCAGCATTCTTCTCCAGCACAAGAGTTCAAAAGCATCAATTTTCCTTCTATTTGCCTTTTCTGAGTCTCCAACTTTTGCATGCGTATATAGAGATCAGAAACACAATTGCAAATATATAATATTAAAGTCCATAAATAATATGTGTGTGTTCTAAGGCTTTAGGGTTAGACAGCAGGTATTCCTGCAGTACTCACGGTCTGTAGATTCAGACTTTGATATTCATCATACTACATATATAGATGACATCCCTGGGACAACCAGCATTGGCTTCAGGCGATGCTCTGATAATACACTATCACTGTAAGAAGCACTACAACCTCCCTACTTAACTGTGAGGTGATTGCTTTGACAAGAGTGGCCCCACTCCATGGAGGCTGATCATGCCGATGCAGAACACAGCACCCAATTCCAACACATTTCTCCCATGTAGATAGGCACTGAGATCATCAGGGAATAGTCAAGGTATGGAGGGACATAACATACTTAGCCACTATCCCCCAATGATGTGGACATCATGATGATGGATGCTAACCTTTTATATGGCAGCACTAGGAAAAATATAGCTCATAACTCCACCCACTACCTAGATAGACCAATCATAGATGTCATACAGCGAGCGCATATTTAGGCCTCTCTCACACAGGATTTTGTTTTACCGCGATTACCACAGAATTTTGAGCACCACGGTAATCGCGGTATAATGCTCCCATTGAGTGTTATACCATGATTACCATGGCGGTATTTATAAGAGGGTTACAGGAACCTAGTTAAGGGAAAGGTCTCGTTTAAACCAGATGGTGCTGTGGATTTCATCCTGAAGATCCATTCAGCCTCTTTACAAAGTATGCGCCTATCCCAATCTCCTCCTCGTGGAGATTTTCTGATTACTTTTAAAATGGTGAATTTTAGGACTTCCGAATCACCTCCATGTTGAGCCAGCAATAGGAGTGTCTCTCATATGTGTTGAGTTTCTTTACGGTTTTGCCGCGTATTAAACATTTATTGCAGATCTTACAAAAAATGCTCAGATTGCACAAGGCTTTTGAATAGACCTAGCTGTGGGCCTGATGTTGGTGCTGCTGGGACTACTACCCTGTTTCCCCGAAAATAAGACGCGTCTTATATTAATTTTTGCTCCCAAATATGCGCTACATCTTATTTTCAGGGGGTGTCTTATTTTGCCACGGCAAATCCGTCTGTGGCCGCTAATCCCTCAATTGGCCAGCTTTGTGGACGAAATTTCTCAGAAATCTCCACATGGGACAGCAAATCTGTCACGGCAAAGCTGGGAGAAGCCGGTGTTGTGGTGCGGATTCACCGGCCACAGAAACGGAAAAGCGTGCAGCCAGGTCGCTTCAAAACAAGTGGCTGAGTGCCGTGGGTTTTGAAGCAGCGCTTTCCCGGCGGAAATCTCGCTGTTTATCGCTGTGGCCAAACTGCGAGATTTCCGCTGGAAATACTCTCTGTGAGAACCCAGCCTTAAGAATCACACACAGGTTGCCTGACTCACACACAGAGCCATAAAATAAGGGCTGTAAAGTAACGTACCTGTCTGCAGACAGAAGTTCCTGTGCCACTTGTAAGCAGGGATGGTATTGCAGCTTCCGGCCACCAGGGGGAGCTCATCACAGTAGACGTGTACAGCAGGAACAGAACGTACAGTATGGACTTTTCCAGCCAGCAAGGGGAGCTCACAACAGCACACTCATACAGCACAGCAGGGACAGGATAACAGCAGACTGTCTGCAGATCTACCTATACATCTGGAGGTAGGAGACAACGGGGATGGCAGCAGGGGACAGGCCTCTTGACTTGCCTGCAAACTTTACTATGCCTTACTATCGGGGGTGCCTTATATTTGGGACTTCTGCAAAATTCTGGGGGGTGTCTTATTTTCAGGGGTGCCTTATTTTCGGGGAAACACGGTAGCAGCTGATGGTAACGGTACAACCTTTACTGTATGTTTTTCTGCAACATCCTACTCCCTATCTTGGCTGCCCCACAGTGTCTACCTCTTCCTATCTGTCCATGTTGAGTCAAGCATCATCTTCATGGTGAGCACCAAGAGCTGGCACCTCTGCTTCCATGTCCCTCTGAGTATACATTACATGTGGAGGGCTAACTGGGCCCACTGACCCACCCTTATCTTTCTCTTCGGAGGAAAAAAATGCTTGGGTATTAGTGCACTCAATGTCTTGGTCTTCTCCCTCTGGTTGTTTGCCCCATTGACATCTATAACACTGAATGATCCTCAGACTGGTCCATGTGGTTTTGGAGGGTGCAGGGGATTTGGCACGAGGTAAAGCAGAGCAGGGATGCGTATGATCGACTGGTGCAGCCTGCCTGCTGTATGCCTATGACTGGGAGGAAGAGTAGGTGGTGGTACTTGAGGCATGCTGTGTCATCCAGTCTACAACCTGTTCTCTGTGCTGCGGATGTAACACACAGAACCACTTCTAAGGAATGGCATTGAGTAGAACATGGAGTTGTTGTTTCAGTGGGAGCCGACTTGGCCTGTCCTCTACCACTTCTACCACCACAACCAACACATCACCTATCTCTCGCTTTCTTCTTGTTTCCTTTTTATTTTTACTTTTACATTTTTTTGTAGCTTCATGTAACTTTTCAGCTAACTTTATAGTTTGCAGAAACCACTGCTGGTTGTATAAGGCCTGCAACTAAATCGGAATAGCCAGACTCAAGATTTTGAACAATGTCTGAGACTGCTGACATGAAGTGTGTGTATTTGCTGTTTCCCTGTTTGGATTTCTTTTTATTTTCTATTGAAAAAAAAATCCACCACCGACTAAATAGATGTCAATCACTTAGCAGCACGATATGTTAGAACAGAAGGCCACACAATATGGATTCCATACTGGGAACTGTCGCTGTTTTGCACAGTGTAATTTAATTCCCCTCACTCCACTACTGGCTGCGTGAGGCCTGAACATAATTTGTAGCGGCCAGACTCCCAACTGCGATGGGCGTTTGAGGTCACAAACTGACAACTGCAATATTCTAACACCTAGGGCTTAAACAGATGGGTGTGATTCTGTCCCGTTATGAACGACTGCCTGCTTACCGTGAATGGAGATGGGTGGACCGTTTCACTCCGCCCCTATTCACTAGTGAGAATCATTCCTGTGTAAAAGCAGCAGAACGATTATTGCTGGAAAAAGCTGCCAGGCATCTGTTGGCCAACAGGTCATCCGATGCAAAAGTAAATCAAGACAGTGCTCAAAAAAGTTAAGTGAAGAGATCATTGTTTTGCACAAACAAGGAAAAGGATTCAAAAAGATAGCGAAGCCACTAACTGTTGCTACAGTTGTAAGCAATTTACAGGCACACTGGCTACACTACCTGGACATGGTAGAAAATGTTACAGACTATGTCATTTATATGGCTTTTGACCCAAGCGGCTGTGCTCAAATCCAGCTAACAGTTAGCCTTTTGATATGGACTCTGCCTGATCACCTGTTTCCCTTACTCTGTTTTGTTCCTTGTACTTTCTTTGTAGCTTGCTTGTTGGTCGGTGTTATCTGTTCTGTTCCTGGGTATCCCATCCTTCGTATATCCTGACTCAAGCTACCCTGCTTTGACTTGTCTTGTTCATGTGAGTATCCTGTTCCTCCTGTCATGTGACTCCGCCCAACCAATGAGCCGACCTACACTTAAACAATAATTTCACAACTTAAACATGTTGAAATATGTCCAGCCACTAGGTGGTGTGCTACTAAATCCTCTTAGTGAGCAACAAAATCAGTAAGCAATACAATATATAGAGGGGCTACCCCTCCAAACTGTCTGTAACAACTGTGGATGTTGAACCACTGTGTCAACCTACCGGGTAGGTGATGAAACAGTCCAGTATGGTTCACGGCCGACCGCAGCGTGGGAGGTAAGATACCGGATGTACGAACCCAGTATGCAGATGAAACTAGAGAAAGTATCTTGTCCTGAACTAATAACCAGGAGCGGGAAACCCCTGTCTATAAGCAGAGCACTTGTCTTGATAAGGACTACCCCACGGTCTTCCTCTAAGCACTGACTGACCCTGACTGGACAGAACACCTATAAAACAAACGACAGAACAATACCAGAGTGTACAGGAACAAAGGAGGTACAGGCTGACAAGGATAAACAGAGAAACAGAACCACGAGGATAACAGACAGCAGGATACACGGACAGAGGACACAGAACACGAGCAGAAAGCAAGATAGCAAGGAAAATGCCAGAGCAGCAGCTAAACATGGAGTTATGGACACGAATCACACAACAACACTACAGCAGTGACTAAAAAGCCCAGGGCAGCTATATAGGGAATTGATTAGAAAAGATGCATTAGCTGAGCAGAAGGCCCAGAAGCAATTAACCCTAGGAGTGCTGGAACAGAATAAATGTAAGTTCAGTGAACAGGGAGAGCAGGACGACACCCTCGCCTGCCAGACACAGAAGCAGAGGATTGTGTCTAAACATTGCACCTAACACTGTCCTTGATGTATCCTGATTCTAGCCATCCTGCCTTACCCTGTATTATGAGAATCCATTGTTTATTAAAGTGACCATTATCAAGAGTATTGCTATATCCTGTCTGTTCATTACTGCAAGGCCAACAACCCCAGTCTTGGAGGTTCCCAATCCCCTAACAGAAAGAGGAAGCTATCCCTGGCTGCCACCAGATTCCTAAAGAGGTAGGTGCTCAAAATCCCTTGAGTGACTGCCAGAGACTGGCAGTGAGATTTGGTGGCAGTGGGCACTGAGGTTTCCCTTCTCACAGTAAGACGCATACTAAACGCTGGAGGTCCTCATGCCTGAACTCCGAGAGTTACATCTCTACTGACCCAAAGGCTCAAGAAAAGTCAGCAGCAATCAGAAGCGTAACTTGAAGCTTCTGGGTCCCAATGCAAAATCTGTAACAGGACCTCCAACTGTGGTGCTTTATTCATAATACTGGGCTCCCTCTATGGAGAAGAGAGACCTCATAGGCCCCATAAGACTCGTGGGCCCGGGTGCAACCGTATCCTCTGCATCCCCTAGAGTTACGCCTCTGGCCTCCAATATGCTTGAAGCCATATAAATAAGCCGCAAGAAAAAATTGTGATTCCGTTCTGTGGAGGGATAAAATAAATCTGGAACTTTTTAGGCCTATGAGCAGCGGTATGTCTAGAGGAAGAAGAATGAAGCATATGCTGGGAAAAATACCTGCTTGCTGTGAAGCATGGTGGTGGCTCGGTGATGCTCTGAGGTTGCTTTCCTTCTTCTAGTACTAGAGAGCAAAGTGGATTCAACCAAGTATCAGCAACTCCTTGGAGAAAACATCAGTCTTCTGCGAGGAATCCGAAGCTTGAATGTGAATCTTCCAACAGTACAATAATCCTAAGCAAACCTCAAAATCCAGACAGGTATGACTTCAAAAGAAGTCTTGGGAGGTTCTGAAGTGGCCATCATAGTTGCCTGATTTGGAACAAACAAATTTAATTTGTGATGGGGTTAAAATAACATAATTGGCCACATGTCGCCAGTGTAGGTAAATAATGGACACTCCAGTCATTTTATGTCTATTATGTAGCTCACTAACTTACATTGTGCATTCCAGGCTAGAGATCAGAACTGTTGAAAACCCTCACATCCTTTCATTTCTGTAAAGCATAAGCAAAGGGAGATTATATTTAAGTTTGCTAAACCAGACTCAAAGGCAATTAAAAACTTTTAATTAGAAATGAAAGGGGTCATTCACATTCATCTTCATAGCTTTACCCAGGACGCGTTTTGTGGTCAGTTGTAAAATCTTCCAATCAAACTTTTGCCTTATCATTAAAATGTCACTGCTTAAGGAGTCAAAAGAGAAGAGACGTAAAGTCAAACAAATTCGGCACTGTTCTCGGTGGAATAAGAAGGTGACTTCAGAAAAAAACAACAAATTTAAATTAAATTTTTACCCTGTGTGTTGCATGGTGATTACCACTTCAGGAATGATCTTAAACAGATGCAATAGCCTTGGGGCACCTTTAAGTAACTTGTAAGCCATAGTTTGCCAATTAAAAGAACTGCGCTAGGACTTGACCAATATGTTTACTTCTTTTAGCCATCTGGGACTGAATAAATCAGAAAAGCTCCAGTCAAGAAGGTGATGGAAAGAAAGATAACATGTCTCATGTTGTGCAATGGAGACTCCAGGTAACGCTTGTCTGGATGCAATCAGTTTCATAAAGAATCCTTTGTTCAAAGAGTAGTGTCTATGGCGTATTTCAATTTTTTTTCTCGGAAAGATGTCTGTTCCAGTAACTGCTCGGTCTATCTTGAAAAGAATTTGTCGTCTTATCACAAAACATCTTAGCAATTATATTTCTTATTGGGTTGCAGACTTGCAATAACCAATTAAACCAGACGTTACTTTATAGAAAGGAGCAATTTTAATGCAAATTGGAATTTTGAATTTTGGAAAGTAAAAAGCAAGAAAAAAAAAAACACCCCTTACGCCTTTGCTAGGTTATCGTTGATTTGGCAAACCATTTTACATTAGGATCAGATGGCCATTAAGGGATTGTCCCAATTAGACAAACCCAGTCCATATGCTCTCTTGGGGTATATGAATGTCATAGAGGGCATCATTTCAATTCAGGTCATCGTCTGTTAGCCTGCAGGAAAAGCTAATATAGAGAGTAGCCTCTGCTTGCTCTGGTGGACTTTCCTCTATCATATGTTACATGGTCAATCATTTGTTTAATTGGGTGGCATGATATACCCTGTTATCCCAAAAATAAGACCTACCACTGTTTTTTTTTTTATTTTTAGGGAGGCTTGAAATATAAGCCCTACCTCTAAAATAAGCAATAGTTGCATTACATAAAACAAAAAAATTTGAATATGTTACCAGGCAGGCTCGGTCCAGGTCCCTCCTGGTGCTCTCTACTGCTCTGGCGCGGTTCCCACAGTCTTCGGCCACCCATACAAGATCACTTCCTGGTTACAGGATTGATGAATCCCACCTCCACGAAGTGATGGTGGTATTGGTTCTTCGGGCGCTATTCAACCGATCAATGCAACACTTGATGAACCAATCACAGCCATTGCATTGTGGAGGTGGGATTTATAAACTCATAAATCCCGCCTCCATAATGCCAAGTGTGATTTGTTCATCGAGCGCTGCATTGATTGGCTGAGCAGTGCCCGAAGAACCAATTACAGCCATCGCATTGGTTCATCGAGTGCTGCATCGATTGGCTGAGCAGCACCCAAAGAACCAATCACATCCATTGCTTTATGGAGATGGGATTTATCAATCCAGGAACCACTCCGGAGTTGTGGAGAGCAGTGGGAGGGACCTGGACCGAGCCTGCTAGGTAAGTGAAATAAGACATCCCCGGAAAATAAGATCTAGTGCCTCTCTGGGGCAAAAAATAATATAAGACAGTGTCTTATTTTTGGGGAAACACGGTACTAGTACCATACATTCTCAGGTGATGACAGCTGATCAACCAAGGATTTCAAAAAGTAAGTTGCCCAGTTTGGACAATCCTTTTAACTAGTTAATTAAGAGTGAAAATTTGCCACAGTCCTGCCAACACAAGTAGCGTCATTGAATAGTAATATAAATGTATCTAACAATGTAATCGATGTTGTTGATATCACTTTGGCTCATACCAGTACCGAATCTCTGTGTTATATTTGTTAAAATCAACAGAGTGTCACTTGAAGGCATTTCCTGTATTCTGCTTTGCAATAGGCTCCAAAGCTACCTCTAGTGGTGGCTGCAGGCTGCTTGAAATTTAGTTCAACAAACTGCAAAATTATGAGTAGACCCTAACTCAGTGTTTCCCAAACTCTAGTCCTCATGGAGCCCCACAGGTCATGTTTTCTGGATTTTCTCGGTAACATGATCTGTTGGGGGGTATTCTTGTATCTTGACGCCACCGGAAGCTAGGGGTTTGACAGGAGGTATGCCCCTGTCACACCCCTAGTTCCTAATTGGCGGATTTCTAAAGGCTGCTAGCAGCAGCGTCGGCATGGATGTTTGCCTGGGCTGGAGGGTTAGGGTGAGGGTTGGTTGTCCTGTAAGGCTTACATTATATGTAAGCCCCACAGGAAAATAAACCCTCACCCTAACCCTCCAGACCCGGTAAATTGAAATGCTAAATTAAATGCAGATGCTGACCTCCACCTGCAGCGGACGCTGCCAGCGGGTCTCATGCTGCCACCGCCACTCCCTATCCTCCGTCGCCTCCAGCGTCCACTACCAGTGGCTCTGCTCCTGCCGCCACCGCTCCATGTCTTGGTGCCAACGCCTCCGCTCCCTCTCCTTGTGCCGCCTCGTGCTGCATGTGCCGAGGCCGCAGCTTGTTCTGGGCCCACCAGCGCTGCATCTTCTCCTGCCACTGCCACCGCCGCCACTGCGACTGCCGCTGCCGATGCCTCCACCACTGATGCTTCCCCTCCTAGGCCACACATGCCCTCAGCCAATCAGAAGCTGGGGGCATGACTACCTGTCAAACTCCTGCATTATGTCGCCACCCCTAACTCCCGGTGGCTACATAATACAAGAATACCCTGTTGGGGTCCATGAGGGCTGGGGTTTGGGAAACACTGCCCTAACTGTAGGCTTAAGATAACACAAAAAAAACTATCCAAAAACAGATTTGTAGCTGTGTCTCTCTGTGTTTGCTAATGGGAGTGGAGGGTGGCATGGGATCCCATTGATAAGTATTTCCGCACAGGGCATTTGAGAAGTAGGCTTCCCTTTAAGGAAGTACACTTTTTTTTACAGAGATGAACACACAACAAGACTAGCTTCTGCTATTTAAGAATTAGAGAAGCAAGACATGTCTTTACACATGACCGGCTTTAATAGACCTTCAACACTGGAGTTTTAATTAAATTATCAGATCTGAGTACAACACATAAATGATGAGTAAAAAATAAAAAAAATAAAAGGCCAATATTCCAAGAGTGCCAACCGTGAAGAGACGAAAAATGCATTACTTGTCACTGACACAACAAACGAAGTTCATTAGTCATTTTCCAAGTGACCAGGTCTGTTGCTCTGCGCCGCTGATGAAGGGAATTTCCGGTAATTCTGTTTTAATCATTTTAGTTTTTGCCCTGTGAAGGATGGGAGTCAGCCAAGGGAAGAAAAGAGGAGGTTTGTATGAAATGTCCCCTTCTTACGATTAATTTGAATATTGAACATGTTGTATCTTGTGGCGGGACAGCAGTAGCAAAGAGAACCTGCCAGCCAACGATATCAACCCCTACTCCATACATCTCTGCTGTAAATGACAGTTTCAAATAATTTTGTGGCCCGCGTGTAATTATGATGAAGCTTAAATGGTTGCTTTGCTTTCAACTCACTCCATGTGAAACAATAATACAGGCAAATATTAAAAACTTTGCAAGACATCTTATCTGCAAACATTGCTGCTTTCTCCATTTATCAGGCTCTTGTCCTTCTCCCCTCTCTCTCCTAAACTATTTACTCACAATAAATATTTGCTGAAATCTGTCTTGGCAAACTAATAGATTACTGACAGGTCAGATTACATGCTGAGAAGTCTATGGAGACGTAAGGAGGGAGGAGGAGCATAGAGAGAGAGAAGCCGAGATAGATACAAAGAAAGAAAAGCTACTGTACTGTAGCTAATAGTAAGTGTTTTACTGTCTCACAACTACTGGAGCTACATCTACACTGCTCAAGACTTCCTCATGATGTCTTCCTTGCTGCTTATATGTACATAATAATTAGTGATAGGGAAATATAGCATCTCCTTTTCTCTACTTGTGCAGTATATGGGAAACATCTCCTACAACCTACTCAGATAAAACTGCTAACAATGATGCTAGGGCTACACATCAAACAAAATAGGGACAGTATTATAGTAGCTATACTCTTGTACGTAGGGGGTCAGTATTATAGTAGTTATATTCTTGCACATAGGAGGTAGTATTATAGTAGTTATATTTTTGTACATAGGGGGCAGTATTATAGTAGTTATATTCTTGTACACAGGGGGCAGTATTATAGTAGTTATATTCTTGTGTATAGGAGCAGTATTATAGTAGTTATATTCTTGTACATAGGAGGTAGTATTAAAGTAGTTATATTCTTGTACATAGGGGGCAGTATTATAGTAGTTATATTCTTGTACACAGGGGGCAGTATTATAGTAGTTATATTCTTGTACACAGGGGGCAGTATTATAGTAGTTATATTCTTGTATATAGGAGCAGTATTATAGTAGTTATATTCTTGTACATAGGAGCAGTATTATAGTAGAAATATTCTTGTGTACAGGGGGCAGTATTATAGTAGTTATATTCTTGTATATAGGAGCAGTATTATAGCAGTTATATTCTTGTACATAGGAGGCAGTATTATAGTAGTTATATTCTTGTACATATGGAGCAGCATTATAGTGGTAATATTCATGTACATAGGGGGCAGTATTATAGTAGTTATATTCTTGTACATAGGGGCATTATTATAGTAGTTATATTCTTGTACATAGGAGGCAGTATTGTAGTGGTTATATTCTTGTACATAGAGGGCAGTAATATAGTAGGTATATTCTTGTACATAGGGGGCAGTATTATAGTAGTTATATTCTTGTACATAGGAGCAGTATTATAGTAGTTATATTCTTGTACATAGGAGCAGTATTACAGTAGTTATATTCTTGTACATAGGAGCAGTATTATAGCAGTTCTATTCTTGTAAATAGGAGGCAGTATTAAAATAGCTATATTCTTGTACATAGGGGGCAGTATTATAGTAGTTATATTCGTATATATAGGGGCAGTATTATAGTAGTTATATTCTTGTGCATAAAGGGCAGTATTATAGTAGTTATATTCTTGTACATAGGGGGCAGTATTATAGTAGTTATATTCTTGTACATAGGAGGGCAGTATTAAAGTAGTTATATTCTCGTACATACGGGCAGTATTATAGTAGTTATATTCTTGTACATAGGAGCAGTATTATAGTAGTTATATTCGTATATATAGAGGCAGTATTATAGTAGTTATATTCTTGTGCATAAAGGGCAGTATTATAGTAGTTATATTCTTGTACATAGGAGCAGTATTATAGTAGTTATATTCTTGTACATAGGGGGCAGTATTATAGTAGTTATATTCTTGTACATAGGAGGGCAGTATTAAAGTAGTTATATTCTCGTACATATGGGCAGTATTATAGTAGTTATATTCTTGTACATAGGAGCAGTATTATAGTAGTTATATTCGTATATATAGTGGCAGTATTATAGTAGTTATATTCTTGTACATAGGGGGCAGTATTATAGTAGTTATATTCTTGTACACAGGAGCAGTATTATAATAGTTATATTCTTGTACATGGAAGGCAGTATTAAACTAGTTAAATTCTTGTACATAGGAGCAGTATTATAGTAGTTATATTCGTATATATAGGGGCAGTATTATAGTAGTTATATTCTTGTGCATAAAGGGCAGTATTATAGTAGTTATATTCTTGTACATAGGAGAGCAGTATTAAAGTAGTTATATTCTTGTACATAGGGGGCAGTATTATAGTAGTTATATTCTTGTACATAGGAGCAGTATTATAGTAGTTATATTCGTATATATAGTGGCAGTATTATAGTAGTTATATTCTTGTACATAGGGGGCAGTATTATAGTAGTTATATTCTTGTACATGGCGGCAGTATTATAGTAGTTATATTCTTGTACATAGGAGCAGTATTATAGTAGTTATATTCTTATACATAGGGGGCAGTATTATAGTAGTTATATTCTTGTACATAGGAGGGCAGTATTAAAGTAGTTATATTCTCGTACATACGGGCAGTATTATAGTAGTTATATTCTTGTACATAGGAGCAGTATTATAGTAGTTATATTCGTATATATAGTGGCAGTATTATAGTAGTTATATTCTTGTACATAGGGGGCAGTATTATAGTAGTTATATTCTTGTACATAGGAGCAGTATTATAATAGTTATATTCTTGTACATGGAAGGCAGTATTAAACTAGTTAAATTCTTGTACATAGGAGGCAGTATTATAGTAGTTATATTCTTGTACATAGGGGGCAGTATTATAGTAGTTATATTCTTGTACATAGGAGCAGTATTATAGTAGTTATATTCTTGTACATAGGGGGCAGTATTATAGTAGTTATATTCTTGTACATAGGGGGGCAGTATTATAGTAATTATATTCTTGTACATAGGGGCAGTATTATAGTAGTTATATTCTTGTACATAGGGGGCAGTATTATAGTAGTTATATTCTTGTACATAGGAGGCAGTATTATAGTAGTTATATTCTTGTACATAGGGGCAGTATTATAGTAGTTATATTTTTATACATAGGGGACAGTATTATAGTAGTTATAGTCTTTTACATAGGGAGCAGTATTATAGTAGCTACATTCTTGTACAGAGGGGGCAGTATTATAGTAGTCATATTCTTGTACATAGGGAGCAGTATTATAGTAGTTATATTCTTGTACATAGGAGGCAGTATTATAGTAGTTATATTATTGTACATAAGGGGCAGTATTATAATAGTTATATTCTTGTACATAGGGGGCAGTATTATAGTAGTTATATTCTTGTACATAGTGAGCAGTATTATAGTAGTTATATTCTTGTACATAGGAGGCAGTATTATAGTAGTTATATTCTTGTACATTGGGAGCAGTATTATAGTAGTTATATTCTTGTACATATGGGGCAGTATTATAGTAGTTATATTCTTGTACATAGGGGGCAGTATTATAGTAGTTATATTCTTGTACATAGGAGGGCAGTATTAAAGTAGTTATATTCTCGTACATATGGGCAGTATTATAGTAGTTATATTCTTGTACATAGGAGCAGTATTATAGTAGTTATATTCGTATATATAGTGGCAGTATTATAGTAGTTATATTCTTGTACATAGGGGGCAGTATTATAGTAGTTATATTCTTGTACATAGGAGCAGTATTATAGTAGTTATATTCGTATATATAGTGGCAGTATTATAGTAGTTATATTCTTGTACACAGGGGGTAGTACTATAGTAGATATAGTCTTGTACATAGGAGCAGTATTATAATAGTTATATTCTTGTACATGGAAGGCAGTATTAAACTAGTTAAATTCTTGTACATAGGAGCAGTATTATAGTAGTTATATTCGTATATATAGGGGCAGTATTATAGTAGTTATATTCTTGTGCATAAAGGGCAGTATTATAGTAGTTATATTCTTGTACATAGGAGCAGTATTATAATAGTTATATTCTTGTACATGGAAGGCAGTATTAAACTAGTTAAATTCTTGTACATAGGAGGCAGTATTATAGTAGTTATATTCTTGTACATAGGGGGCAGTATTATAGTAGTTATATTCTTGTACATAGGAGCAGTATTATAGTAGTTATATTCTTGTACATAGGGGGCAGTATTATAGTAGTTATATTCTTGTACATAGGGGGGCAGTATTATAGTAATTATATTCTTGTACATAGGGGCAGTATTATAGTAGTTATATTCTTGTACATAGGGGGCAGTATTATAGTAGTTATATTCTTGTACATAGGGGGCAGTATTATAGTAGTTATATTCTTGTACATAGGGGCAGTATTATAGTAGTTATATTTTTATACATAGGGGACAGTATTATAGTAGTTATAGTCTTTTACATAGGGAGCAGTATTATAGTAGCTACATTCTTGTACAGAGGGGGCAGTATTATAGTAGTCATATTCTTGTACATAGGGAGCAGTATTATAGTAGTTATATTCTTGTACATAGGAGGCAGTATTATAGTAGTTATATTCTTGTACATAAGGGGCAGTATTATAATAGTTATATTCTTGTACATAGGGGGCAGTATTATAGTAGTTATATTCTTGTACATAGTGAGCAGTATTATAGTAGTTATATTCTTGTACATAGGAGGCAGTATTATAGTAGTTATATTCTTGTACATTGGGAGCAGTATTATAGTAGTTATATTCTTGTACATATGGGGCAGTATTATAGTAGTTATATTCTTGTACATAGGGGGCAGTATTATAGTAGTTATATTCTTGTACATAGGAGGGCAGTATTAAAGTAGTTATATTCTCGTACATATGGGCAGTATTATAGTAGTTATATTCTTGTACATAGGAGCAGTATTATAGTAGTTATATTCGTATATATAGTGGCAGTATTATAGTAGTTATATTCTTGTACATAGGGGGCAGTATTATAGTAGTTATATTCTTGTACGTAGGAGCAGTATTATAGTAGTTATATTCGTATATATAGTGGCAGTATTATAGTAGTTATATTCTTGTACACAGGGGGTAGTACTATAGTAGATATAGTCTTGTACATAGGAGCAGTATTATAATAGTTATATTCTTGTACATGGAAGGCAGTATTAAACTAGTTAAATTCTTGTACATAGGAGCAGTATTATAGTAGTTATATTCGTATATATAGGGGCAGTATTATAGTAGTTATATTCTTGTGCATAAAGGGCAGTATTATAGTAGTTATATTCTTGTACATAGGAGCAGTATTATAGTAGTTATATTCTTGTACATAGGGGGCAGTATTATAGTAGTTATATTCTTGTACATAGGAGGGCAGTATTAAAGTAGTTATATTCTCGTACATACGGGCAGTATTATAGTAGTTATATTCTTGTACATAGGAGCAGTATTATAGTAGTTATATTCTTGTACATAGGAGGGCAGTATTAAAGTAGTTATATTCTCGTACATACGGGCAGTATTATAGTAGTTATATTCTTGTACATAGCGGCAGTATTATAGTAGTTATATTCGTATATATAGTGGCAGTATTATAGTAGTTATATTCTTGTACATAGGGGGCAGTATTATAGTAGTTATATTCTTGTACATAGGAGCAGTATTATAATAGTTATATTCTTGTACATGGAAGGCAGTATTAAACTAGTTAAATTCTTGTACATAGGAGGCAGTATTATAGTAGTTATATTCTTGTACATAGGGGGCAGTATTATAGTAGTTATATTCTTGTACATAGGAGCAGTATTATAGTAGTTATATTCTTGTACATAGGGGCAGTATTATAGTAGTTATATTCTTGTACATAGGGGGGCAGTATTATAGTAGTTATATTCTTGTACATAGGGGCAGTATTATAGTAGTTATATTCTTGTACATAGGGGGCAGTATTATAGTAGTTATATTCTTGTACATAGGGGCAGTATTATAGTAGTTATATTTTTATACATAGGGGACAGTATTATAGTAGTTATAGTCTTTTACATAGGGAGCAGTATTATAGTAGCTACATTCTTGTACATAGGGGGCAGTATTATAGTAGTCATATTCTTGTACATAGGGAGCAGTATTATAGTAGTTATATTCTTGTACATAGGAGGCAGTATTATAGTAGTTATATTATTGTACATAAGGGGCAGTATTATAATAGTTATATTCTTGTACATAGGGGGCAGTATTATAGTAGTTATATTCTTGTACATAGTGAGCAGTATTATAGTAGTTATATTCTTGTACATAGGAGGCAGTATTATAGTAGTTATATTCTTGTACATTGGGAGCAGTATTATAGTAGTTATATTCTTGTACATAGGGGGCAGTATTATAGTAGTTATATTCTTGTACATAGGGGGCAGTATTATAGTAGTTATATTCTTGTACATAGGAGACAGTAATATAGTAGTTATATTCTTGTACATAGGGGCAGTATTATAGTAGTTATATTCAACCCAGGATTGGGGAAGGGCTTGACTGCAGGCAAGATAGTCCGAACATATGAACTGATACCAAGGATGCCATCCATAGATAATTGCGCCACACCATACAGGAATACAACCCCTACTGGCAAAGCAGTGGATTGCCCTGTATCAGCACAGTGCGCCACACTGGAAGGGCTTCCTGGGCTTCCCCAGCATCTATAGCACATGGCAAGCAAAAAACACTCATAAATGCAGATGTTAGTTTGCATTTTGTCCAAAGCACGTAAGTGGACGGGCCTTGGAATGGGTACCATGCGTCCATCAGAACCTACGCTATCTTACTATTAGCTAAATAAAATCAGGGGATATGGTGATTGAGGTGATGCATATTTGGCTTCTTTTTCTGTGAGCTATAAACATATTACCCAGGCTCATCTTTTTGACCAGTTTTGAGTGACTGCCTGTTTACTCTGAAAGTATGCATGCCTGGCCATCTCCACCTGCATTCACAGAATGACTATCACTTCAGTGTGACAGCACAGGACCAACAGTCATTCCATGTAAGGGGATGTTAAATTTCTCTTTAATCTGAATCTCCCACTTTCATCTAAAACAGTGTTTCTTGACTCCAGACCTCAGGGACCCCCAACAGGTCATGTTTTCAGGATCTCCTCAGTATAGCATAGGTGATGTAATTATTGTCGGTGCCTCAGACATTGCCACAGGTGTTCTTACTATAGAATATCCTGAAAACATGACCTGTTGGTAGTCCTTGAGGACTGGAGTTTAGGAAACACTGAATTAAAAGATTTTTCCCGAGCTGCACCAATTTTCTGGAATGTGCTACCCCAGGCAAGTTCATTGCTAACTCCTGCAGTTTTTAGCATGCCCTAAAAACATTACTTTTTAGTGAGATGTATATCTGGGAGAGAAACAAAGAATGGCAGCCCTCAGAGGAGATCATGCAGATGAACTGGAATGCCAAATAGGAAAGCAATCTTCTGCAAGGGGACAGCAGAGCCTCCTGCACTCCCCTTTTCCTGATTCGCCAAACAAATGTCATTCCAGCACATTGAATGGCTAGTTCTCAGAAAGCATGTCTCATCACCGCTACAATCAGTACACCATTCTAATGGCGAACAGTGTAAATCTGCAGTTTTTTGTGACATACGCCTCCTTTTTCAAGCTCACCACCAGAACTCCCTGTATGATGAAATTACATGCAGTGTACCACACAGGCTGTTCTCAGAGGGGACAGTAACTTCTATCACATTATAGCTGATGCTTAGTGCCTCCTGTCACACAGTTATAATGAAGATGACATTTAATCCTCCATGACTGCATACTTATGGTCTTTAGCTTATTTAGGTGAATGTAGAGGTTAATAATATTTGCACTGTCCTCGCAGCAGGCAAAGATGGTACAATCTGTAGCTGCTCATGTGATGTTGTGCAGAAGTATCATGGAAATAATAGCATAGAACTCAGAGAAAGTAACATGAAGATGGTGCCTGATGAGTTTTAGACAAAAAGGCTGCACTGCATGGAAGTGACTGCAATATACATAGGAGATGTCCAGAATGTGACAGGAGTCAGGTAAGGCATACAGGGATGGAAAATGTGTTTTTAGGGGAAGGCTCTCTAGGCACTACGTGTGTTGGTGCGCCCCATCAGGGGTTCTACAACCACACCAGGTGAGACAGTTTCTTTTGCATTGTTCAGTGGTCGGAGTAGTGACTTCCGCTCCGACCCCAGCGTAGCCCAGCTGTGACAGTCGTCGCTGCCTGGAAAACCCCTTTAAAGTTTGAGGAATGTTTACTGTATTATTTATGATAAGATCAATTTAAATAGGAATTCTACCTTAATCCTATAGAATTTTTGAGGTGCGAGGCACAAGGTAGACATTCATCCCACCGAATTATGAAATCTACATAAATTGCTTTGTGAGTAATCCGGTTCCATTCTATAAGAAGCATGTTCATTTTAATACATTGTGACAGGTCCAAAGGCTGTTGAAGGCAACAATTGTAAAATCTGACAAGGATTCTTGGCCTCTCTAGAGAAAACCCTTGAAATGATTGACTCTTGGGACTCGTCCCTCGGGTTTTTAAACAAATTTGCACAAGTCTTATTGGTTTCAGCTCAGCCTGGCTCTCTCTCATCCACTTTCCGGCGCTCTACAAGATTGGTACCTTCTTTGTTTGGGCCTTTGCTGAGCATGAAATCACTCTCAGATGTTACAAGTGAAGGATAATGACTAACAGAGCGGAGAGCTAGAGGTGCGTTTCCATCAAACCGGTCTACTTCAAACTCTCCAGGAAGAACATGGAAGGGTCATGCTAGGATAAGAAGGCGGCATTGTCTTGGCGGCTTACTCAAGCCTGTGACAAACTAATCTTCTGGGATGAAATAATAGGGTTCAGTTCCAACCAACGTGAACTCATTACGAATTTCATAGGAGCAAATACTTTGCAGCACAACATCCCAAAATAGGTTAAAAGAACTCTATGGCTGGCAAGAAGGGTTTGCTTTCGGCTTTTTTCACAGACCCTTTATACAATCCAGCACTGGTTCTGCCCTCTATGCAAAAAACTGTATGGAGACGGAGAAAAGGATGAAACCTTAGTGGAGAATGTGAGATGGAGATCTCTTGGGTCTTTGTCTTACGTAGTTTCTGTAATTGTCAGTCACACTGGATAAAAAAGCACCAATCCAGTGTAAAAGACAGACAGGGACGGAAACTTGTGAGATGGAGACCAAAGAGATCTCCGTCTCATGTATTCTCGGGTATGGCTCCATCCTGGTTTCCATCCCCATGCAAACCGAGGATGGAGCCAGCATTCCATTCACAAAATATAGTGTGAAACTACCAGTAGTCTTAGGCCGGCTTCACATGGGTGGTTTTGGGCACTCAATATTTGTGTGCAATACACACTGAATAGAACCAAATGACTTTGATTGGTTTGTTCACATGTGGGCATTTTTCCTGTGCCAAAAAACATAGCATGCTCTTTATTTTCCTATGCATTTACACACCAAAAGTCCCTATAGAAGTCTATGGGGATGCGGAAATGTGCACGCAATAGTCTAGGAGGCGGGTGAAACACTGCGCAATTGAGCAGGTATAAGAACACATCATGAACTCATTCGACTAGTTAGCCATTTCAATGGCTGGGGGCATCGGTGCTTTTTTTTTTTTGGTGCGCACAAATGCACATGCCTTGTGCGGCCAAAAGGTACAGTAAAGTATGCCAGTGCATGCACGAAAAAACAACGTTTGTTACAAAAACAACACGTCACTAAGGCGGCACAAATACGCATATGCTAGTGTAAAGTTGGTCTTATTGGACTGGGGGTACTCTACATTCCAAACCACATTGCTCGTTCCCAATAAACACTAAGACAAAACTCGCTGGCGTTTAACACGTGGGGTGGGCACAGCTTTATTTAACATCAATTTAACATCATTTTAAACCGTTAACCTTTTTCATTAACCTTTAACTACTTCCCATGCATTCCACAATAACTTTATTACAGTCCCATAAGGCGCCAGAAAGCCCGCTCCGGTCTAAACCGAGCTAGAAGGACCGCCTTTCTTACAGCCCAAAGCTGGCATGGGAAGCTATCTGCCCAAATCAGCTGTGACAACTTCCAATACCACCTCAGTCCTAAAACCCACCTAAGCCTTCCTCCATGTCTTCTCCTTTCCTACACTATCTAATGGAAACGTCTTCCCTTATCTCTACCCTGCCTTATATCCCTTTAGCTCCTCCCAACTTTTAAAATCAAAACTCACTCGCCCTATCCTGACTCTCTACCCCCTCCCCCAAGTCCCTAGGCAGCTGTATTAACCCCTACAGCTACTCAACAAGGAGATGCCATCTGTACGCCCTCCATTATAGACATGGAAAGTCAATGCCAGCCGCAAGTCCAAGTATTCCGCACCCCTAGATGCTTATAGTGAAGGTCTGCCTATTAAAAATCTATTTTTTTTAATCATCCAAATATATCCAAAATTCTTCACTGATTGATTTCATAATATATGATCTTTTTAAGGGCTGGAGCGCCATTTCCTGATAAAGAGCTTCAAATCTCCAGCATAGCCATACCATTAAATGATAGAATTATGGCCGTCTGCTGCCGCTACTAAAGGGGAGCTTATAGCATACGGTTCATACATTAAACTCCATGACAGACCCGTATGCAGTACGCTCCTACCCGTATCATGTTGCTCTATAGCCGTGTGAAGGGTAGAGAGATTCGGATTCTGTTTCAGAAAAGCTTGGTAGATCGAATCCCTATAAAGATATGGTATACAATGAATATTCACTGGCTGATGGTCCTAAAGACATGGGCTAAATGTCATTGCAAGATTATTCTGGAGCCGCTTCAGTTCTTGTAATACAGTTGCAAGATGAGATAAAGGAGATGTTAAATGGAACGGCTGATTGCTGCTGTCAGGCCAGAAGCGCTCAGGAGCAGAAGTGTTCTATGTATTGTCAGAGGATATGCAGCGCGCTTCTCCTGTGTGAGTCTGCCAGTCTGATTATACAAGGCTCAGGCGACTGCAAGTGAGGAGTAGCAACCAACTGTTCTATCTGTGAATCGCACTGGGATGTACAGCGCCTGCTGGGGTGCGGACTGCTGAAGGGCTAGTAGAGCTGGAGGCAGGCTGAGGCCGCAGAGGGAACAGTGATATCACTGGCACTAACTAGCAGTAGAGCAGGGGTGCCAAACCCATTTTCATCAAGGGCCACATCAGCATTATGGTTGCCTTCAAAGAGCCCATTGTAATTGTAAGACTGTATTTTAAAGAATATACGCTCTTTGTAAAAAATAAATAAAAAATCCCGCCCCTAGAGGAAGTTGTCATCTTACTGCAAAACTCGGCATGCAGTTACATCTCAGGCAGATATACAAATGATTAGAGTTATGGTGTGATTAGATGAATAGTCTTGCCACCTGAGGCCCTAAAAGTGGTTCCCCCATTGGCCTATAAGAGGCTCTCGGAGGCCCCTTGTGTGTAGTGACCTCTTCTTCCACTTGTAGAGCTTGTTGGTCACTAGACGCCTCTACGACACAGAGGAGAGATGTCACCTCGCTACGGGAGTCTGAGAGAGGTGCCATATTGGGATGGGAGAAGCTGGATGGTTGTATTGCCAAATTGTCCCTCAGTGGGCCATTCTGACTAGTCTGTTAGGACGTGTTGGGACCAGTGGATGTATGAGGGCTCAGAAGGCGACCGGGCTCAGGACGCCCCCTACAGACCACCAGTAGAGAGCAGGGTCTGATCAACATACAAGAGCAGTTCAAACTGTCTAGTTGTCGGCCATCCAGAGACAGCTGGCACCATCATTACAGACTCCTATGTCTGTCGGAACCATTTCCAGGTATTTAGCTGAAGGGCATTTGCTCTCTCAGCAGCCATTACATGTACAGCCTTTGACACCCACCCACTGTTGCCTGTGTTTGATGTAGTGTTGTGAACAACGAAACTGGAATGCTTTAGAGTGGAACCAAGTTGTCTTTAGTGACAAATCCAGGTTTAGTTTGGGCACTCACGATGGTCTGCCCAGACGCCAAATTTATTGCCAATAGACCATCTGGGACATCAACTTTGACAGCACGATCTAGAGGCTCAGTTAAATCAAATGTGCAGCGATATGCTGCAGGATATAGTACAGCACCTGTATGCCTCCAATCCCGCCTGTATCACATCTTCTATACAAGCTAGAAGCAGTACAACCGGGTACTGGAGCCTCCATTCCCACCCATATCACATCTCGTATCCAAGCTAGAGGCAGTACAACAGGGTAGTAGAGCCTCCAATCCCGCCTGTATCACATCTTGTATCCAAGCTAGAGGCGGTACAACCGAGTACTGGAGCCTCCATTCCCACCCATATCACATCTCATATCCAAGCTAGAGGCAGTATAACAGGGTACTAGAGCCTCCAATCCCGCCTGTATCACATCTTGTATCCAAGCTAGAGGCGGTACAACCGAGTACTGGAGCCTCCATTCCCACCCATATCACATCTCATATCCAAGCTAGAGGCAGTATAACAGGGTACTGGAGCCTCCATGCCAGCCCATATCACATCTTGTATCCAAGCTAGAGGCGATACAACAGGGTACTAGAGCCTCCATACCTGCCAGTATCATATCTTGTATCCAAGCTAGAGGCAGTATAACAGGGTACTAGAGCTTCCATGCCCGCCTGTATCACATCTTGTATCCGAGCTAGAGGCGATACAACACGGTACTAGAGCCTCCATGCAAGGGGGCAATTTAGAAAAAATGACCCTTTTGCTCTGATATTGTAATCACTTATAACAATGTTACAATCACACAGAGAAAGTTTCCTTCCATTCCGACAACTTCTAGGGGAGGGATTGTTTTTGACGCAAAACAAATAATTAACCTAAAACTGCCAGGTAGTCTGAGAAAAGGAAAAAATATGGGAGTTACCAGAATCTGGTGAAAGGTTCCCAAAAAATCTCTTAGAGCAGAGTCCTTACTCACTGGGTTGAGTGGCACAAGGTCCCCTCTGATCCATACAGCAGGTTCACAGGAGTTGGACAGGCAGGCTGGGACAGACTGATCTATGCTGGATGGTAGTAAGGTCCAGCCGGGATATACAAGCCACCTCACGGTCTAAGCCTCAGCAAGCAGCGCTGTACTGCAGGATAGACTCAGTGGAAGAACCAGACTTACGAATGCAAACCAATTGAGTTGCAGTAATAGCCACAGAGCTCAGCCTGCATGCACCCGACATCACAGTATAGGACCAAGATGGTGGCTGTGATGCAGAAGCAGATTGCAAATGAGCCCACAGTGCGCCAGAGGGTCTACCCATTACATCATTGGATCCTCTGAACTAGAAGAGGCTCTTCTGTGCCCAGACCTTGCAGGCCACATAAAATGACATGACAGCCTGCATTTGGCCCGTGGGCCTTGATTTTGACACATGCAGTAGAGTATGTCAAAGGGTTCCTAAACCCTCCTTCCAGGGCAGACATTCCTCCACTTCTCCAACTCAATGTCTTTGTTCTCCTTGCTGAGTTCTGCAGCTGCTGCCTCCTCCTCCGTGAGTCATCTTCCTGACCTGGCTAAATGTGATGTGCTTCAGACTTATTGGACTTTCAATCTGTGGAGCTCCTGTCTGGTTGTTCCACACCCCATCATTTGGTTGACTGTGTAAGCAATCAGTAAAGTTAAACACCATTTCATGTCTGATATGAAAATTAAAGTAAAAAAAAAGCGACATTTAATGGAGCATTCCCAGAATCAGCACTTATCATTTATCCACAGAGGGTTCTATCCTCTTGCGAGAGGAGCATTGAGGAAAAGAGGAGGACACGGGATACCGGTCTTGTGATTGGTGGGGTTTCCAGCAGAAGGACCTCCCAGCGATTAGACATTTATCACCTGGCCTGTGAATAGGCGATAAATGATGATTCTGAGCATATACATATCATAGGTTGGTATAGTTGAAAGGGACCTCCAGGGTCATCGGGTCCAACCCCCTGCTTAGTGCAGAATCACTAAATCATCCCAGACAGATATTCGTCCAGCCTCTGTTTGAGCACTTCCATTGAATGAGAACTCACCACCTCCCGTGGTAAACTGTTCCACTCATTGATCATCCTCACTGTCTAATATCTAATCTGTGTCTCCTCCCTTTCAGTTTCATCCCATTGCTTCTAGTCTTTCCTTGTGAGAAGACTCAGACCTCAAGGTTGAATTTCAGAAAGGCAGATGTGTATTTTTATGCAAATTGTGTTCTACTCATCCAGTCCAAGTTAAATCATTTCTTGTAGTCTGTTCTCATCCACCACTGGTTGCTACTTTAACCAGTTGACAAAGAGATCCCAAACAAGCTTCCTGTGGCACTGCATTCTTGTGAGTCTGTTTTTTTATATACATCCGGCTACAGAATAATGTGTGGTATAAAGACTATATTTCTGTGAATGAGCTGGCTCTGTGCAGACACTGAACAAGCTGGGAATGATCTAAGATGTGGGTTCTGCAGGGGGTCGAGTTGCTATTGCAGCTCTGAAGTCAAATGAGTATAAAATATGCTGTAACAAAGTGCAAAATAAGTAATACAATGTATCACTTTCTGATATCGTTAATCACAATATAAACTATAAAATGATTGTAGGGTCTGCTACTCATGTCTGCCGCCCTCTTGCGGTTCCGGACACCAGCAGGCATCATTCTGCTATTTCTGTGCATATGAACCCTATGTGTCTGTATTCATCCAGCACTGAGACGGTTAACCAGTCCTCTTGCTCTCAGCTCAGCTGTGGGATTAATGGGCAATCACTTCCCTATTTAAGCTGAGCCGATGCATTTCCTTGTTGCCTCAGTATTGTTATGTTTCACTCTTTATTTCTCCACTTTTTTCTCTTGACTATTCAAGTCTAATTTGGCCTTTATCTGTTTACCCTGATTAAACCTTTGCTTTGTGCTCTGCTTCTGTAAGTGTGTTCATTTTCTTTCTATCTGTGCTTCATTCTTGTCTCTGTAGTAGTTAGTTCTGTGCAGTGTCTTCGTTTCTGTGTTTCAGTACTTCATCCCTGTTTTTTCTGTCAGTGGTAGTCATTCCCAAGGTTCCAACGCAGGGCCGCCCTTATCAGAGTGAGTACCCTGCTTGTAGACAGGGCCCTTTCCATCTTCTGCTTACCTTAGGGCCAGTTACCCATCTGTAGGTACTCTTTCTGCTGGTGTCAGCAGCCAGTCACCTGGTCTGGTATAAAAGCCAGGCTGGTTGGTTACCGCAGTGGGTCCACGTCCAAAATCTGTAACAATGGTGTTAAAAAGTGATCCTAGGCTTAACATTTATAGACATTTATGGGTAGCATGAATCATCAACCTCTTCCATTTCTTGTGTTCAATCTTGTTTGTTACTAGAAACTAGTAATTATTAGGAAATTATAGAGTACCAGTGTTTCTGGTGGTGCAATGTGCCACACAGCTCTGCTACATGTACATCACATACAGCTCTGCTACATATATTCTTCATATAACAGGGATAGAGATGAGCGAACGTACTCGTCCGAGCTTGATACTCGTTCGAGTATTAGCGTGTTCGAGATGCTCGTTACTCGTAACGAGCACCACGCGATGTTCGGGTTACTTTCACTTTCATCTCTGAGACGTTAGCGCGCTTTTCTGGCCAATTGAAAGACAGGGAAGGCATTACAACTTCCCCCTGTGACGTTCGAGCCCTATACCACCCCCCTGCAGTGAGTGGCTGGCGAGATCAGGTGTCACCCGAGTATAAAAATCGGCCCCTCCCGCGGCTCGCCTCAGATGCGTTGTGACATAGCTGAGGGAAAGTGCTATCGTGTTAGAGCTGCTGTAGGGAGAGTGTTAGGAGTTAGTGTAGGCTTCAAGAACCCCAACGGTCCTTCTTAGGGCCACATCTAACCGTGTGCAGTACTGTGAAGGCTGCTTTTTGCAGTGTTGCACATTTTTTTTTTTTTGCTATATCGGCCGTGCAGAGCATGGCGCCCTGCAGTAATACTCCAGGGACAGAATTGTGGAGGCAGGGACAGAAGACATATATTATTGATTGAATATACGCAGTTGGCCTTTTCAAAAAAAATATTGGGCAAAAAATCTATTTGGCCTGCCTGTCACTGTGCTGCTCAGTGTTCTGGGTCTGTGTGTGCTCGGTGTAGTACTTCAACAAAATCATACGCAGGCAGCTAAGCGTTACAGCAGGCGTGCGCCAAATTATTTCCTGGCGTTCCGTAAGCGAAGTCAGCCTCCAACCACAGGCCAATAAGCGGCACATTTAATTACAGCGTTCTGTTTCTGCATTACTGGTAATACAGCATGCAGAGGGGTAGGGGTAGGCCTAGAGGATGTGGGCGCGGCCGAGGACACGGAGGCCCTAGTCCGGGTGTGGGCACAGGCTGAGCTCCTGATCCAGGTGTATCGCAGCCGACTGCTGCGGGATTAGGAGAGAGGCACGTTTCTGGCGTCCCCACATTCATAACACATTTAATGGGTCCACGCGGTAGACCTTTATTAGAAAATGAGCAGTGTGAGCAGGTCCTGTCGTGGATGGCAGAAAGTGCTTCCAGCAACCTATCGTCCACCCACAGTTCTGCGCCGTCCACTGCTGCAACTCAGAATCCTCTGGCTGCTGCTCCTCCTTCCTCCCAGCCTCCTCACTCCATGAAAATGAGACATTCTGAGGAGCGGGCAGACTCCCAGGAACTGTTCTCGGGCCCCTGCTCAGATTGGGCAGCAGTGGTTCCTCTTCCACCAAAGGAGTTTATCGTGACTGATGCCCAACCATTGCAAAGTTGCCGGGGTCCGGGGGATGAGGCTGGGGACTTCCGGCAACTGTCTCAAGACCTTTCAGTGGGTGAGGAAGCCGATGACGATGAGACACAGTTGTCTATCAGTGAGGTAGTAGTAAGGGCATTAAGTCCGAGGGAGGAGCGCACTGAGGATTCTGAGGAAGAGCAGCAGGACAATGAGGTGACTGACCCCACCTGGTTTGCTACGCCTACTGAGGACAGGTCTTCAGAGGGGGAGGCAAGGGCAGCAGCAGGGCAGGTTGCAAGAGGCAGTGCGGTGGCCAGGGGTAGAGGCAGGGCCAGACCGAATAATCCACCAACTGTTTCCCAAAGCGCCCCCTCGCGCCATGCCACCCTGCAGAGGCCGAGGTGCTCAAAGGTCTGGCAGTTTTTCACTGAGAGTGCAGACGACCGACGGACAGTGGTGTGCAACCTTTGTCGTGCCAAGATCAGCCGGGGAGCCACCACCACCAGCCTCACCACCACCAGCATGCGCAGACATATGATGGTCAAGCACCCCACAAGGTGGGACGAAGGCTGTTCACCGCCTCCGGTTTGCACCGCTGCCTCTCCCCCTGTGCCCCAACCTGCCACTGAGATCCAACCCCGCTCTGAGGACACAGGCACTACCGTCTCCTGGCCTGCACCCACACCCTCACCTCCGCTGTCCTCGGCCCCATCCACCAATGTCTCTCAGCTCACCGTCCAGCCGTCGCTAGCGCAAGTGTTTGAGCGCAAGCGCAAGTACGCCGCCACGCACCCGCATGCTCAAGCGTTAAACGTGCACGTAGCCAAATTTATCAGCCTAGAGATGCTGCCGTATAGGGTTGTGGAAACGGAGGCTTTCAAAAGCATGATGGCGGCGGCGGCCCCGCGATACTCGGTTCCCAGTCGCCACTACTTTTCCCGATGTGCCGTCCCAGCCCTGCACGACCACGTCTCCCGCAACATTGTACGTGCCCTCACCAACGCGGTTACTGCCAAAGTCCACTTAACAACGGACACGTGGACAAGCACAGGCGGGCAGGGCCACTATATCTCCCTGACGGCACATTGGGTGAATTTAGCGGAGGCTGGGACAGAGTCAGAGCCTGGGACCGCTCACGTCCTACCCACCCCCAGAATTGCGGGCCCCAGCTCGGTGGTGGTATCTGTGGCGGTGTATGCTTCCTCCAGTAAACCACCCTCCTCCTCCTCCTGCAACGCAACCTCTGTCTCGCAATCAAGATGTGTCAGCAGCAGCACGACGCCAGCAGTCGGTGTCGCGCGTCGTGGCAGCACAGCGGTGGGCAAGCGTCAGCAGGCCGTGCTGAAACTACTCAGCTTAGAAGATAAGAGGCACACGGCCCACGAACTGCTGCAGGGTCTGACAGAGCAGACCGACCGCTGGCTTGCGCCGCTGAGCCTCCAACCGGGCATGGTCGTGTGTGACAACGGCCGTAACCTGGTGGCGGCTCTGCAGCTCGGCAGCCTCACGCACGTGCCATGCCTGGCCCACGTCTTTAATTTGGTGGTTCAGCGCTTTCTGAAAAGCTACCCACGCTTGTCAGACCTGCTCGGAAAGGTGCGCCGGCTCTGCGTACATTTCCGCAAGTCCCACACGGACGCTGCCACCCTGCGCACCCTGCAACATCGGTTTAATCTGCCAGTGCACCGACTGCTGTGCGACGTGCCCACACGGTGGAACTCTACGCTCCACATGTTGGTCAGGCTCTATGAGCAGCGTAGAGCTATAGTGGAATACCAACTCCAACATGGGCGGCGCAGTGGGAGTCAGCCTCCTCAATTATTTTCAGAAGAGTGGGCCTGGTTGGCAGACATCTGCCATGTCCTTGGAAAGTTTGAGGAGTCTACCCAGGTGGTGAGCGGCGATGCTGCACTCATTAGCGTCACCATTCCTCTGCTATGCCTCTTGAGAAGTTCCCTGCAAAGCATAAAGGCAGACGCTTTGCGCTCGGAAACAGAGCCGGGGGAAGACAGTATGTCGCTGGATAGTCAGAGCACCCGCCTGTCTATATCTCAGCGCGGTGAGGAGGAGGAGGAGGAGGAGGAAGATGAGGAGGAGGGGGAAGAGACAGCTTGGCCCACTGGTGAGGGTACACATGCTGCTGACCTGTCATCCTTTCAGCGTGTATGGCCTGAGGAGGAGGAGGATCCTGAAAGTGATCTTCCTAGTGAGGACAGTCATGTGTTGCGTACAAGTACCCTGGCACACATGGCTGACTTCATGTTAGGATGCCTTTCTCGTGACCCTCGCGTTACACGCATTCTGGCCACTACGGATTACTGTGTGTACACACTGCTCGACCCACGGTATAAGGAGAACCTTTCCACTCTCATACCCGAAGAGGAAAGTGGTTCGAGAGTGTTGCTATACCACAGGACCCTGGCGGACAAACTGATGGTAAAATTCCCATACGACAGCGCTAGTGGCCTAAGGCGCAGTTCCGAGGGCCAGGTAGCAGGGGAGGCGCGGAGATCAGCCAGCATGTACAGCGCAGGCAGGGGAACACTCTTTAAGGTCCTTGACTGCTTTATGGCTCCCCAGCAAGACTATGTCACCGCTCCCCAGTCAAGGCTGAGTCGGCGGGAGCACTGTAAAAGGATGGTGAGGGAGTATGTAGCCGATCGCACGACCGTCCTCCGTGACGCCTCTGCCCCCTACAACTACTGGGTGTCGAAGCTGGACACGTGGCCTGAACTCGCGCTGTATGCCCTGGAGGTGCTTGCTTGTCCTGCGGCTAGCGTCTTGTCAGAGAGGGTGTTTAGTGCGGCTGGGGGAATCATCACAGATAAGCGTACCCGCCTGTCAACCGACAGTGCCGACAGGCTAACACTCATCAAGATGAACAAAGCCTGGATTTCCCCAGACTTCTCTTCTCCACCAGCGGACAGCAGCGATACCTAAGCAATACGTAGGCTGCACCCGCGGATGGAAGCTACGTTCTGTATTCCCATCAAAAACGGGGACCTTTTTGCTTCATCAATCTGTGTATAATATTCCTCCTCCTCCTCCTGCTCCTCCTCCTGAAACCTCACATAATCACGCCGAACGGGCAATTTTTCTTAGGCCCACAAGGCTCACTCATATAATTTTTCTAAACAATTTTTATACGTTTCAATGCTCATTAAAGCGTTGAAACTTTCACCTCAACCAATTTTTATTTTAACTGGGCTGCCTCCTGGCCTAGTTACCAATTAAGCCACATTAACCAAAGCGATTAATGGGTTTCACCTGCCCTCTTGGTTGGGCATGGCCAATTTTTCTGATGTACATTAGTACTGTTGATACAGCAATTTTTGTGGGCCCTCGCCTACAGTGTAATCAAATTAATTTTTAGCCCACCTGCAATACAGCTGACGTTACATCCGCTGTGTTGGGCACTGCAATGGGATGTATTTATGTACCGCCGGTGGGTTCCAGGGAGCCACCCATGCTGTGGGTCCACAGGGAGTTGTAAATGCATCTGTGTCCACTTCTAAAGAACCCCAGTCTGACTGGGGCATGCAGTGTGGGCCGAAGCCCACCTGCATTAAACATGACATTATTACCTCAGCTGTGATGGGCAATGCAATGGGATATTTTTATGTACCGCCGGTGGCTTCCTGGCACCCACCCATGCTGTGGGTCCACAGGGAGTTTTAAATGCATCTGTGTCCACTTCTAAAGAACCCCAGTCTGACTGGGGCATGCAGTGTGGGCCGAAGCCCACCTGCATTTCATCTGACGTTAGCTCTGCTGCCCAGGGCACTGCAATGAGATACATTTATGTACAGCGGGTGGGTTCCAGGGAGCCACCCATGCTGTGGGTGCACACAGAATTCCCATTGCGGAGTTGTACCTCCCTGTGACTATTTATAAAGAACCGCGGTCTGACTGGGGCATGCAGACACCTTGACAGAATAAATAGTGTGTGGCACATAGGTTCCCCATTGCTATGCCCACGTGTGCAGCTCCAGATGGAGGTGGCACAGGATTGGATTTCTCATTGCTTCTGTACAGCATTGTGGGCTATCGCCCCGCCCCTTTTAAAGAGGGTCACTGCCTAGCCGTGCCAACCCTCTGCAGTGTGTGCCTGCTTTTCCTGTGGCAGACGCACTTATAAATAGACATGAGGGTGGCGTGGCATGAGGGCAGCTGAAGGCTGGGCAGGGACAGTTTGGTGTGCGCTGTGGACACTGGGTCGTGGGGGGGGGGGGGGATTTGGCAGCATGTAACCCAGGAGAAGTGGCAGCGGAGTGTCATGCAGGCAGTGATTGTGCTTTGTTGGAGGTAGTGTGGTGCTTAGCTAAGGTATGCATTGCTAATGAGGGCTTTTCAGATGTAAAAGTTGTTGGGGGGGGGCACTCTTGCTGCTATTGTGGCTTAATAGTGGGACCTGTGAACTATGCAGCCCAACATGTAGCCCCTCGCCTGCCCTATCCGTTTCTGTGTCGTTCCCATCACTTTCTTGAATTGCCCCGATTTTCACAAATGAAAAGCTTAGCGAGCATCGGCGATATACAAAAATGCTCGATTCGCCCATTGACTTCAATGGGGTTCGTTACTCGAAACGAACCCTCGAGCATCGCAAAAATTTCGTCTCGAGTAACGAGCACCCGAGCATTTTGGTGCTCGCTCATCTCTAAACAGGGATGAAAAGCAACACAGCAGAGTCCTGCACACACTGAACACCCCCTGGTCATGTGACCCCCAGACTGCTCCCACACAGGTGACTGATCACATGACAGTGACATCATGACAGGTCCTGTAAGCACATCGCTGCTGTAGGTGTTCATTAGTATTCCATCCCCTACAAAGCCCCGAGGCCTCAGTTGCTATGAAATAGGACCTGTGTTGACATCACTGTCATGTGATCACGGGCGGAGCATGTAACTCACTGACTTGGTATCAAAGACCTTTGATGACGTCACTGTCATGTGATCATGGGCGGAGCATGTAACTCACTCACACATGGACGGACAAGTGGTTGTTAGTAGTTTGAGGAGCATCACTTGACAGCAGACATGGGACGACAAATTAGAAAGAAGGGAGACCCCTAGTGGCCAGCATTTTAGAGCTAATTTTCAGCACAAAAATGTCATATTAGTTAAATTAAATGTTTCTATTTTTGCTAGTTATCACATTGACTACCACATAAGCATATTTGTTTGAAAAGTTAGTGACCATTTCGGGTTTACACATCTGCAATGTGGTTTTTGCTACATGTCAGACGCCAGCCTGACAGACCCCATTGACTTAAAATGTGATCCATTTGGGTTCAACAGAAGTGTTAGTGAAAAACTCTGGAATTGGTGATGGAGGTGATGCAGATGTGTGCAGTGGCTGAAATACTTTGTATGGAAGGAAATCTGTAGAGCAAATGCTTTTCTTTTTGGGATCAGTCAGTTTGAAATTTTATACATCAAAATCTCTTTGTTGTCAGAGGAACCGGTACAAAGCGTTTGTGGCCAGGGACTGATATTTACTTTGTATCTCCTTCACTCAATTACAAATTACACAACATCAAAAGCTTTATAAGTGATAGCAGCAAAATGGATTTTTCCTTCATGTCCAGAGGCTGAATCTGCAGGGCAGAATGCCAGAATAGACCATGTATTTGATGGAGGGACAAGAAAGTCAACTATTTTGTCTTAGATATGCATTTCATTTATCTCGCTGTTTTCTGCAATACTGTACAAACCGGAAAACATGTCAGTCACTCAGTAACATTTCATCATGGGGAGCACATTACTGAGCACACATAGTAGGGTTAGGTACACCAGCACAGTAGCACTATTGTAGGACTGGTCGTGGGTGGCGGTGCGTCCCAGTTTCAGGATGGTGCGGCGATGGTAAGCGGAGACAATGGCGGCGGCTCATTCTGTTTGCTATAAAAATATATTTACTGCACAATAAACATACTTACGCTCCGTAGAAGGACCGCATACTTTTAAAGTTGCTTATAACTTTAGAGTAAACTCTTAAAGCTACAGTAGTTTACATAAAGAGCCTCTTGTGACAGCAGAATGCAGTCCTAAGCTCTCACTCATGACCTGAAGGTTGTGGGTTCAATCCCTGATTGGTTCAGGTAGCCGGCTCAAGGTTGACTCAGCCTTTGATCCTTCCGAGGTCATTAAAATGAGTACCGAGCTTTGGGGGGGTAAAGATGACTGGGGAAGGCAATGGCAAACCACCCTAAAAAACAGAATGCCAAGAAAACGTTACAAAGTGACGTCACCATATAGGTCGGTCACGACTCGGTGCTGCACCACAGGACCTTAGCTTACGTAAAGAAACTCAAAATACATGTTTTTGTACATCGCCGGCATATACATATCAGTACCTCATTAGTTCTTGTTGGCAGCAGCAAGGCACATGGCGTGCAGCGTATTTTTGCAGCGTAATTTTACATGTCGTTACTTGCTGCACATCTGCTGCATACATCATAACTGTGGCCGTAGGTCTCAACCTGAAATGCTCCGTAGGAGCAGCGGCCCCACTTACGGAACGTGTCCCATGTCCTAGATGATACTAAAGTCCAGAGGTCGTCACATTATCATCAATTATTGTTTTCTCTCCTGCATTACATTACTTGATTCCATATACACTCTACGTTTTTCCTGCTGCTAGACCGTGTGCCCCACTGCGCAATTACACTTACTGCGTCATATACACATCATCATTATTACACTCTATTACAGCAGGTACATTACACTGTCGTTATGAACCCTTTACATTACACACTTAGCATAAGATTCTATAAACCCTCGCAGGTCTTTCTTGACTTTTAACTATGACGCCATATTCACCCTTTACGCTAACAGTCCTGTGAGTCCATTTTACCCCTACCCTGGCCGTGGAGTTTTCGTTACACAATGGTGGCGGGTGCAGTCCACTTATGCTAGGTCAGATGAGATCTTGCTGCTTGTTACCGCTTTCATTATCCGGTGCAGGTCTTGGGCATCACAACAGCGGTGTCCCGCAATGTGGGAAAAGAGACTGCATATGCTTCCATGCGCTGGGGGGCACTTCACTTCGATAATATGGCTGCTTCGTCATCAGACGATGTTCAATGGCCCCCAGGTCATCAAGGCATTTGATGGTCACTCCAGTCCGTGGCTGCTCTCCCCCTAGCATGGGGAATGCACTGTCTGTTGCCTCCTACAATGGTCCCCCATAAGGCCTGCTGGTGCTGGCTCTACCTCAGGGTCTCACTTGTCTCGGGGGCTGTAGCTGTTGCTCTGCTCTGCTCCTCTGCAGTCTCTATTCCCGAGCCACTGGCCCTCTTTGGATCCGCAACGCAGCTCCTCTTGGGGCGGGTTCACACGGAACGGATTTGCCGAAGAAATTTCTCTGCGGCAAATCCACCCGTGGCTCCTAATCCCGGGATTAGCCAACTAGGTCTATGAAATGTTGCAAAAATCTCGTCTACACGGGGCGACCAATCCGTCGCGGCAAAGACAGGCAGAACCGGCATGGAGTCGACAGCCGCAGCATGTCTATTATTTTTTTTTTCCTTTGCGGCCTCTCTCCTCTCTATGGGGAGGGAAAGCCGCAATGGAATGCCGGCGGACCGTACTGCTCCAAAAGCGAGCGGTACGGCCACTGGTTTTAAAGCTGCGGTTCTCCCGTGGTAATCTCGTGGGAACCCAGCCTAACATATCTGGCATGGCTTACCACTGCAGACATCGGCTGCTAATAACAAGTGGTTGCTGGAGCCACTAGTAAAGCGGAGTAGGCGCCACTATTCCCTTGCAGTATCACACATGATAGATGCAGCAGCTCAGCGGACAGTATTACACATGACTTAGTGCACAGTATAATACATAATAGACTAATACACAGCAAGATGATAGCTTAAACGTTGAGCAATCACTTTGCGCTCCGAGCGAGGGATGCAGAAGACAAGCAGGGCCGCTTGTCTTCTGCATCCAGCTGTTCTCTGCTGGGAGCGCCTGGCTGTTATACAGCTAGGGTTGCCACACGGCCGGTAATTCACCGTCCTGGCCTGTATTTTTACCGCTAGGCCAGTGCCGTTTTTTTTTTTTACCAGCCCTATTACAGGCTGGTATTTTGGTCAGGCTGCCGTGTCCCCCGCGGGGATGAAGAACACCCTGCTGCCCCTGTCACAGATGTGACAGATGCGACAAAGGAGTTCTTCATCCCGGCGAGGAATATAGAATTCCCTAGCGCAGCTGTCACAGATGACAGCTGCGGTAGAGGATCCAGCTGCAGGCACCCTGTAATTGTTTTTCAAGGAAGAGCTTTAAATATAAACCCTAACCTGATAAACAACCCAACTCTCGCCTGTCATTACTACAGGGGCTGCTGTGGGGTGTCACTATTAATGCTGGAGCCGCTCTGTCGGGTGTCACTATTAATGCTGGGCCCGCTCTGTGGGGTGTCACTACTACTACTGGGGGACACTGAGAGATGTCACTATTACCACTGGAGCCGCTCTGTGGAATGCCACTATTAACGTTTGGGCTGCTCAGGGGGATGTCACACGTGCCAGCGTGTAGATTGTGTGCGAGCATCTGCAGCGTGTTCTCGCGAGTAGATGACATTTAGTGTGATTCACACTAAACATCATCCACTCGCGAGAACACGCTGGCCTGGAACCCACACCAGCAAGACACGCCCCTTTTTACCACAGCTGGTAGTTTTTCGTGACAAAGGTGGCAACCCTATATACAGCTGAGCGCTCTGAGCGGGGGATGCAGAAGACAAGCCGGGCCTTTTGTCTTCTGCGCCCAGCTGTTATATGACCCGGTGGTCACGTGATCACGGCTCGCATAGCGGTAGTAACACTTTCGAATTCACATTTTAGTACATAGCGCTCATTGAGCACTATGTAGCCTGAAAAGGAGAAGGCAGAAGCCGTTAAAAAATGCTTCTATATTCTCCTCTGGGTCCTTGGCTGTGTCTGACAGGCGAGGACCTGACATGCTTCTGCTAGTTTGCAGGAGCAGAGGCTTTAATTACACTCCGTATTTTTGCTATCGGCCATTATTAAACCCCAGGATCAAGAGCTGTAAATTTATGCTGCTTTGTCCTTAAGGGGTTAAATACTGATAACTATAGTATTTGATGTACAGGAGACGATACTGCGATTTATATATATTATTAGTGTAAAATGGACAAGGTGATGTGGTCTGATATCTTATTATATGTGTGTATATATATACACATGCCATATAATCAAGCATTAGGGATTGTTCACACAATGTTAATAAAGTAATAAGGGCCATGCAGATGTTCACATGAGAATACGCATAATGATACATATAATTTATGTTCTAGGGTTCTCACTTTACGGGAGCCTTCCTTTGGGCTGAGTAGTCAGACAGCCTTTCATTACCTGTGCTTGAACATGAGTTTTGCTTGTGTGTCTTATGTTATAATAAGACCAACCAGTGGAGAAATGTGGACCATATGGAGCTCACGGTGGAACCTAAACCACACTGAGCTGACTCGAAGGTTTCTGGAGGAATTCCTCCTCCCAGCACATGCCCACACAGTGGTCATCTGTGAAAGAAGGCTCCTGTCTTGGGTTTTAACTCCCTAAGTTCATAGCCACAACAGAGACTGATGCCAGTCTCCAGTACCCATCACCGCCACATGAAACATTCCTCCATATTACCACTAGATTTCAACCTACATGTCTATCTAACTCATTCCTTTCATGATGAGGCCAAAAACTGACAGGGAAATTTATTGGCTTGTGTGGGAGGAAATCCCTTGTGAATAAAGGAGGATTGGGAAGCAAAAGTGGCCCTAGAAAAAAAATGGCCCAAATTAGCAGCAAATGGGGTGAATACAAGCAAGCAAGGGTCAGCAAATTACCAGCCACAGCTACAAAGGTGATAGGAGGGGAGAAGTCTATATGGCATGCATATCTCACTGCAGTCAAGTTTCTATGAAGCACAGAACATGTTAGTACTGGAGTTCACATTTAACCCCTCAAGGACCAAGTGCTGTAAATTTACAGCGCTTGGTCCTGAGCTTTAATCCCGCCCGATCGTAGTAATACGGTGTGGGATTAAAGCCTCTGCTTCTGCAATCAAGCAGAAGCAGGTCGAGCTGTCAGCTGTTGAGAGCTGAGAACCTGGAGGGAAAGGGAGAAGCTGTTTCTAACCCCTTCTGCCTTCTCCTTTCCCGGGTACACAGCGCTTAATGAGTGCTATATACTAAAAAGTGAAAGTGGAAGTGTTTCTTCCACCATGCTAGTCGGCAATTCACGTGACCACTGGGATTCCCTGGCACAGCAGAGCTGCAGGGTCCTAGCAGACCCTGATCAGCTCTGCCAGTGACTATTGTCACTTAAGGGGGATGTTTTCCCTGTAACTGGGGCTCCTATGGATGCGGCTGCTATGGATGTCCCAGCTACAGTGAAAAAGTGTCAAATAAAAAAAAAATGTCCCCCAGAGGCCTTATATGACATCATGGGGGACATAGATGGTAAAAAAATAGTTACAAAAATAAGTAAGAAAAAAATTACAGAATTAAAAAAAAAAAAAAAAAGAAAATGACCCAAAGCCGACGCCAACCAAAACCGTCGCCGTATGCACTCTGTAATCTAAAACATATATTTCAAAACGTCCGAAACAAAATGAGGAACCCATTCCCATACTTTATTTTAGTGTGAATATACTAATAAAAAACAGCAACAACCAATTGTGGGATGCTGATGGCCAACCATGACAGACAGGGGGTTCAGAAAGGCCTGCAGGCATCCCACAGGCCTTTCTGAACCCTCATGACTATTAGGATGAGCCTTCAGCACAGCCTAATAGATTGCTTTACAGTTTTAGACGCACAGAAAATAATTCTATATATGGAGCATAGCGAACATCACCCTACGGGGTCTTAAAATATAACAGAAGAAATGTTGATAAAGTATATATATAAAAAATACACAGTAAAAAAATGTCTTTTATTTTGTAGAAGTGGGGAAAAAAATGCACACACTGTATCACTGTAATCATCATGGCCTGTCTAATTATCTCCATACTGTCACTTGACACAAAACCCACTATACCAAGAGCAACATTACCAATAATAGCACTGCATAAGGGCTTCCAGCCACTGGCGTTTTTTCTCCACTGCGCTGCGAGAGTAAGTGAAAACTCTCGCAGAGCAGTGCGAGAAAATCGCTGCGATATGGCTGCGACAGTCTATTCCATGGGGCCAGCGGCAGCAGCGCTAGCCCCATTGAAAAGATATGGAAAATGCCGTGGACTTCTGCCACAGCTGTGACAGCTGTCACAGCTGTGGCAGAAGTCAGCGGCATGCTATCCTATTGCTTTCAATGGGATCAGCACTGCTGCCGATCCCATTGAAAGCAGTGGTTTCTGACAAGCCCTGCGGAATGATTATCGGATAAGGGCTTGAAATAGAAGGCCTTCCCCGATAATCACAAAAAAGTGGTTAAAAAAATAATAAAAAAGTTACTCACCTCTCCTGCTGTCAGCCACGTCCTCCGGCTGGCTTCCTGGCACTGCTACTGAGCTCTTTCAGCAGACGGGGATTTAAAAATCCCCGCCTCCTTAAAGGGCTGTGTGGATTGGCTGAGGGCTCAGCCAATAGCAACTACTGCTTAGCTATTGATTGAGCGCTCAGCCAATGGCAGATAGCTCTTAGCTATTCATTCATGAATAGCTAAGATATTGCTATTCATGAATGAATAGCTAAGAGCTATCTGCCATTGGCTGAGCGCTCAGCCAATAGCTAAGCAGTAGCTGCTACTGGCTGAGCCCTCAGCCAATCCGCACAGCTCAGTAGCAGTGACGGGGAGCCAGCCAGAGGACGCGGCTGACAGCAGGAGAGGTGAGTAACTTTTTTATTATTTTTTTAACCACTTTTTTTATGATTATCGGGGGAAGGGCTTCTATTTCAAGCCCTTCTCCGATAATCATTCTGCAGGGCTTGTCAGAAAACACTGCTTTCAATGGGATTGGCGGCAGTGCCGATCTAATTGAAAGCAATGGGATAGCATGCCGCTGACTTCTGCCACAGCTATCACAGCTGTCACAGCTGTGGCAGAAGTCCGCGGCATTCTCCATATCTTTTCAATGGGGCTAGCGCTGCTGCCGCTGGCCCCATTGAAAAGACTGGCGATGTCGCAGCGATATCCCAGCGATTTTGGGATATCTGCCTGCGTTTTTTTCGCACTGCGATGCGAGACTTTAACTTTAGAATCACATCGCAGTGGAGAAAAAAATGCCAGTGGGTGGGAGCCCTAAGGGTCAAATAATGCTATGATGACATATTACAACCACATAGTGAAACATTATACAAAGACCATTATTACCCCCTCACGCAGTGACTATATAGTGGTATACACTACAGGGTGCACCACAGAATAGTAGCCCGACACCACCCTCTAATGAAAGCTAACTAAAAGAAAACCAATTACAGCACAGCTTTCATTTTACCTTAGTAAAAAATGAAAGCTGCATTATGATTGGTAGCTATGATACGAGGGTGCCGGGCTACTTTTCTGTTGCCCATCCTGTAGCTCTACACATGTGCTCTGCACACCACATAAATGATTACAGCACCATTATATCCAGTGCTCACAGGTCACATCACCTCTGACTAGAGTCGTTCACTTTCCCTTTTGCTTCTTCATGTAGCCCAGAGCGTCATGATGATTTCTCCAAGTCACAACTTGTCTCTGAAGATTTTGACACACAAACATGCTTGACTCCTCGATTTTCAAGCAACCTGGCTTTATTTCCCAAACGTCTACATAATTTTCCCATCCATGATACCATGGATAGTAGTAATGTTACCTGTGGTGGCACACTCAGTAGTGTATCTCACTTTTTTGTGCTCCCTTTAGAGGCCCCACACAGTAAGTGCCCTTTTCAGTAACCCCCCTCACCCCAAGACACACAGTAAAAGTGACCCTGCCTAATAATCATAGAATGGTAGAGTAGGAAGTGACCTCCGGGTTCCAACCCCCTGCCTAATGCAGAATCACTAAATCATCCCAGACATATGTCTATCCAGCATCTATTTGAAGACTTCCATTGAAGAAGAACTCACCACCTCCTGTGGCAACCTGTTCCACTCATTCATCACTCTCAGGCCTAATTCACACAAACACTTTATTGGCTGGCTGGAAAAAAAAGCACATACTCTGCAAAATCCGGTGGGCAAATTTTGACGCGCCTGGCAAAGATAGGTCTTGCCCTATCTTTTGGCTGCAATCAGCCAGCAAAGGGAGCGGAGGGAGTTTAGCAGTGGCATACGGTGCCAAACTATGTCAGCTCTATAGAGCGAGTTGAAATTTTTTTTTCCGTGGCCAACGGAATTCTGGGCTGCTGCATATATATGCTGCATTGGACCGTGTGAATGGGTGAGAAAACGCGAGATTTAGCCGTGACTTGGTTGCAGCTTTCTCTAGATCATGCGTTTTCGCCCACGATGCGCCCAGATGAAGAACACATCACCTGTGTGAAAGAAGCCTCCCTGTCAAAAAGTTTTTTTCTCATATCTAATCTGTGTCTCCTCCCTTTCAGTTTCATCCCATTGCTTCTAGTCTTTCCTTGTACAGATGAGAATAGGGCTGATCCCTCTGCACTGTGACAGCCCTTCAGAGATTTGGGTTCAATGGCCAATCCGCCCCTGCTTGTGCACATTAAAAAATCCCTATTATATCTGTTCCGTTCTGAACCCTGTACAACTGCAGATTGCCCTGACTGTCCATCTCATAGGATAAGGTGATCAGGTCTACAATTAAGCCGTTATCAATCAGAATGCAGATCCATGATTCCTTTACAATACTGTCCCTGAACCTGTTACTTTACACTTTAAACAGAAGCCCAGGACTGAGCAATCCCAATCGATGATTCCCAAGAGACCCCTCTCTACAAGTTAGTGGATTACTGTGACATTGTGTTTGCCCCTCTCAGCAGATGTTCAATACCTGTCATTAGTAATACGTTGTCCACTTGTAGTGTTTAATGTCACTGCTTAATCTAATCAATAAAAATAGTAAAAATGATCATTTGTGGGTTAACTATTGTATGGAAGATTGGGAAAAAAGCATTCTTAAATGTAAAAACTCTGGCATCATGGACAGAATTCTCAAAACTCCATTACCCGCTGCCGATCCCAGACACCATTTTCCTTTTTGTTAGCATTGTAGAGCACTACCAGGGCACCATTTCAATATAAGCTGCAGTGCTGGAGCACCCCAAGAACAGAAATATGGTGTGTCAATGGGATGTTCATGAGTTGTGTTACTAAAGAATGACACGGAAATACTGGTCCAACTATACCGAACTTAAATCACCTCCTGGAAGCAGCCATAACCATAAACTAATCCAATAAGACATTCACCAAGGATTCTGAAAGACCACCTGATACACAATTACCACCAGAAACATCATTGATTAGTGGAGTGTCCTTCTAAGACAAAAGCTGTGACTGCCATTAACGCCCAGGGTCAGAATGGTTGGCAAAATAATCCTGCGCTCTTGGATTGTGCAGCCGTTAACCAGGCATACTAAGTCAAGAACTAAGATATATAGAGCGCAGGATTTGTTTGCTGACAATATATTAAGTCAAGAACTAAGATATATAGAGCGCAGGATTTGTTTGCTGACAATATATTGCTTTCTTCTTTGGGGGAGGCTTTCTGTTTAGAGAGTCCCCTTTATCGTTTCTACAGCTCTTCCTGGTTCCAGAGGATGTGATTTATACAGCTTGTAACCAGTAGAAGAACCCTGAGGCGCTCTCTGAACCCCCTTTCAAAGGGTCAGAATGGAGAACTCTAAACCCATCAGAGGAGATGACAAGGCCCACCATCCAGCTATGCAGAGCAAGCACATGTCCCCGGCAGTTGCATTGCAAACTCTGCTAGACCTCATGCGCCTTTATCATGTCACAGTCTGGGCTTGACTACAGGATCCTCCTGTCCTTTGCTGGGCTAGTCCAACCCTATTAATGTCCATTTTGGCATGACATTGCTTCTGATATGAATATGTTAATTCCACAAAAAAAGTGCTTGATTAACTCCCTCATGTATAAACAGCATGTAGCATCAATAAACTATTGTACGTGAATTCTAGCTTAAAGAGGACCTTCATGTCCTCTGATCAGCGGGGCTGGCTTGCAGCTGCGGCCCCTTTAACTCAGTTATACCTTTACTTTTCTTTGCGGTTGGAAGAAACCTGAAATCACCTTTGGGGGAGAGCAAAGGAGACTGTCCACTTAACAGATTCAAAGGACCAGGGGCAGAATCTAGTAGAGGTTACTGCAGGGGAAGAGGGGTTGTACTGTAGTGGCCTGGAGTGTCCTACAGGATAGTCACATAATCATAAGTCCTGGAATACCTGGCTATGTGCTCCTACAGAGACATAGAAGGTATCGTGCGGAGGAAAGATCCTGTTTCTCCCCTTCTTCACAGGCTTAAGCTATTCTGCCCGGTAACAGCTTGCTCCGGATTGGCTGCTGCTATAGAAGTCCCTGATTGCTGGAAAGGGAGGAAAAGACACAAGGCGGGGAAAGTGTGCAGGGCAATGCAGGATGTGGGGTGTGGTTAGTTAGAAAGTGCAGGAGAATCAGCAAGAAGTGAAAAAGGAGTTGGAGAAGAGAGAAGGGAGAAGAGAGAAGGGAGTTGTCGTCGGGAGGTGAAGGAGAGAGGAGGTGTGCAGCAGGGCTGCAGAAGTAACATTGCTGGAGTGGAGAGTAGAAGTACCCAAAACTACAGGATTGAGCGCAGTGTGGAGGAAACAGACCTGGGAACCGTCTACACAACAGTGAATTGTACGAGTCCCTGTAAATGCAAAGCTAGGAAAGTGCAAGCCGCCCTATCATAGTTACTCCATTATCTGCTAAATTAATCTTTTGGAAAACAATCTCAGATAACTAGGACTGGTGGGATTGTTCCTTGAGTAACGTTAAACAAAGAGAGAGAGCGAAGAGAAATCATTTGTGTTATTCATGTTTTCAGAGCAACATTTATTTAATGCAAAACAAGACTGCACCATTGTGAACTGCACTTGTTATACGCGTTTTTACAAAGCGCTAAATAAACTGTGTACCTTCAGTTTACCACAAAGCCATGTAGACTTGGCTCACCCCACAAAGGTACTGGCGTTACGTGACAACACCATTAAAACAAATTGCTATAGTTATTGTACCTGTTCCACTGCACGCAACCGAGCTAGGCCCTTTGCCAACATCGTCAGGATAAATCTCAGAGCCACCCGTGACATCCATCTTGCTTAGCCGTGGTCTCCCCCACAACAGTTAGCCTCTAGCTTGGCCGCCGCACTACAAAGAAGAGAAGAGGTGCAGTAGAGTCAGTAGGGCCGTTGTTGCAAAGTTATACAGCTGACCCCACTGATCAGAGAACATGATAGGTTCTTTCTAATGGGGTAAAGAAGGGACTTAATTGTACCAAAGGAACGTTATGCTAGTTGAGTAATGAAGCATACACAGCCTTCTAGCATGTGCCTAATCTCTTTACATGGATCAAACCCTCTGACAGCCCCAGACTGAACATACAATAGAGATTGCTGGTGGCCTATTCTGCCAGTTGGCGCTAATGTACACCTTGTTTGACGTCTCTTAAAAACATGAACCTAATTCAGCTTACGACAACTGAAAGTCCTGAAAGTATGTAGCTGTAAGGAAAGTGACAATACAACATTATGTAGGTACTGTACCAGGGTAACACCAGTGTCATGCTGGGTGCGGCACACAAAAGTAAGTCACTGTAGGTAAACAAGACAAGGAGGCTGGATTTCTGGCAGGATGAACTTTACTTCTTTTCTCATCAAGGATTGAGGTTTTACATGCAAATAGGTATAAAGACTTGTTCCAAACTCAGAAGAGAAACTTCAGCTGGCGGCTGGCCCACTTATCAACGTCTAGTCAACTTATTGAGGTCCAGGCTCCCTCCAACCCAGTTAGTCTCATGATTTGCTGATGTGACTCCTGTTGGTATTATTACTACACTGCATCTGAGTAACCCTCACCCTAAGTTGTTGTGCAGACTCTTTTCATGACACAGCTTGGATATTTCAGCTTTCTGCTTAAAGCTCAGAGAGATTGTTGACTTCCACTCTACAAAAAATACTGCATGGGTCTCATTCCTTCTATCACCAGGGGCTTCTCCCTCTATCCAACGCACTCAGTGAATCTTGCATTGAGCAGGGGGTGGACTCAATGACCCTGGAGTTCCCTTCCAACTCTACCATTCTATGATTTTATGACTAGGCTGCCTGTCCAGGACCATGACGGAATATCACTAGCGATATTCCGCCACAGGGGAGAAAGGGGGAGCACTGACAGGTCTCCACGGTGAGCCTATTTAATAGATATGCTCGCTGTGGAGAATTGCGGCAATTCACAGCATGCCGCAATTTTAATCCCGCGAGCGGAGAATCACTATGATTCTCCACTTGTGGATGTCAGGCTGTGCTTTCCATAGTTAACCGATGGAAAGCGTTCACTGCGTTACCCGCAGCCGGATTATCGCCGCGGATAACGCAGTGACATATCGCCCGTGGACAGGCAGCCTTAAAGGGGTTGTCCCGCGCCGAAACGGGTTTTTTTTTTTTTTTTTAACCCCCCCCCCCGTTCGGCGCGAGACAACCCCGATGCAGGGGTTAAAAAAACAACCCGCACAGCGCTTACCTGAATCCCGGCGGTCCGGCGTCTTCATACTTACCTGCTGAAGATGGCCGCCGGGATCCTCTGTCTCCGTGGACCGCAGGGCTTCTGTGCGGTCCATTGCCGATTCCAGCCTCCTGATTGGCTGGAATCGGCACGTGACGGAGCGGAGCTACACGGAGCCGGCATTCTACACGAGCGGCCCCATAGAAGACTGCAGAAGACCCGGACTGCGCAAGCGCGGCTAATTTGGCCATCGGAGGGCGAAAATTAGTCGGCTCCATGGGAACGAGGACGCCAGCAACGGAGCAGGTAAGTAAAAAACTTTTTATAACTTCTGTATGGCTCATAATTAATGCACAATGTACATTACAAAGTGCATTATTATGGCCATACAGAAGTGTATAGACCCACTTGCTGCCGCGGGACAACCCCTTTAAGGCCCATTTAGACCCAACAATTCTTGCTCAAAATCCACTCAAAGCCATCTTTTCAGCGAGAATCGTTAGGTCTAAATGCACGGATATCGTGCAGTTTTCATGCACAAGTCGTTCCTCACTCAATTCTAGTTATCTTGAATTGAGCGATGAACTCTTATCAGCGGTGCAGGCGGTTATCATAGTCGGCAGCGCTGATAAGATTCTTTCAGCTCGAATCCCGCCGGTAGTTCACAGCGAGACGCGAGCTGTAATCGTGGAGAACAATGCAGCTGTTTACTTATGCAGAACAGCAGTATTGTTCGCCGAGCGATAGCGGCAGTGTCCCGCTCTGCCTGCATAGCTCTTAAGTAGCTACTGTAGACTATGCAAAGATGATCGCTCAAAACTGTCACTCAAACTGTCGTTTGAGCAACTTTTGAGCGATCATCTGACAGTCTACATGAGACTTAAGGCTTCTCATCCTACCTGAAAGGGTCTCCTCTATGCTCTGAGCTGCTAGCATGCAGCCATTTACATTAATAGAAAGAAACAAAAAAACAGAAAAATGCAGAACATATCACTCAGTCACTATGTCAGCTTACACAGCTTCACCTCTGGCTCCAATACAAGATACCTCTAAAATTAGAGACATCAGTCAAAATGGCAGCTCATACCCACCTGCAATAGGTGGTGTAGTGATGAATATTAGAGGCCTAAAAAAGTGAAGGCTCTTTGCACCAATTCTTTACTACTGTAGTCAATAAAAAGTTTTAGGATACTCTCCAGAATGGGTGTTGTTTCACAGCAGCTGCTTTTTAGAAGACCATTTCCAATGTTTCAATGTTGGACATGTGCTCTACAGGCAACATCTCAATAGTATGGAGTGGAAGTATTGAAAGTTTTCCAGTGCTGCTCGAAGCATGGGAGTTTGTTGGTCCTCGCAAACTCCATATTTCTACTGTCCCTGTTACAAAGTAATTGAAAGCTCATATTTCAAGGTACCCATGAAGCGTACCACAGATCAGCTTTCAGAACGAGCTCGCTATCACCATGATTAAGTAATGTGAGCAGGTTGGGCATAATGTACCATCTCAAGGCTTATTGTATCGTATCCTGCCGAACTCTCCTGGCGGTGTGACAGGTGCCAATAAAATACACCACCAATAAAATAGCTAACAGATGTCACGCACTGAGGTCTGTGGAGTGCATTGTGGAAAATAAGAATTAAAAAAGAAAACATGAACTTTAATAGGCCACACAAAATATCAAGCGGATTGTCCAGCTCTAAATGATTAATGACCAATCCTTAGGATAAGATTGATAGTTGATCCTCAGGGTCAACCGCCCAGGAGCCCAGCAAATCAACTGTTTGTCGGTGTAAAGAGCCAGAAGCACACAGCTCCGTATACACTTCAGTGGCCAAGGTATGGTATTGCAGGCACAGTTCCGATACACTACAATGGTGGTGGCAGACAGCTGCCAATTAGTTATTGATGGCCTATCCTGTCACTAGGTCATCAATCATTCAGAGCTGGAAAGCTCATTGAAAGATCATTGCATAAAAAGTTTTTTACGTCAACAATGGAAACAGCACAATAGAGAAGTGTGCAGAGTGGCTGTGTTATGAAGGCTACTGTAATATTGCCCACTCCCTAAGGGTGGTTTTACTTCCCTACAAATCAGGTCCCGTTGTCCATGTGAAGTCATCGGCAGTGTGATCTGATCTATAGGACAGTTCAGTCTGCTGCTGTGACTCCTAACACTGACCCTCCACACAGTGACCTGCGACATTACAGAATCCTGCCCATCCAGAGATAAGTGTCCTGACACTATAAAGAGCAAAAGTTCCCTTCCAGCTTAAGTCCTGCTCCTTCACGTTCCGCTACAGCTGCTCTCACTGCCCTGTACTTAGTAAAGGTGAGCAAGCCACAATGTTACTATAAAGAGAGCGCAGCGGCTGAACAAGTGTAAGTAGAGACCGGTCTCTGGGACAGAAGTACAGAGTGGAACTTTAACTTCTCAGTGGTCATCCACCATTGTTCTGAGCTTAGAGCTGTTGCTGCCTTCACTCATTCTGCGGTGTCCTGGAGCGTGCTCCACAAACAGTGCTGGGCACCCGAACTATTGAGAGAGACTCATTATTAAACTCTATGTATCGAACAGGCTCTGATTTGCTCACTCTGCTAAGGATGGCATAAAGGCACTAATCAAACAGGGCTCATATTATCCTTGTTAAACCATACACGGTTTAAGGCCCATTTAGACACAACGATTATCGCTCACAATTCGCTCAAAAGCCGTCTTTTGAGCGATAATCGTTGTGTGTAACTGCACTGACCTCGTGCAGTTTTCGTTCTCTCGTCGCTCATTATCGTCTTTCAGCATGCTCAAAGACAACGATGAGCCTTATCAGGAATTCACAGCGGGATACAGCTGATACTATTGTTTCAGCTGTATTCCACTCCTTGATCACAGGCGGGGTATGAAGAACAGAGCCGTCCAGCTCTGTTCTGCATAACTGGCACGGAGCGCTCGGCTGTATAACGGCCGAGCGCTCCATGTAGAAAATATCTGGATGTAAAAGACAAGTGGGGACACCCGGCTTGTCTTCTGCATCCTCCGCGGGCAGCGCAAAGTGATTGCTCATTTTGAGCGATCATCTTGCGCTGTATATGACACAACGATGATCGCTCAAAAGTCGCTGGAGTGACATCTTTTGAGCGATTATCGTTTTGTCTAAATGGGCCATAAGTCATTATACCTGCTAGGTGAAGGACTAGATGCGAGTGTTTGCTCATGCTTAACCCTTTCCAATTCAATTTGTATCCTGGCTTTCCTAGGGGGCTTACTCTTTTTCTGCCGTTATACAATGTCGCTATATCCAGGCTAAAGCCAGTACTGCATGAGGTGACACACTGGATAGGCTCCAACAGCAGAGAGGCTGGCAATATACAGTAAGAGAACCCCGACGGACGTCTTCCAACATCGGAGCTGTACAGCCTTAAATCATAATGTCTTCAGAGGTCAGGCAGTGGATTGGAAAGGGTTAAGGTAGATTCTATTTGTAATAGAGTATCAGATTCAACAACCTATTGTTGAATCACCATTTTAATTATTATTTGGTGAAATCTATTTGTTTCAGACTTACTGTATATACTTGGGCATACGCCGACCCGAGTATAAGCAAAGGCACCTCATTTTACCACAAAAAATTGGGAAAATTAGGTGCCTCAAGTATACGCCTAGCTAGACTAGGTAAAAAAAAACCGCAATACTCACCTCGCAGCCGGTGTCTGTGTCCCCCTGGCGATGCAGCAAGCTGCTTTGTAATCCTCCCCGCTGTTATCTATCTCTGCTAAATGGGGCTTTGGATTCCCCCACCGTCAGCAAGTAAATGCTGTGATTGGATCGAGCACCGGCCAATCACAGCCAGCGCTTGATTATTCACAGCCATTCAGTAAAAGACATCACTGAATGGCTGTGATTGGTTCATAAAGTACTGACTGGAATTGGCTGGCGCTCGATCCAATCTTAGCGCTTACTTGCTGATGGCGGGGGAATTCAAAGCCCCGTTTAGCAGAGGGAGATGACAACAGGGAGGATTACAGAGCAGCTTTCCGCACAGCGCAGGGAGACCATCGCGGTTTACCAAGTCTACTCTAGCTCACTCAAGTATAAGCTGAGAGGCGGTTTTTCAGCATAAATGTGCTGAAAAAGTCAGCTCATACTGGAATGCCGACTATTGAATAACAGCTGAGATCTGCCTCTGATTGGTTGCAGTGCTCAGCCAACCAGAGGCAGCCCTTTCAGCAAGCGGGGATGCGCCTGAGCCCCGGCAGCTGCGGATAGGTGAGTATATATTTTTTTTATTTTTTACACAATTTAGGGATGATTTTCAGGGAAGGCCTTATATTTAAAAGCCTTTCCCAAAAAATCACTGCAGGGCTTGCTGGCAGCCCATTGCTTTCAGTGGAGCCGGCTGTAGCGCAGGCTCCATTGATTTCAATGGGAGACCATCGTGCTCTTGTGCCACAGCTGTGCCAGCTGTGCCAGAGGATATAACTATTATAATTCTGCCCCCTATGTACAAGGATATAACTACTATAATACTGCCCCCTTTGTGCAAGAATATAACTACTATAATACTGCCTCCTATGTACAAGAATATAACTACTATAATACTGCTCACTATGTACAAGAATATAACTACTATAATACTGCCCCCTATGTACAAGAATATAACTATCATAATACTGCCCTCTATGTACAATAATATAACTACTAGAATACTGCCTCCTATGTACAAGAATATAACTACTATAATACTGCCCCGTATGTACAAGAATATAAGTACTATAATACTGCTCCTATGTACAAGAAAATAACTACTATGATACAGCCAGCTATGTACAAGAATATAACTACTATAATACTGCTCCCTATAAACAAGAATATAACTACTATAATACTGCCCACTATGTACAAGAATATAACTACTATAATACTGCTCCTGTGTACAAGAATATAACTACTATAATACTGCCCCTATGTACAGGAATATAACTACTATAATACTGCCCCCTATGTACAAGACTATAACTACTATAATACTGCTCCCTATATACAAGAATATAACGACTATAATACTGCCCCCTATGTACAGGAATATAACTACTATAATACTGCCCACTATGTACAAGAATATAACTACTATAATACTGCTCCTATGTACAAGAATATAACTACTATAATACTGCCCCTATGTACAGGAATATAACTACTATAATACTGCCCCCTATGTACAAGAATATAACTACTATAATACTGCTCCCTATGTACAAGAATATAACTACTATAATACTGCCTCCTATGTACAGGAATATAACTACTATAACACTGCTCCCTATGTACAAGAATATAACTAGTATAATACTGCTCCCTATGTACAAGAAAATAGCTACTATAATACTGCCCCCTATGTACAAGAATATAACTACTATAATACTACCCCATATGTACAAGAATATAACTACTATAATACTGCCCCCTATGTACAAGAATATAACTACTATAATACTGCCCCCTATGTACAGGAATATAACTACTATAATACTGCTCCCTATGTACAAGAATATAACTAATATAATACTGCTCCCTATGTACAAGAATATATCTACTATAATACTACCCCATATGTACAAGAATATAACTACTATAATAGTGCCCTCTATGTACAAGAATATAACCACTGTAATGCTGTCTCCTATGTACAAGAATATAACTACTATAATACTGCCCCTATGTACAGGAATATAACTACTATAATACTGCCCCTATGTGCAAGCATATAACTACTACAATACTGCCCCAATGTACAAGAATATAACTACTATAATACTGCCCCAATGCACAAGAATATAACTACTATAATACTGATCCCTATGTACAAGAATATAACTACTATAATACTGCCCTAAATGTACAAGCATATAACTACTATAATACTGCCCCCTATGTACAGGAATATAACTACTATAACACTGCTCCCTATGTACAAGAATATAACTAATATAATACTGCTCCCTATGTACAAGAATATGACTACTATAATACTGCCCCCTATGTACAAGAATATAACTACTATAATAATGCCTCCTATGTACAAGAATATAACTAATATATTACTGCCCCAATGTAAAAGAATATAACTACTATAATACTGCTTCCTATGTACAAGAATATAACTACTATAATACTGCCCCCTATGTACAAGAATATAACTACTATAATAATGCCTCCTATGTACAAGAATATAACTACTATATTACTGCCCCAATGTACAAGAATATAACTACTATAATACTGCTTCCTATGTACAAGAATATAACTACTATAATACTGCCCCCTATGTACAAGAATATAACTACTATAATACTGCTCCTATGTACAAGAATATAACTACTATAATACTGATCCCTATGTACAAGAATAAAACTAGTATAATACTGCCCCCTATGTACAAGAATATAACTACTATAATACTGCTCCCTATGTACAAGAATATAACTACTATAATACTGCCCCCTATGTACAGGAATATAACTACTATAACACTGCTCCCTATGTACAAGAATATAACTAATATAATACTGCTCCCTTTGTACAAGAAAATAGCTACTATAATACTGCCCCCTATGTACAAGAATATAACTACTATAATACTACCCCATATGTACAAGAATATAACTACTATAATACTGCTCCCTATGTACAAGAATATAACTGCTATAATACTGCTCCTATGTACAAGAATATAACTACTATAATACTGCTCCTATGTACAAGAATATAACTACTATAATACTGCTCCTAGGTACAAGAATATAACTACTATAATACTGCTCCTATGTACAAGAATATAACTACTATAATACTGCTCCTATGTACAAGAATATAACTACTATTTTACAGCCTCCTATGTACAAGAATATAACTACTATAATACTGCCCCCTATGTACAAGAATATAACTACTATAATACTGCCCCCTATGTACAAGAATATAACTACTATAATACTGCCCCCTATGTACAAGAATATAACTACTATAATATTGCTCCCTATGTACAAGAATATAACTACTATAATACTGCCCCCTATGTACAGGAATATAACTACTATAACACTGCTCCCTATGTACAAGAATATAACTAATATAATACTGCTCCCTTTGTACAAGAAAATAGCTACTATAATACTGCCCCCTATGTACAAGAATATAACTACTATAATACTACCCCATATGTACAAGAATATAACTACTATAATACTGCTCCCTATGTACAAGAATATAACTGCTATAATACTGCTCCTATGTACAAGAATATAACTACTATAATACTGCTCCTAGGTACAAGAATATAACTACTATAATACTGCTCCTATGTACAAGAATATAACTACTATAATACTGCTCCTATGTACAAGAATATAACTACTATTTTACAGCCTCCTATGTACAAGAATATAACTACTATAATACTGCCCCCTATGTACAAGAATATAACTACTATAATACTGCCCACTATGTACAAGAATATAACTACTATAATACTGCTCCTATGTACAAGAATATAACAACTATAATACTGCCCTATGTACAGTAATATAACTACTATAATACTGCCCCCTATGTACAAGAATATAACTACTATAATACTGCTCCCTATGTACAAGAATATAACTACTATAATACTGCCCCCTATGTACAGGAATATAACTACTATAATACTGCTCCCTATGTACAAGAATATAACTAATATAATACTGCTCCCTATGTACAAGAATATATCTACTATAATACTACCCCATATGTACAAGAATATAACTACTATAATAGTGCCCTCTATGTACAAGAATATAACCACTGTAATGCTGTCTCCTATGTACAAGAATATAACTACTATAATACTGCCCCTATGAACAAGAATATAACTACTATAATACTGCCCCAATGTACAAGAATATAACTACTATAATACTGCCCCAATGCACAAGAATATAACTACTATAATAGTGCTCCCTATGTACAAGAATATAACTACTATAATACTGTCCCAATGTACAAGAATATAACTACTATAATACTGATCCCTATGTACAAGAATATAACTACTATAATACTGCCCTTTATGTATAAGAATATAACTACTATAATACTGCCCCCTATGTACAAGAATATGACTACTATAATACTGCCCCCTATGTACAAGAATATAACTACTATAATAATGCCTCCTATGTACAAGAATATAACTACTATATTACTGCCCCAATGTACAAGAATATAACTACTATAATACTGCTTCCTATGTATAAGAATATAACTACTATAATACTGCTTCCTATGTACAAGAATATAACTACTATAATACTGATCCTATGTACAAGAATATAACTACTATAATACTGATCCTATGTACAAGAATATAACTACTATAATACTGCCCCTATGTACAAGAATATAACTACTATAATACTGCCCCAATGCACAACAATATAACTACTATAATAGTGCTCCCTATGTACAAGAATATAACTACTATAATACTGCTTCCTATGTACGAGAATATAACTACTATAATACTGCCCCCTATGTACAAGAATATAACTACTATAATACTGATCCTATGTACAAGAATATAACTACTATAATACTGCCCCCTATGTACAAGAATATAACTACTATAATACTGCACTTTTTGTCCAAGAATATAACTACTATAATACTGTCCCCTATGTACAAGAATATAACTACTCTAATACTGCACCCTATGTACAAGAATATAACTACTATAATACTGCCTCCTATGTACCCAGAATATAACTACTATAATACTGCTCCCTATGTACAAGAATATAACGACTATAATACTGTCTCCTATGTACAAGAATATAACTACTATAATACTGTCCTTTATGTACAAGAATATAACTACTATAATACTGCCTCCTATGTACAAGAATATAACTACTATAATACTGCCCCCTATGTACAAGAATATAACTACTATAATACTGCCCCCTATGTACAAGAATATAACTACTATAATACTGCCTCCTATGTACAAAAATATAACTACTATAATACTGCCCCTTATGTACAAGAATATAACTACTAAAAGGCTGCCCCCTATGTACAAGAATATAACTACTATAATACTGCCTCCTGTGTAGAAGAATATGACTACTATAATACTGTCCCTATGTACAAGAATATAACTACTATAATACTGCCCCCTATATACAAGAATATAACTACTATAATACTGCTCCTATGTACAAGAATATAACTACTATAATACTGCCTCCTATGTACAAGAATATAACTACTATAATACTGCCCCCTATATACAAGAATATAACTACTATAATACTGCCCCCTATGTACAAGAATATATCTACTATAATACTGCCTCCTATTTACAAGAATATAACTACTATAATACTGCCCCCTATGTACAAGAATATAACTACTATAATACTGCTCCCTATGTACAAGAATATAACTACTATAATACTGCCTCCCATGTACAAGAATATAACTACTATAATACTGCCCTTATGTATAAGAATATAACTACTATAATACTGCCCCCTATGTACAAGAATATAACTACTATAATACTGCCCCCTATGTACAAGAATATAACTACTATAATACTGCCCTTATGTATAAGAATATAACTACTATAATACTGCCCCCTAGGTAGAAGAATATAAATATGTTATTCTCAGTTGCCTTCAGTGTAATGGCTGTGTCAATTTTTATTTCATTTATGTCTTGTAAGTGCGAGTTGTAATAAAAATAAACCTGTTAGAGGGGCCTGAGGACTGCTCTTCACATATCCTGTTAAGTTTGTTTGCATTAGACTTGTGTTTGTATTTTATTTTACATGGTTATTTTTTACTTTCTCAGCAGGGACATCTTTCTGTGAATCTACTGCCCACTCACAGGAAGGTCTCCCTGGGGAGATAAGACAACCCTTAATGTTGGGCTTGCTGTAGATTTACTTGCAGGACACTGGTTATTTTGGACAGAACAGTTTATTTTCTAAGTAAGTAGATCTGTTATGAAAATAAACGGCTCACTTCTCTGTCATCAGCGGGCGGCTGTCTTGCAGCTGGGCCACCTCGCGTCTTGGTATACTAAACTTTCAATTGACTTCAAAACCAGGTCCCCCCATCATCCTAATTCTCCTCGTAGTGTTGAGCAAACTGAAATTGCCAAACCCCATCTCGGGTTGAACTTTGCTAAAAGTTTGGTTCAGTGTGAGCCCCGAACCTCGGGTGGTTCATCTCAGCGGGTTTATCTCGGCTGAACCCACTAATATTATTTCTTCTTCCTCTTCTTCATTACTATATGCATCATATTAATAAAAGTGATTATTAATATGAAGAAACCCAGACTGTGCTTTTTCTACTTCCTCTTTCTCTTACAGAGGAGGAGGAGCAGGAAAGAAAGAAAGAGGGAGGAAGGAAGGAAGGAAGGAAGGAAGGAAAGGAAGGAAGGAAGGAAGGAAGGAAGGAAGGAAGGAAGAACGGTTGCTCAGTGGTTAGCACGGTTGCCTTGCAGTGTGGGGGTCTTAGTTTCAAATTTGACCAAGGACAATATCTGCATGAAGTTTATATCTTTTCCCTGTGTTTCTGTGGTTTTCTTCTAATTACCTTAATTTATATTGCACATACAAATTACGCAGGGCTTTTCAGAATTTGATATTTTCTGTCCTCATTGCGGCTCACAATGTACATTCACCCAGGGGCGTAACTATAGGGGATGCAGGGGATGCGGTTGCACCCGGGCCCAGGAGCCTTAGGGGGCCCATAAGGCCTCTCTTCTCCATATAAGGAGCCCAGTACAATGAATAAAGCATTATAGTTGGGGGCCCTGTTACAGGTTTTGCATTGGGGCCCAGAAGCTTCAAGTTATGCCTCCGTGCAGCATAGTTTAGGTATGGGTATGGGTACAGATACAGATAGAGGGGGGGGGGCCTGCTCACCTTTTGCATCAGGGCCCTTGAGCCTTTAGTTACGCCCCTGCATTCACCTATTAGTGTGTTTTTGGAGTGTGGGAGAAAACCCACATAAACACGGGGAGAACAAACAATGTAAGTCAGGCCTGACCAAGCTCCTTGGTCAGATCTGAACCTAGGACCACAGCGCTGTAAGGCAAGAAGCAGTGCTAATTACTGAGCCAACATGCTTCTTTTTCCTTCTTCTTCCTCTCCATCTTCCTAATTTCTCCACCTTTTCCTTCTCAGTACAAGAATACTTGTAACTCTGTCAAATTCAATGGGCGCTGTGCCTGCAGTACCCAGTCCTGCCATATGGACAGCACAATCTACCTCCAGTGCTGTCTGTGCTGACAACTTGCTCTGTCAACAGCTGGTTGTTGGGGATTCCAAACTATTGGCCAAGTAATCGCTTGAACAAATGGATGCAAATGACACTTGTCCCATGTTAACACGTCCATCAAGTGGGCGACAAGTGATAATTCACTTGTCAGTTTGCTTCATCTCATTTAAAACATAGTCGTTGGTTGATGAAAAGTCGTCCGGTGTAAAAGGAGTAAGCTGTTTTTACAAGGAATGATATCGTTCAGATTTCTGCAATCCAGTAAGAATCTGACCAATCATCGCTCAGTGTACATGCATGCAACGACTGAATGACGGACAAGCCATCTTTCACTTCTCATTCGTGGTTCAGTTTCTGCACGTATCGTAAACAGGCAACATCACTTATGAACAACTGCCTGTTTACTGTAAATGGCGGTGGCGGGCTGGACCGATCCCCGGCCCGTTCCGCCTCCATTCATTAGTGATGATCGTCCCTGTATAAAAGCACAGAAACGATTATCGCTGGGACGACTGTCCTGCAATGCCTTATCGCTTGTATTACTGATCACAGGCACTGGCAATGCACGATTATATGACGAGAGTTCGATGACATCACAGAGGGAACGCTCCCTCTGTGGACCCTTTACATGCCACGACCTACATAGATCGTGGCAGGGAAGGGGTTAAAAAAGTGGGGGTTGCGGCTTCGATAGACCCCAGTTGTGCAGCAGGAGGCCGGCTATCCGTGACTGCTGGCTCCCGCTGCCGGGTAGCGCAGGATCTCTTATGATCTCACACTATCCCCAGGGTGTAATTGTACATCCTGTTGCGCTACGTACCCCTCTGCCAGGACGTACAGTTACACCCTGTGGTGGGAAGGGCTTAGGGACACGGACTATTTTGGCCATATGGAAGCAATGATTTGGGGGAAATTTTCATCTCCACATTTCAAAAGCCATAACTATTTTATTTTTCCGTTGCCATGGACACATAAGGGCTTGTCTTTTGCATGGTGAACTGTAGTTTTTAATGGCACCCTTTTTTGGGTGCATATAATGTATTGTAAAACTTTTATTTTTATTTTTTTGAGAGTAGGGAGAGAAAACGCACCAATTGAGCCGTTGTGTTTTATTTTTATTCTTTTACAACGTTAATCCTACGGCATAAATAACACAAGACATTTTTCCTGCGGGTCAGTACGATTACGACGATACCAAAAATATTATATTTTTTTTAGGTTTTTCCACTTTTGCACAATTAAATCCCTTTGCTTTTCAGAAATTATAATCATCAATTTATATCGCTGCATTTAATAAGCCTTTTATTTTTCCATGGACCTCTGTGAGGGCTTGTTTGTTGTATGATGAGCTGTAGGTCTTATTGGTACCATTTTGGGGTACATGTAGCTTTTTTGATCACTTTTATTGCATTTTTTTGTGAGGTAAAACAAACAAAATAAGCATTTTGCCTCCATTTTTTAAACGTCTTTTGCTGTGCAGAATAATGTATAGTATAGTACATGTATAGTGCAGGTCATTATGGACACAATGATACCAAATATGTCACTTTTCTTACATTTTTTTTATACAAATAGGGGGAAATGAGCAAAAATTGTTTTTTTTTTTTGGTTTTTTTTTACACTTTTTATGTTTCTGAAGTGTTTTATCACTTATAAACGACTGCCTGCTTATTGTCAATGGAGGTGGATGGACCGTAACGATTCCCAATCCCATTCCGCCTCCATTCACTAGCGATGATCATTCCTGTGTAAAAGCACAGAAACTGTTACCACTGAAAGACCTGTTGGGGATCAGCACCCAAGAAGCCGTCCCGTGTAAAAAGGACCCTTCGGAATATACTCTGTGTGCTGGAGAGGGGAGCATCCCCTTCACTTTAAGGAGGAGGGAAATGACTACAGGTAAAAGATGGGAAGAAAGATGCAAAGCAAACATAAAAAGTCTGCACTACTGGAAATGTGGTCCACTTTTTCCCAGAAACAGTGCCATTGTAGTTCGCAGGCCGTGTCTGGCACTGCAGCTCAGCCCACTCGCTGTTTTAAAGATTCTGCGCTGAAGTCTTGTTTCTGCAGTGGTGGTGCAGCCGCTTATGGGGGGGGGGGGGGAGGGAGGAGAGTTCAGTTCAAGTTAAGCAAAAGAGCAAAGCAAGAATAGGAGGTCAGTCTCAGTATATTAGAGCCCCCTTGCCTCTGCTCTCTATAGCAGCTATATAGGCTGTAATAAGTCTATAGTTGTATCCCTGAATCGGCATGGAATGTGGAGAACGAGCGGACCTGGCCTTGGACCAGACTATTGTGAAGTAACCTACTGCCAATTTATTTTTATTATTCTCATCTAAAGATTCTATAGGCTTTATTAATCTCCCCGTTCTGGAACGGTCCTGACCTCCAACTGCACTCCCATAAACGCGTTACGTAAAGGGCCGCACTTTTCTCTGAATAGTTTTTAATACGACCTTCACACCATCTATTGTAGCTCCTTTGTTATTACACTCATTTTTTGTGAATTTCTCCAAGAAATCTTATTGGCCGCTGCCTGGTTAATAATCTGAATATCTAATTTCACGATAGTATGTTGGATACCTGCCTTGGACAAGTGCGCCGGGATATTCTGTGACTTACATCCATCCACTGGCCGGCACTTTTTAATACTTGTTAATAACATTGTTATGCGCAATGCAACTACAGGGTCTTCAAACACCCTAACCCCCTTAATAACCAGACCAGTTTGAGCCTTAGGCCTCATGCACACGGGTGGTTTTTTTGCTGCGGAATCCAGGGCTGGCATCCGTCTCCAGATTCCGCAATGAAAATCCTCTATAGCATACTATGGCAAAGTAATCTTTCATGCCCATGAGCGGAAACCAGTGGCGATTTCCACTCGCGGATGTAAAAAAATCGCCACATGCTTCAATTTCCGGCGGTTCCTACACCGACGGCTTCCATTGAAGTGAATGGAAGCCATCTGACTCACGGTCCATCCGCAATTGCCATTCCGAACGGGCTGCAGGTGCCAAAGGAAATGCAGGAGATAAAAAAAAAATCTGTACTACGCATGTCCGACAGCAAGCCGTGCGGACCATCCGCAGTACAGAGAAGCCGGAAGAAGACAGGTCCAGCGGACACTGGCAAAAATCCCGCCTGCACACACAGGTACGCAGCGTCACCCGCCGCAGTCAGGGTCGGATTCCGTGGGGGATTTGGACCTACCGTCCAAAATCAATAATTTTTTTAATTAATTCGTTGGGTTATTCCAGTCATTCAGATACTGAATAAATGTAGACATTTTGGTTTTTTATAATATACGAGCAAGAAAATATATTTTACAGTAAATTCCTTTTTTCATTAATTGCAGACATTTTTTCATCTTTCTTTATGGGTGAGTGGGGTGAAATACGTTAAAAGAGTTTTATCCGTCAGATAGGCAATTCATTTTCGATTGGTGGGAGTAGGACATCGGGGCCCCTGCTGATCGGCATAATAATAGGGCTGTGACATTCCAATTGGGATGAAGCTAAAGTAGTGGGCACAGCAACAAGCACACTGTTATGGTCGTGCCCGGTACTGAGAATCAGTCCTCTCTGAGTGAAGACACTGGGGGATCCTTGAGCTCTCTCTCGGAAGTCTTGTGGTCGTTGTGTATTTTTAGCATTTCTTCAGTCATTTTTTGAAGAGAAAGTGACATTTGAAGGATGGACAGCAGAAGTCAGGAGTGGGATTTTTTTTAAACCTTGGATAAGAATTCAACCTCATGTTTATGGAAGGAGGATGGTGTGTTTTTACAGGTGGGACTAGTAGGCAGATTTTGGCTCCGAACTGGGAGAGTATTTTTTGACAATCTGGTCAGACGGGGTCTCCCACATACCTTGTCATTTACTCTGTTAATAACCAGGAGGAACCGTGCTGACTCAGCCCAAGCTTTTCCGTTCCACATTGAGGAAAATTTAGGATATTCAGCACAACTCATCAGAGATACATTGTTAGCTGCTGCCTCGCATGGTTAATTCACAGGAAATATATGTATAAAATCAGTCACATCGTTGAGGTCCGATAAAGCAGAAATTGGCACAGCACCAAGATTTAGATCAGAATAGGGTAAAAAGTGGAATGTAGTGACTGCCCAATGTCATGTAGAATCCAAAACTAACAAGTGTCCAATTCAATACTCTTTGTAACTGAGCAGTATATCAGATCCATAGCAACATTTTACCTTCCATTTCTGAACGTGTTAAAGGGGTTTTCTAGGTAAAAAGTATTGATGACCTTTCCTTCAGAAAGGTCATCAATAATTAATCGCTGAGGACTCTCCCCACAGGATCCCCAGTAATGACCTGATTGCCCAGCCCGGCTGTCAGTGCAGTGGGCCAGACATGCATCATAAAAGATTAAATCAATGGGAGCTGAAGTAGCTATTACACGTCAGATCCCAGTGTTGGAGGTGGAAGTGCTGCAAGTACAGTAGCTGCTTCAGCTCCCATTAATTTCAATGGAAGTGAAGCCAGCTAGGCCAATTCTAATCTTGTCTCCTGTGATGCATGTCCTGCCCACTGTGTACACAGCCAGACCAATGGCTCACTTTACTTTTCTTCTCCATTCAGCCCAGACCATCCTGGCAATTTCTTTCAAAGACTTTTAGAGTTTGCTGTTGAGACATGTTTGGCTAGACATATAGATATGTTGGATGTAGAAGTAGCAGTTACCCATGGGCTCTGGAGTCTGATGGAGCCCAAAGGCAGCTCTGGCACAGAAGACAACACCAGTATGATACACATGGTGGTTGGGGGGCCCCAGATTAGATTCCAAAGTAAAGACACACCCTTTACCTGACCTCAAAAATACAGACATCTTATCCTAACCCCGTAATGGCGAGCCTATGACACGCGTAGCCATAGTCGCTGACACGCAGCCGCTGTCGGCCGATCACCCCGTTAGTGAATACTAGCAGGGGCCGCGGCTCCCCTGCTGGTATTCACTAACCAGCGCTACTAGCAGCGCTGATCCCAGCGCACACCATGATGTCAGTGTGCAGCCGGGATCATCCTCCCCCCCTCCCCCGACGTCTCTTAACACTTGGTTCCGCGAGAGCGTCCGTAGAAGGAGGCATCCGGCAGCACACTGATGTCACAGCGTGCGCTGGAGATTATCGCTAAAGCGGCGCGGAGGAGCGGAGCTTCCAGGACGTGGAGGTGGTAAGTACATGGGTTTCGGGGGCGTTGTCACTGCTGGGGGGCTGCTGTGGGGGGCACTGTCACTGCTGGGAGGGGGGCACTGTCACTGCTGGGGGGCTGCTGTGGGGGGTGCTGTCGCTGCTGGGGGGCGCTGTGGGGGACACTGTCACTGCTGGGGGGCGCTGTGGGGGGCACTGTCACTGCTGGCGGGCCGCTGTGGGGGGGCACTGTCGCTGCTGGGGGGCCGCTGTGAGGGGGCACTGTCGCTGCTGGGGGGCCGCTGTCGCCGCTGGAGGCCGCTGTGGGGGGCGCTGCCGCTGCTGGGAGCCGCTGTGGGGGGGGGGGGCACTGTCATAAGATAAGTGTGGGGATGGCTGTGAGAGGGTTTTTTGGGTTTATTAAATACTGTTATACATTACAATTATACATTTTTGTTATTTAAACTATAAATATTGCGAATTTATGCTTTTTTCTCAAAGTGACACACCGTCCGAGTCATGCTCGGTTTTTTGGCAAATTCTGACACACCGAGCTCAAAAGGTTGCCCATCACTGACCTTACCCTTACTTAACTCAGACCCCAAATCAAACCCCAAAATGATGCTGACATTGCTCTAGTCTTCTGGGTCCTCCCCTGCTGTGGGTGGTGCACCATGTCCTAATGTGGTAGCATTAGCACTTAGTGCAGTGCTGGTGCCTGAAATAGTGGAGGACCTGCTGTGGGTGAGGAGTGCTGAGCAATATAAAAGATGCTCACGATTTCCAGAGACTCCGGTAATAACAAGCGCTTTCATCACTGATGGCAGCACTCATTGTATAGACTGTTAACCGGCAAAAAAAATTAACAAATTGCCCCCCCTCTGAAACCTAGGAGGTGAGTGAGGAAACTTATGAGGCAATACTTGCTCCTCTGGGAAATATGCAAATAAGAAGATGTAACAATACCTCTGCAGCGCCACCTATTGGAAGGCAACATTCTTGCAAATTCATGCCAGACTCTTTATAACAGTGATTGGGAATTAAAAACCAGTGGAGCAAGCGTGGTCTTATAAGTCTCCTAACATACCTTCTAGATGCTCTACTTAACGAAAGACTATACCCCTCCCAACCCACATCACTAGCCAAGCCACAAACCTACTTCACACTGATGAGGGGCAAAAACCCCAAACAGCTGTATATGTATGGTTTTATGGCTTTTGATCCTCCAGTCCACTGTCAGTGCAGTTGAGCCAGATGTTCACATGGGGGTCAGAGCCAGAAGTGTAATAGAAGACATCACTCAAGCGGGGCCAGAAGATCAGATAATCTGTTGGTATCCCGAACAACGGAGTCTTGCTGATCAACTACTGATAAGAAAAATGTAAAAAAGTGCTCCATTGTGCAGCAGGTGTGGCACTCTGATATGCAGCGTCCGAGGAGCAGGCCCACAGCCGAGGAGATGGTGGGGTATCTAAGGATTTTGTCACAGGTGGTTCCCTCATCTCCTCCCTGAGGGTAGCTCTGGACCCGACCAGGTTACTGTTGGGGGAGGTCACAGGGAAAATTAACTGGAGGTTAACTGTAATCTTCTTGTCACTCGTGACGCCACCATTCCGTCCTTTGGGGTGAATCTTGACGGTAGAATAAAGTAGTCCACACACAGGAAAAACATTCTGGACAAAACCGGGAACGGTCGGTAGTGTCTGTTTACTATAACCTTAGCAAAGTCCATTTTCCAATAACGGTTTGGCACAATTACAACCAGAGAAGGCAGTGTGACAGGTAGAATGGTCGGGGTATTCCGGACAATCCACGGGCCTAGTTATCTGTGTGATCCCGCTCTCGGCGACTCTCTCTCTCTAACTCTCCACCGGTCAACACTCATGCTTCTGGTGCCTTTCTCTTGCCAAGCTGCGGACCTCCTTTTTCTTTCAGTGCTTAGTGGTAGCACCGGCATATCCCGGGTAAACTGGTCCCAGGCAAAGCAGAAGGGAATCACTCGGCTTCTTCCATTCTGTCCACTCACAGAACGATCTGTGTCTGTGGGGTTCACTCATTTCTTGCAGAATTGGATTAGCACAGACTAGACTCTTACAAGACTCTCTCAGACTACCCTCCACAGACTGCCTAGCATAGACTATCTAGCATAGCATCCTTGCAAACACATATATAAGATATAGTCACATGACACACAACATGATGCATTTTCCAGACATAACCCAGACATTAACCTATTCAGTGCTGCAGAGGTGCAATACACATGAGGGCTCAGTCACACGGGCGTCTGTACGCGCAAATTTTTAAACGCATAACTGATGCATTCAAAAATTTGCATGACCTAAGCTAGCAGCGTTTATCCACACAAAAGGGCTCAGTCACACAGGCGTTTTGATGCTCAAAAAGAGCGCTGCCCGCTATCCTCTGCCAAAGCTGTCACAGAGGAGCGCGATGTTCTCCCATTGAATTCAATGGAGCCAGCAATACAGCCGGCTCCATTGAAAGCAATGGGCTGCCGGCAAGCACTGTAGTAATTTTCGTGGAAGGGCTAAAAATATAAGACCTTCCCTGAAAACCATCCAAAAAATATGTGTAAAAAAAAAAGACTATACTCACCTATCTGCAGCTGCTGGGGCTAAGCTGCGTCCAGACGGCTCTTCTCCCTGCACTGCTCTCAGTAGTATTCAGCAGGTGGGGATTTAAAATACCTGCCTGCTGAATGGACTGCCTCTGATTGGTTCATGCGCTCAGCCAATCAGAGGCAGCACTCACCCATTCATGAATACATTCCCTGTGGGTTGGGGATCGGTGAGTCCATGTACAAAGTCTAAACTGCTTTATTTTTGTTGAGTTCAGAAAATATAGCAGAAAAGTCGGTAATAGTCCACAGCCACTGGTAGCACATATATCTGGTGCAGTAAACAAAACAAACGCTTGCCTGTCAAGGCACTAACTAAACAGTGGTACTCTCACTTACTCCTAACCTGCAGCAATGCTCAGCAAACAGCAGACGTCCATCATGGTCAATGAGCTCCCTCCAATCTTTGCCTCTGACTGCCTGAGCTTGCAGCCCTTTTATGTCCCAGTGATTAACTCAGTGGGTCGAGCTGAGCTCACTGGGATCCAGAAGGAAGACCTGGACTGGAGTTTTATCTCACCCAGGCTAAGCATTCGGGTGAAATGTACACTCCCCCCAATACTGTTCCTTGCACATGTCTACACCTGATATAGCAGACCTGTGGTCAGGCAAAGATACTTGTTGATAATGCGAGCCCATAATACACTCATCTGAAACTGGTCTGATAGTGATTACAGTGCAGTTACCTCTACTCATCACAGGTGACATTCTCTGATCAGAATCATCAGTTGTAGATTATCTTCTGTGCCCAGACTGCCATAAATGTTTTTTCCAGCCACGACTTGGCTCTGCACAACGCCAATGAACTTCTCAGTTTCTCCCATATAGTACTAGTGCCCTTCTGTGGCGCCGGATCGCCCCTTTATCAGACCACATATGGCCTGTGGTCTGATGAAAGTGCCGCTCCAGTGCTGAAACGGTATCCCTAATAAGGAACTTTCATCCTGTGCAGTTCTGGATCTGCTATTCCTTGGCAGCAGCACTGCGCCCTCCTTTCTTCCTTACTCCTGCGATTTACTTGGGGTCTGCTTGTCCACTTTTCCCTGGAGGGGCCACAGCTGAACTGTTTGGTCTCTATACAGTCGCGACATCAGCGCGACCTATACAGGTGAATGCTATCTTTTCTTTACGCTAGTTATTTGTTGATCCTTCACCATGCAGCGCTTTTCAGCTTTTTTATTTTAGATTTAGTGATAGTATCTCTTTGCGGTGGCTCCATTTAATAATAGTGCCCCCTCATAGCCCCATTTAGTAATAGTGCACTCCCCGAGATCCCGTGTAGAACTATTCTCCCTCTTTATTGGCCCATTTACTTATAGTACCTTCTCACACTGTCAGAATATTATTAATAGTGCCAGTAAAAATTAATTACGGTACTGTCACCAGGCTGCAGATGCAATTACCCACATGGCAGGCATTTTACTGGCTGGCTGGCAACCGTAGCTGAAGTGACAGCTATACTGTTTGTTTTCCAGCTTTATTTAAAACAGATCTAACTCACTGGATTTCTAACAGTGTGGATGACATCTGGAATTGGTGGATGACATTCGAAATTGGTCTTTAAGCAAAGGGATAAATGTTATATCATTAGGGTCCGACAACTGGGACCCCACCAATCACTAGAATTTTGGACCCCAGAGCCCATCCCTGTCCACTGATATTACCTCAGTCGGGCGTAGGATTTACAAAAATGAATGAAAGTATTTCAGGGAAGGGATATGTAACGTTTTCTTGATACATGTCAATCATTTTCCCATAGGCAGCAAATGACCTCCTATATCAGAGGGCTGCCATGTTTCTAATGGATTAGCTTGGCCACAAAGCAATAGTAAAAGGCCCAAATGAAGCAGCTTTTCTAATCAATGGTTGGAAAAAATTCCAATCCCAAAAACAATTGTCCCTGATATGCAACATATGACTAGGGAATAGCGTTACATAAAGGAAAGTTCAGAGGGGATCGGTACCATTCCTAAAAGGTCAAATCCAACAACTCATCCTTCTTGTAAAGCCATGACTGAAGGGAGGAACGGAAGACTCTTCCATTGTGTCCAGTGACAGAACATCTGTTGACTTGTGAACCGTAATCCCCAGAATCCTTTTCTCACTTACCGATCTGTGTATCATTGAGGAATTGGCTGTTTATTCGTATGCAAATCTAATCAGTGTGGCAGCAGATATTAAACATTTGGTTACCTTCTCATTTCCTTGTAAGAGGAATACACATCTGTACAGCGCTAGGGACTGAGACAATGGGGTCTCTCCCTAGGTGGGCTCTCTGATCTGGTAAAGTGCATAGTTGAGGTTGTGCCACACATGCCACTTCACAATTAGAGAGCAACAGTTAAGGACACAATTAGCATTAGAGTGCAATGTTAGAAAAGAGGAAGAGATTCCGTCTGAGCTATACAATCTGTTATTGATTAAAATCACTCTTCACACACAGCAGTGGCAATTATAGACCACTTTTTGCAAGTGCAAGAATAACTGAGTTGATACAATACAGAGCTACCCTGTTTCCCCTACAATAAGACATACCCTGAAAAACAGCCCTAGCGTGATTTTTCAAAGATTTTTGGGGTGGTTTAAATATAAGCCCTGCCCCGAAAATAAGCCCTAGATACAGTTCATAAAAAAGTCAATGCTTTAGGTCAGTGAAAAGGGACATAAAAACACAATTGCTGCATTTTACAGTGCTTTTTATGCAGATCAGACGAGTCATTTACCCAGCAGACTCGGTCCAGGTCCTTCCCGCTAATCTCCTGAGCCACGGTGCGGTTCCCGCAGTCCGCGGCTCAGCCAATCAATGCAGCTCTTAAAGTATCAATCACAGCCATCGCTTTGTGGAGGTGGGATTTATGACTCCCGTAATCAGAAAGGGATCCTATGTTGGCGGCCAACAGCTTTGTCTGCGTTTTTACTGATCAGAATACGCAGTAAAAACGCCGATAACAACAAAGGTCTGAGCACTCGTGTGAACGACGATAAGGGTTTGGAGGCCGGGCTCTCACACACAGATCGGGTAGTCTCACTGTTGTCAAAATAAGACATGCCCTGAAAATAAGCCTTAGGGCATCTTTTGGAGCAAAAATTACTATACGACCCTGTCTTATTTTCGGGGAAACAGGGTATTACAAATGATCTTTCTGATGTGAAACATCGATAGATAGATAGACTGACAGATGTCCTGCCACTGACTGTGGAAGATTATGTGCAAAGTTTTGCAATGTTCTCCCTACTGAATGCAATTGCTACCGGCCCTGCAACCGGACAGCACCTGGTGACGTTTATTTCAGCGAGAGAGTATTCAAACTCTAATGGAAAGCGATCGTTTCATGGAATTTTTAGTGTTTAGTGATTGTCACATCCGTGAGGCAAACGAGCACCACGCTCAGCACGGACGCAGTGTGACGTTCACACTTACTGCAGTTGTTAACACTATGCACTGTAGAACAGTGCACGCCACACCAAGAATATGAAAGCCAGTATGTAAAGCCCATGCGGCACAAGAGTACTACATGCAGCACAGCATAGGATAATGTACACACTGTTGGATGTAGTAGAAAACCACTCTATGCTGAACAGTAGCACCACTCCAGGGAGAAAGGAGCCTGGCCCTAACCTAGCAGGCAGGTGAAGGGGTCCTGCCTAAAAGCGGAGTCATCGCCTCGATAAAAGCAGCCACACAGTCTTCTTCCTTGGCCCTGATTGTCCTTATAGGAGCCCCTGGAGAGATGAACCAACACAGCAAAGCAATACAAAAATGAAAAGAGAAATACAACTGAATAGGAAACCGCAGGACTTATCTGGATAAGTAGCAATACACCCAGCACAGAGGAACACCACTCTCCAACTACTCCTCTATGGAACTGAATAAGCAGCGGTGAGCAAAGGGACGGGTAAGAATATAAGGCTCTCCACAGCTGATGATTGGCAGAGCAACTAGATAACCACAGCCCCAACCTTCTCCCAGGAGTGACTAATCCTCAGCATGCATCCATGCAGCATAGAGATACAGCAACCAGCAGTCTCTGCACATGGAGCATTAACCCTTGTCCTGCATAACAAGGCGACAGGTCTTGGCCTACGTTGAGGCCACTATGCCACGACGCTGTTGTGACCGACAAAACAGCGACAGTGATGAAGCCACTTTCTATCTTACAGGATATAACAAAATGTATAAGGACAGCGCTCGCAGAACAAAGCACAGTAAAAAAATGTTGCCTATTTGGCAAAATAAGCAAGGTGTAGACTTACCTGGTGTATAGTAAGACCCTAGGTGAGGGACCCACTAACACCCCATATCCACGTAAGCTTTAAATAAATAATTAATCCTCCTCCAGAGTTCCTTCTGATCCTGTCAGGCTAGAGACAAGGAGAGCCAGCAGATTTTATCACCGTATCCTTATGGGGATCCGTATCCAAATAGGCAAAAACATACAATAAAAAGATCTGCGCTCCTTTAGGAAAAATATCCTCTGGTAACCAATGGTTAATGTAACCTCCGTTTATTTAGTACGACGCGTTTCGTCCTTAGGACTTTATCAAGTACATACATATTAAAATAACTAAACACTTTGTATAGCAGATGTATTTACCTCTCCTGGTGGGGATCCATGGCTTCCTCCGTGTCTCCGGCACCCTCTGACGTCCGCACTGCGTCCCGCGTCATACGTCACGCTCAGGCACGCAGCGTGATGACGTCATCACGTTAGACGCATCCCCTAATGCGGGGAGGAGCTAGGAGCCGGACGAATCATATCCCTGCACTATTGTACACCTCGTAATGCTATCCCAATGTGCTTCTAGCCTATAACACAATGGGAAGAACATTTTACATCACATAATGCAACTATCAACATATGTAATTAATCTAAAATAGATAAACAATTGTTAACAGGCACAGTTGCCAAACATAACATCAGGATCTCGGGGAGGGAAAACCTACCTGTTTACGTGGAGCATATACACAACTCCCCCAAGGTGAATATGTTTTGCGCTATAAGCTGTAGGAAAATGTACGCCCCATTTTCCATGAGGAACTTGTCCTGGGGATTTCATACCTGGATGTGCCACAAATATGCCTTCTGCCGCAGCTAACACAGGAAATCCTAGGTGTCATCTTCCAGCAGTTCGGGGCATCGCCCTTTCCCCTCCCATTTTCCCCATGAAGTCAGAAACAAGCAACTACCACACAGATGGGTGGCCATGCAGATGGTGATGATAGTGAACGTCTTCCTTGGCTTCCACTTTTCCTTGATCTTACACCTTGTGATTTTTGTCTCTGGGGGAGTGTTAGGGTGTACATGCCCCACTTACCGCCCATCATGATCTGCGGCATCCCAGAAGCCATTGCTTCAGTTAATTGTAATCCACTACAACGTGGACAGCAGAAACGTGACTACATGCTCCGATGTGGAAAACATTTTTGATTTTGTGCAACAAAACTTTTTGAGTTTCTGTTTCCATTGATATCAAATTTGTGTATCTGAGAGTCATTAAATGTGAGTTATGAGAGTTTCACAGCAAGAAGATCATTTGTATTAATCCCATATTTTTGTTAAATAATGACTAATGCAATGAATTAATAATAAATTATAAGAAAAATGTGAAGAACTAGAGTTTGCAATCTCTTATGTATTTAACCTATCTCATATCTATCTATCTATCTATCTATCTATCTATCTATCTATCATATCTATCTATCTATCTCATATCTATCTTATCTGTCTATCTATCTAGCTCATATCTATCTATCTATCATATCTATCTATCTCTCTCATATCTATCTTATCTATCTATCTATTTATCTATCTCATATCTATCTATCTATCTATCTATCTATCTCATATCTATCTATCGATCTATCTATCTATCTATCTATCTCTCTCATATCTATCTCATATCTATCTATCTCATATCTGTCTATCTCTCTCATATCTATCTATCTATCTCATATCTATCTATCTATCTGTCTTTCTCTCTCATATCTATCTATCTATCTATCTATCTCCTATCTATCTATCTATCTATCTATCTATCTATCTATCTATCTATCTATCTATCTATCTATCATATCTATCTATCTCATATCTATCTTATCTGTCTATCTATCTATCTCATATCTATCTATCTATCTATCTATCTATCTATCTATCATATCTATCTATCTATCTCATATCTATCTTATCTGTCTATCTATCTATCTATTTATCTATCTCATATCTATCTATCTATCTATCTCATATCTATCTATCTATATCTATCTCTCTCATATCTATCTCATATCTGTCTATCTCTCTCATATCTATCTATCTATCTCATATCTATCTATCTGTCTTTCTCTCTCATATCTATCTATCTATCTCTCTATCTCATATCTATCTATCTATCTCATCTCTATCTATCTATCTATCTATCTATCTCATATCTATCTATCTATCTATCTATCTCATATCTATCTATCTATCTATCTATCTATCTATCTCATATCTATCTGTCTCATATCTATCTCCTATCTATCTATCTATCTATCTATCTATCTGTCTATCTATCTCCTATCTCTCTCCTATCTCCTATCTATCTATGTAATATCTATCTATCTATCTCCTATCTATCTATCTATCTATCTATCTATCTATCTATCTATCTATCTATCTATCTATCTATCTATCTATCTATCTATCTATCTATCTCCTCTATTTCCTATCTATCTATCTATCTATCTATCTATCTATCTATCTATCTATCTATCTATCTATCTATCTATCTATCTATGTATCTCTGCCTCATTACAAAACTCAGAATTGCAATCAGTCAACTTTCATAACCAAGTGGCTCAGCTGTACTATACTTCCAAACAATGTGGACACCAAATAGTAGATACTAGTTCTGCACAATGAGACTACTGTTAGATGAGTGTACTAGGAGCACACTTCTGTACTCCTAATATATACAACTGTCATTGAACTCACAGCATAGATTTTCAAAATAACAAAAAGTTTCTTTCCGCGCTCGTCCTGTGGATCTTCTTGTGTGGAATAAAAAAATCAAATAAACTGTCACGGAGGACAGTTTTTTATAATAGTATATTTATTCCCAAAATACAAAATAAAAAAAGTTGCATGCAAGAAACAACTTGCTGTAGTAGATGGACAACGCGTTTCGGCGTTCTCAGACGCCTTTCTCAAGTGTACCAATACATTAAAAATACATCTTTTAAATAGTCGGTCTTACCTTTTGGAGGGCTCCCGTTGTGTCGCTATATTAAGGGTCGCTCCGACCTCCAAAGGAAGCTAAATAATATTATTTCTTCAAATAAAAATTAGAAATCATAATTATGAACTATACTATACAGAAAAATTACATTATAGCTTCCTTTGGAGGTCGGAGCGACCCTTAATATAGCGACACAACAGGAGCCCTGCAGTTTCCCGTGCTATGTAATTGACTAGTGCAGGTTTGCACAGATACGCATTTACCGTTCCACATTACGGATTTTACGTTCAATAGTAGCGCACACTTGCGCTAATACACCTTTTCAGTACAGAGCCATGACGCTCATACATTGCGCCGGAGCGACACGCCACGAGAGCGCACGCCGAGCACCTGTAACTCCCACCTCCAAAAGGTAAGACCGACTATTTAAAAGATGTATTTTTAATGTATTGGTACACTTGAGAAAGGCGTCTGAGAACGCCGAAACGCGTTGTCCATCTACTACAGCAAGTTGTTTCTTGCATGCAACTTTTTTTATTTTGTATTTTGGGAATAAATATACTATTATAAAAAACTCTCCTCCGTGACAGTTTATTTGATTTTTTTATTCCACACAAGAAGATCCACAGGACGAGCGCGGAAAGAAACGTTTTGTTATTTTGAAAATCTATGTATTTAACCCATTGAGAGAAGTGCCTCTCTCTGGGATCCTTCATTCCAGCGGCTCTCCTTCTTCATTGAAGGATTTCTGAAGTTTCTTCATTTACTACGGGCATACTTGGACTACAGGTGCAAGCGGGTTGTTCCTAGCGCTGCATAGGAACCCCGCTGTGCACCAGGTGAGTCAATCTCATTGATTACTATATGGTGGCGCGGATTGTCATTTGAATTTGAACTCACAGCATCATATTCTGATGTTGTGAGTTTGGGTCATCAGTCCTGCAGTGGGGTTGGGACAATCATCCATATTACAAGTGCAAAAATGTGCTCATAATGCTTGTCTGAAACTGACTTGATAGTGATTACGGTGCACTTACCTGCAGTGATCACAAGTGACGTCTTCTCTGATTGGAGTCTTCTGTTTTAGTTCTTTTTCCTCAATCTGAGCGCTGACCGCTATGCAGACTTCTTCCAGTCACGAATCTTCTCTGCACACTTTCTTCACCCTGTCGCTACACCCAATGAACTTCTCAGCACCCCCCTCCCCACACGCACACACAATACTGATGGTCCCTCTGTAGCCGCATTTAGTAAAACTACTCCCTCTGTGGCCCTATTTAGTAACAGCACTTCCATTTAGTAATAGTAGTGCCCCCTGTGGCTCCAATTAGTAATAGTGCCCCACTGTGGTCTCCTTTAGTACAAGAGACCTCTTTGTGGCTCCATTTAGTAATCTCTTATATCTATCTATATTGTCTGTCCAGTTCTGTCAAGGAAATCAACCAACAGTTTCTGGAAAAGCGGACAGGCTGAATGACACTTAGAAAGTGGTCAAGAGGTTGCTAGACATGCAAGACAATACAATTGATGGTGCTAAATACGGAGATGAGGCCTAAGATCTTTCCCTGATCCGCCCCGACTAGACCTGTCAATCAATCGGTTCACCTGCCCGGAACAGGGTAACCCTATTTCTGGAACCTGACTAGATTCCCTATATGTCACTATGTGAAATGAAGGAGAGGGAATATGTAATGACAGGATGGGACAGAAAAGACAAATTAATAAGATGAGGTCAGAGTTCAAGAGCAGCAATAGTCAGTAAAGTTATAGTCTGAGGTCCGAAGTCTCTAAAGAAAGGCACTAACAGTAACACTCAGAGGCACAAAGGCAAATATTCCTAACCACTAAGCATGACCAATATACAAATAGATTACCGGAATCCTCTGCCTAGAGGAGCCGGAGTAACTACCCTTAGTGAGCCCTGATATGCTGACTGGATAGTACAGCCAACCTATCAGTTCAACAACAGAAGGAAGATGTTTGTCCCTCAGCATCCAGCCACGAATGCCACTGCACATACGCCAACAAGGACCTTGTGTGGTGGATCAATGTGTATTCTATACATTTCAGTGTCCTTTAGTAATCCAAAACGAGCATAGGAAGGCAAAGCTTAGCCCCAGGGAGTTGTGACAAGGGTGAGAGAAAAGTTAGCAGGAGAAGGTCCATTTTGAAAACGGAGTGACTTACCCAAGATGGTATGGGGGATCTTGATTGCACGCTTTAAAGGCAGGGGCAGGAGGCAATCCTTTACCCTTGAGCCAGCCTAAATAAATTGTCTTTTAGATGCACCAAAAGCAGCATGAAACTTAACTTTATCAGTAGGACACTCTCCCTTTAACTTGGGTTATCCCATTGTGATAAATTCATTTATGGACAACATTACGTTACATCTCTATTTAGATCCTATGTCATCACCTAGTTTCCTGAACCCCATATAGTTTAGGCAATTTATTTATATGATTGTCATCAAACGAAGTTGTATAATGGATCCCTTCAAAAGACCTATGGGCTCAGTGCATTAAACAATTCCACATATGAACCTGCTGTTCTTGACCACATGTGGAATTCCTCTGCGAAACCGCAGATTGCTTGCACGTCAATGCCATGTGCAGCAACAACATCTGGCCTGCCCAATTCATTAGAGGACTCACTGTATTACACTCCAGAACAAACCACATTGGTTGCTGACCACTTTTTCCATTGCCCTCAAGTCTGGAAGATAAGCTAAAAATGGATTAACACCATTTGATGTCAATCTAAAATAGCGTTCACCTTAAACCGACAAAGCCATTTCATAAAGCTTCCAACAGGGATCTAAAATACCAAATCCTGCCTACTGCTCAAAATTGGGCACATAAAATATGCAACTCCCCTTCCCCACATGTCCGATGCCTCTGCATGCCCTGGGGTTGCCCTTGTATAGAAATTAGACCATGTATTTTGAGCCTCCTTTCCTTATTAAAATCTTGCTCAGATAAGAGACCGACATTCTCTGGAGATCAGATGGCATACAAGACATTCCTGGAGGACGGACTGATGGAGGAAAATAAAGAGTAAGAATGATCGTTGCATAAGACAATGCCTTTGGAAGAATTGAGGGCTTTGTCTTAGTTTCTTCATTTTCATCCATATATATTCTTTAGTCTCAATTATATGTTTTATATGTTACATTCTAGCTATTATCATACTTACTAATAAATTAAATGCACTCAACCCCTTCATGACCAGCCCACAGGGTGGTCCTTGTGTCCGCAGTCCGTTAATATATGGGATGAGTTTGATGGCATTTTGCACGCCATTAACAGGATAGGGCTATTGACCACTGTGATCCCAAATAGGGAAGTGCTAAATCCACATTCGAAAGACTGTTAGGGAATCCTGGGACATCATTATTACAGCACATGGATCCCCACTGGGGGGCTTAGAGTATTGCCGAAAACACGTCATATGAGTGGAACAGGTTACCACGGGAGGTGGTGAGTTCTCCTTTAATGGAAGTGTTCTAACAGAGGCTGGACAGACATCTGTCTGGGATGATTTAGTGAATCCTGCACTGAGCAGGGGGTTGGACCCGATGACCCTGGAGGTCCCTTCCAACTCTACCATTCTATGATTCTATGATATGTGTCCTTTCAGCATATCTGTAAATACAGGTCACAGGTAACAGTGATCTAATGAACTGCTACCGTGAGATCACTGTTTATCAGTGATCAGTATGAAGGGAAACAAGGAACACATAACTAATGTGTTCCCTGCTAACCTGTGCCCATATAGTAAAAAAAAAATAAATTTATGATTAAATAAATAAAATCAAACATGTAAATAAATAAAGGAAACAAACAAAAAAATAAAATATGAAAAAAAAGATTTAAAAAAGTAACTCCTGGACCCTTACCTTAAATCCACGACACAGATGTGTTTTACATGAGCATCATGTGCTATGGCAATAATAGGTTCCTGTCACACAGAATGTGTGTGGTGAAAAATATACATTACCAATTTTAGCCAGTTCTACCACAAACCTATCGGTTTTTGAGCCTTTACTAAAAGAATTCTGCACTTTAATGATTCTCTTCCATGTACTGAGGCTGCAGCTAAAGCCAAGGTAGGGAGATACAGTTAACCCTTTCCCATCCACTGTCTGACCTCTAAAGACATTATGATTTAAGGCTATGCAGCTCCGATGTTGGAAGACGCCCGTCGGGGTTCTCTTACTGTATATTGCCAGCCTCTCTACTGTCGGAGCCTATCCGTGTCACCTCATGCAGTACTGGCTTTAGCCAGCATATAGTGCTATTGTATAACAGCAGAAAAAGAGTAAGCCGCTTAGGAAAACCAGGATACAAATTGGATTGGAAAGGGTTAAAGACAAAATCTGGGGGGGGGGGGGGTTGGTTTCAGGGCTATATCAACATAACATATCATACAATGTGCAAATATTTTATATGATTATGCGTGAGAAAATTAGAAAAATAATTTTAGGGTAAAAAATATATTAAATGAACTAATTACTTTAAAGCATAGGGTGGCAAGTGAGGAGAAACTCTTTTTGCCCTTGTTCTGACCATTTGTCCTTTAAAAATACATACAGCAATAATTAATACACACTCCAATTTTAAATAATAAGAAAAACCTCATGTATTCCAAAAAAAGAAACAAAACATCTTGTGGTACCACCCCCCCCCCCCCCCCCCCATAAAAAAAACAAAAAAAACACTTTTAGGGCTTGGTCAGACAAGCACTTTTGTAGAGCATGAATAGCCACAATAAAAAAAATTACACATCGTATGTAGAAAAATCGCGTGACCGGGTGCATTTGTACTCGCATGTCCTATCTTTTGCATGGACATGTGACCGCTTTCATTGGAAAGCACTGGTTCTAATAGAGCTGATTGTTAATCGCGCCTATTCATGCGTTTAACAAGAATCGCTCGTCTGATCGCGACCTTAGAATTCAGCATTCCAAAAAGAGAAATTTTGCTGTATGGACTAAGGCTCAAAACATCTATGATCATGGAAGGGTTAAAAATAGAGATGAGCGAATGTGTTCGGCCCCGCCCCTTTTCGCCCGAACACCGAACTTTGCGAGGACTTCCGTGCTCGGGCGAAAAAAGTTCGGGGGTCGCCGTGGCAGCGCGGGGGGGGTGCGGCGGGGAGTGGGGGGGAGAGGGAGAGAGAGAGGGCTCCCCCCTGTTCCCCGCTGCTGCCGCCCGCTGCTGCCGCCCGCTGCTGCCGCCCGCGCCGCCGCGCCTCTCCCCGCCCCCCGGCGCCCCCCGAATCTTTACGCGCGAACACTGAAGTCCTCGGAAAAGCCGGTGTTCGGGTGCGTAAGTACTCGTTAAGAACACGTTCGCTCATCTCTAGTTAAAAACTGTCACCATGTTGAGCCTCCTCCAAAAGATGCCGCCACTCCTCAAAAGCCCACTTAATAGCCAACAGTTCCTTATCCCCAATATCATAATTCTATTCAGCCGAAGCAAACTTCTGCGAAAAGAAAGCACAAGGATGGAGATTTTGCAACGCATTAGTGCCTTGAGACAGAACTGCTCATACTCACACCAGCGAAGCATCCACCTCCACCACAAGAGGTCTGAAAAAGAGAAACACGCCTTCAGGGTACTGAAAGCTTTCACTGCACTTGAGGACCACTCAGAAGAAAAGGCACCCTCTTAGTTATGCCTGTCAAAGGCTTTACAATCACTGAAAATCCCCATGTAAACTTACCTTCAACACCTGACGGACTTGTGAAATATGTGAAGAATATTCATGGGAGTAAATGAGGATGTCATCCAGATACACCAACACAAAACATCCAATTCAATTTAAAAGCACCTCAATGATGAAAGCCTGAAACCCTGCAGGAGCATTGGCCAAAGCAAAAGGCATCATTACATTTTCAAAATACCCTTCTGGGGTATTGAAGGCTATTTTCCACTCATTCCATTCTTTAATTCGTATTAAATTATATGTTCCATGTAAATCTAATTAGGAGAACCAACTGACACCCCCTAACCGGTTACATAGGTCAGGTATGAGTGGTAACGTATATGGATTGCGTTTAGTAATCTTATTAAGTTCTCTGAAATCCAAAGAAGGCCAAAGACCCCCATCCCTTTTTTTAACTGAGAAAACCCGGAGACTAATGGCGACTTTGAAGGACATATGTGCCCCTTCTTGAGGCTGTCAGTAATGTAATCTTTGATGGCCTGTCGCTCTGGACCAGACAGATTGTACATAGACTCTTGGGTAATTTACAATCTGGGACAAGATCAATAGCACAATCATCTTCCCTATGGGGAGGTAACTTATCAGCCCCTTCTTCAGCGAATATATCCGAAAAGTCGCTAATGAACTCAGGCAATTCTTCCATCGGCATGGAAAAAACATTAATCGACATACAGTTTTGCCAGCATGCCGAATTCCACTTATTAAAATCCCCCCTACCCTAATCAATCACAAGATTGTGTAACCTTAGCCGGGGTAATCCTAACACCACCTGGGTAGGGAGAGACTCCATGACTAATAAACAAACTTTTGCAATGAAACAACCCAATTTTCGAACAGACTTCTGGAACAAAAAAATTTAAACATCCAAGAGAGTCGAGTGGAATCAATAGCGGACACAGGAATGGGACAGGCCAAGGACATTGCTTCGTCCAATGCTTTAGGAACCGGGTGAGAAAGAATCAAATCCTTAATGTCATTACTAGAGATAAGCGAGCGTACTCGCTAAGGCAAACTACTCAAGCGAGTAGCGCCCTATGCGAGTACCTGCCCGCTCGTCTCTAAAGATTTGGGTGCCAGCGGGGGAGAGTGGTGAGTTGCAGGAGTGAGCAGGGGGGAGCAGGGGAGAGAGAGTGAGAGAGAGATCTCCCCCCCGTTCCTCCCCGCTCTCCCCTGCCGCAACCGAATCTTTTGAGACGAGCGGGCAGGTACTCGCATAAGGCACTACTCGCTCGAGTAGTTTGCCTTCGCGAGTACGCTCGCTCATCTCTAGTCATTACACAAAGCAAAAAGGAACGATTTTGTACGGTGTTAGCCAGTAGAGTAAAGTGTGATTGTTCCCAGTAAGAGAAACCAAGTAATCTTGTAGATATGATAGCTCTTAATGGCTAGCAAAAATCCATGATGTTATAGCGAGCTTTCGGACTTACTCAGAGTCTTTTATGAAGGCATAATGAAATAGATCCGAAGAGGCATGCATATATATACACACACACACACACTTATGACAAGACACAGACATAATGTGATTAATTTGCACCTAAAAGACTAATACAACAGAAATGTATCACAAAATAGTACTAATTAAAACTACAGCCCACCTTATAAAACATGAGCCTTCACACAACCTCACGGACAGAAAAGTAAAAAAGTTATTGGGGCTAAATTTTTTTTTTTTAAGGTATTTTATTTTTTTAAAGCAGTGCAACTTAAAAAAAGCTATCTACATTTGGGAACCTGATTGTATTGATCCACAGAATTAAGATAATGCAATTTTTAGGCTAACTTCACATGGGCCAGTGCAATATTGGGCCATGGATGCAATATTGGGCCGTGAATCACAGCTCGATATTGCACTCGTCAAGTTGTGATTTTCCTGCAGATGCAGGGCGTTTTTATATCAAAACCACCTTGCATCACTTCGAGGAAGTAGCAATCCTCCCTGGCGGGTGACAGCCACAGCAGAGGATCACGGAGTGTCTCAAGTGGCAGCATAAATGGTGAGTTGGAATAATCACCTAGTCTTTATTGCTCCATGTGTTACAAAAAGGCAATGTTTCAACCCTTCCGGGTCTTTGTCAAGTGGTGCAAGGCGGGAAAACATCGCTCATGTGTATGACCCCATTCAAAAGAAAGGTGTTCATATTTGTGCGTCTCGCAATGCGAGAATCACACTTGTGTGAAGCCGGCCTTACGAACACTGTAGTTGCAATTTTATTTCCATTTCTCTCCAGTTGGACATTTTTAAAAGTTTTTCAATGTATTATGTACCAAATGCAAAAATACATCTTGTCCTGCAAAAAACAAGCCTTCATGTAGCAATGCCAGAAAAATAGGAAAGTTCTGATTTTTTTTAAAGTGGGGAGAAACAAATGAAAATGGAAAAAAAAAAAGGGATGCAGAGGGAAGGGTTAAGATGGCCATATACTTGCTCCTACTCTATGTCTTACCCTATCTTTCCCTGGACAAAATCTATAAAATTAGTCAAATTTTGAGCACTGATCCCGTCTAGATCAAAATCAGAGCGAATTCCAGCCATCTCAGTAACAAGTTAAGGAATTAGTCTCTCCGATCGGCATCTGAGAGGCAGTTTGGTGTAGAGTGAAATTCCATTTGTTTCTGAGCCTCATGCATAGGTCTGAATCTGAGCAAGGTCTGGTAAGGAGGGAGAAATATTATCGAGTGTGAAAAATGCAACCCCTTCAGTACGACTGGGGCGATTTTCCAAACCCTGTGGTTCTAAATGGGGTCAGTTACATTACAGAGGCAGAGCTGGCAGTGCCCGTTCATCATACGCAGCCAATGGTGCTCGCCTTGCATAAATCATGCTATTTTATCTGTCACCCAGGCTGCTTCACAGTTTAAGCAGAAACGTGATTATGCCTAATGTTATAACGCAGGATTCGATTCCCTCTCCGTAACCCCATCGTCTGCGTGTAGCATGACACATTTGCATATAAATCATGCTAATTCGTTTGTGTCACAACTTGCGATTTGGTGTCTGTGCTCCTCATTTGTATGTGTATTGTAAATTATACACATATATTACAATGATGTCCTTTAAGGAGATCTGATAGATGGCATGTGAATACTAACTTTGAACGTCCATTATTTAGGGGATATGAGGAATGTCTGAGAAGATTCATTTAACCTTTGAAGCTAGGATTAAAATAAGTCATAGCTTTAGGGCTCACTCACACAGGTGTATTGGGGCAGTGTATTCTGCACGTATATTTCATGCGTGCTATATTCAGTCCTAAAAGCCTATAGATTTACATTGGGCCATTCAGACGTGTGTTTTTACGTGCATATTACACATATGGACTGATGGTCCACGTGAAAAAAAATCATCATAGCATGTTCTATTCTGGCCAGATTCACAGACCAGAATTGGACATGCCATGTCGACTGCTCACGGGTATTGAACAGGTAGAGGGAAGTATGTCCATGTGCTGTCTGATGCGAGTTGCACCTGAGAATCTCAGGCACAACTTGCACTCCGCCATAATGGCCTAACTCTTTGCAGTACACACAGAAAGAACATCAGCATGGAGGACAATGTATAGCAGCACTGTTACATCTGTACAGACCTTTCGGTTTAACCAACTGTAGACAGGTGGCAGGGAACAGGCTGAAGGGTGTGCAAAGCAAAGTTAACACAAGAGTATAAGGTAAGTGTAGCTTTACAAAGGAAAGAGAGCAAATGCAAACAAAGTTCTTTCCCTGGATCTGCCGAGTTGAGAACAAAGTGGAGCCCTGAAAAGGGCGACCCTACAGCTGTAACCTGACTAGATTCACTAATCGCACCTAGATATAATATGGATGCCAGGGAAAGAAAAAGGACATGGCAAGACAGAGAAGATAAACAAAGAGAAACCAAGGGCAAAGTACAGAGAGCAAAGAGAATAACAAAGACAAACTGACAACAGCGAACCACAGTCCAAAGCACTGAGTGTATAAGAAGTGCAACAAAGCCAAGGGCAAAGTCATACTGGACCAGTATACAAGTGATACACTGAAGTATACAAGAGTATTACTGGCATCTTCTTCTCAAAGAAGTTGGAATTAATATCCTAAACTAAGCACTGATAGGCTGGTTGGGATGATGGGCAGCCCAGCCAGCCAATCGGCTCAAGGACAGAAGAGAGTTGTTTCTCTCTCGGCGTACAGCACTGAAATGACACTGCTCATGAACTGACGGTTACATCACGTGGTCTGCTGACGATGACGTGATGTCACCAGATTTGTGCCTGAGCTCTGAACCTGTTGACATCGACCACACCATGACAAGTACATATGTGATTCCAGTAGCTGTGGGGCAGTAAATCACTTAGAGATGAGCGAACGCGTTCGTCCGAGCTTGATATTCGTGCGAATATTAGGGTGTTCGGGATGTTCGTTATTCGTGACGAACACCATGCGGTGTTCTGGTTACTTTCACTTCCTTCCCTGAGACGTTAGCGCGCTTTTCTGGCCAATTGAAAGACAGGGAAGGCATTACAACTTCCCCCTGCAACGTTTAAGCCCTATACCACCCCCCTGCTGTGAGTGGCTGGCGAGATCAGGTGTTCGCCTAATATAAAAGTCGGCCCCTCCCGCGGCTCGCCTCAGATGCGGTGTGAGTTAGATGAGGGACAGTGCTGTTTATACCGGAGCTGCTGTAGGGAAAGAATTGGTAGTTAGTGTAGGCTTCAAGACCCCCCAAAGGTCCTTATTAGGGCCACTGATAGCTGTGTGTTGGCTGCTGTTAGCAGTGGGATTTTTTTTTTTTTCTCAAAATCGCCTCTGCAGACCGTTGCACCTGGCATTAGGGACAGAAGTGCTGCATAGGCAGGGAGAGTGTTAGGAGTGAGTGTAGCCTTCAAGAACCTCAACGGTCCTTTCTAGGGCCATATTTATCCGTGTGCAGTACTGTCCAGGCTGCTGTTGGCTGTGCTGCATTTTTTTTGGGCTTCTCAAAATCGCCTCTGCAGAGCATTGCACCCTCCATTGATACTGCAGGGAAAGAATTGTATAGGCAGGGCCACAACACAGTTATTATTCATAGAATATACGCAGTGCTGCCTGTTGGTGGGAAAAAACTGAAAACAAATCTATTTGTCCAGCCTGTGTCCGTCCTTACGCCTGTGTAGACGTGTGAGCTGCGTGAAAAACATTGCTAAATCATACGCAGCCAGCTACGCTTTACTGCTGGGTTCGCCATTTGCTTTCCTTAATTGGGAAAAAAAAATACCTGCTCTCCAAGAGTTATAATAACTCTGCTACCCTCACGTTCTGTGACACATAAGCAGGGACACAGCGCAGTTATTAAACTTCGCAGGTTCATTGAATATACGCAGTGCTGCCTGTTGGTGGGAAAAAACTGAAAACAAATCTATTTGTCCAGCCTGTGTCCGTCCTTACGCCTGTGTAGACGTGTGAGCTGCGTGAAAAACATTGCTAAATCATACGCAGCCAGCTACGCTTTACTGCTGGGTTCGCCATTTGCTTTCCTTAATTGGGAAAAAAAAATACCTGCTCTCCAAGAGTTATAATAACTCTGCTACCCTCACGTTCTGTGACACATAAGCAGGGACACAGCGCAGTTATTAAACTTCGCAGGTTCATTGAATATACGCAGTGCTGCCTGTTGGTGGGAAAAAACTGAAAACAAATCTATTTGTCCAGCCTGTGTCCGTCCTTACGCCTGTGTAGACGTGTGAGCTGCGTGAAAAACATTGCTAAATCATACGCAGCCAGCTACGCTTTACTGCTGGGTTCGCCATTTGCTTTCCTTAATTGGGAAAAAAAAATACCTGCTCTCCAAGAGTTATAATAACTCTGCTACCCTCACGTTCTGTGACACATAAGCAGGGACACAGCGCAGTTATTAAACTTCGCAGGTTCATTGAATATACGCAGTGCTGCCTGTTGGTGGGAAAAAACTGAAAACAAATCTATTTGTCCAGCCTGTGTCCGTCCTTACGCCTGTGTAGACGTGTGAGCTGCGTGAAAAACATTGCTAAATCATACGCACCCAGCTACGCTTTACTGCTGGGTTCGCCATTTGCTTTCCTTAATTGGGAAAAAAAATACCTGCTCTCCAAGAGTTATAATAACTCTGCTACCCTCACGTTCTGTGACACATAAGCAGGGACACAGCGCAGTTATTAAACTTCGCAGGTTCATTGAATATACGCAGTGCTGCCTGTTGGTGGGAAAAAACTGAAAACAAATCTATTTGTCCAGCCTGTGTCCGTCCTTACGCCTGTGTAGACGTGTGAGCTGCGTGAAAAACATTGCTAAATCATACGCAGCCAGCTACGCTTTACTGCTGGGTTCGCCATTTGCTTTCCTTAATTGGGAAAAAAAAATACCTGCTCTCCAAGAGTTATAATAACTCTGCTACCCTCACGTTCTGTGACACATAAGCAGGGACACAGCGCAGTTATTAAACTTCGCAGGTTCATTGAATATACGCAGTGCTGCCTGTTGGTGGGAAAAAACTGAAAACAAATCTATTTGTCCAGCCTGTGTCCGTCCTTACGCCTGTGTAGACGTGTGAGCTGCGTGAAAAACATTGCTAAATCATACGCACCCAGCTACGCTTTACTGCTGGGTTCGCCATTTGCTTTCCTTAATTGGGAAAAAAAATACCTGCTCTCCAAGAGTTATAATAACTCTGCTACCCTCACGTTCTGTGACACATAAGCAGGGACACAGCACAGTTATTAAACTTAGATAATTCATTCACTAGAGGCAGTGGGGCCTTTCGTTTTCCAAAAAGGGCAAAAATTATATTTGGCCTGCAGTCTTGCGCCAATTTATTTCCTGCCTGGGAAATCTAATCACTGGTAATACAGCATGCTGAGGGGTAGGGGTAAGCCTAGAGGACGTGGACGTGGACGTGGCCGAGGACGCGGAGGGCCAAGTGAGGGTGTGGGCACAGGCCAAGCTCCTGATCCAGGTGTGTCGCAGCTGTCTGCTGCGCGATTAGGAGAGAGGCACGTTTCTGGCGTCCCCACATTCATCGCCCAATTAATGGGTCCACGCGGGAGACGGTTATTAGAAAATGAGCAGTGTGAGCAGGTCCTGTCCTGGATGGCAGAAAGTGCTTCGAGCAACCTATCGTCTACCCGCAGTTCTGCGCCGTCCACTGCTGCCAATCCGAATCCTCTGTCTGCTGCTCCTCCTTCCTCCCAGCCTCCTCAGTCCACTACAATGACACCTGCTCAGGAGCGGGAACACTCCCAGGAACTGTTCTCGGGCCCCTGCTTAGATTGGGCAGCAGCGGTTCCTCTCCCACCAGAGGAGTTTATCGTCACTGATGCCCAACCATTCGAAAGTTCCCGGGGTCCGGGGGAAGAGGCTGGGGACTTCCGCCAACTGTCTCAACAACTTTCTGTGGGTGAGGAGGACGATGACGATCAGACACAGTTGTCTTGCAGTGAGGTAGTAGTAAGGGCAGTAAGTCCCAGGGAGCAGCGCACAGAGGATTCGGAGGAAGAGCAGCAGGACGATGAGGTGACTGACCCCACCTGGTGTGCAACGCTTACTCAGGAGGACAGGTCTTCAGAGGGGGAGTCAAGGGCATCAGCAGGGCAGGTTGCAAGAGGCAGTGCGGTGGCCAGGGGTAGAGGCAGGGCCAGACCGAATAATCCACCAAGTGTTTCCCAAAGCGCCCCCTCGCGCCATGCCACCCTGCGTAGGCCGAGGTGCTCTAAGGTCTGGCAGTTTTTCACAGAGACGCCTGACGACCGACGAACAGTGGTGTGCAACCTTTGTCGCGCAAAGCTCAGCCGGGGAGCCAACACCAACAGCCTCACCACCACCACCATGCGCAGACATATGATGGCCAAGCACCCCGCAAGGTGGGACAAAGGCCGTTCACCGTCTCCGGTTTGCACCCCTGCCTCTCCCCCTGTGCCCCAACCTGCCACTGAGATGCAACCCCCCTCTCAGGACACAGGCACTACCGCCTCATGGCCTGCACCCACACCCTCATCTCCGCTGTCCTCGGCCCCATCCAGCAGTGTAGTTCAGCGCACCGTTCAGCCGTCGCTTGCGCAAGTGTTCGAGCGCAAGCGCAAGTACGCCGCCACGCACCCGCACGCTCAAACGTTAACCGTCCGCATCGCAAAATTCATCAGCCTTGAGATGCTGCCGTATAGGGTTGTGGAAACGGAGTCCTTCAAAAGTATCATGGAGGCGGCGGCCCCGCGCTACTCAGTTCCCAGTCGCCACTACTTTTCCCGATGTGCCGTCCCAGCCCTGCACGACCACGTCTCCCGCAACATTGTGCGCGCCCTCACCAACGCGGTTACTGCCACGGTCCACTTAACTACGGACACGTGGACAAGCACAGGCGGGCAGGGCCACTACATCTCCCTGACGGCACATTGGGTGAATTTAGTGGAGGCTGGGACAGAGTCAGAGCCTGGGACCGCTCACGTCCTACCCACCCCCAGAATTGCGGGCCCCAGCTCGGTGCTGGTATCTGCGGAGGTGTATGCTTCCTCCACTAAAGCACCCTCCTCCTCCTCCTCCTCCTCTGTCTCACAATCAAGATGTGTTAGCAGCAGCATGTCGCCAGCAGTCGGTGTCGCGCGGTGTGGCAGCACAGCGGTGGGCAAGCGTCAGCAGGCCGTGCTGAAACTACTCAGCTTAGGCGATAAGAGGCACACGGCCCACGAACTGCTGCAGGGTCTGACACAGCAGACCGACCGCTGGCTTGCGCCGCTGAGCCTCCAACCGGGCATGGTCGTGTGTGACAACGGCCGTAACCTGGTGGCGGCTCTGCAGCTTGGCAGCCTCACGCACGTGCCATGCCTGGCCCACGTCTTTAATTTGGTGGTTCAGCGGTTTCTGAAAAGCTACCCACGCTTGTCAGACCTGCTCGTAAAGGCGCGCCGGCTCTGCGCACATTTCCGCAAGTCCCACACGGACGCTGCCACCCTGCGCACCCTGCAACATCACTTTAAGCTGCCAGTGCACCGACTGCTGTGCGACGTGCCCACACGGTGGAACTCTACGCTCCACATGTTGGCCAGGCTCTATGAACAACGGAGAGCTATAGTCGAATACCAACTCCAACATGGGCGGCGCAGTGGGAGTCAGCCTCCTCAATTCCTTTCAGAAGAGTGGGCCTGGTTGGCAGACATCTGCCATGTCCTTGGTAATTTTGAGGAGTCTACCCAGGTGGTGAGCGGCGATGCTACAATCATTAGCGTCACCATTCCTCTGCTATGCATCTTGAGAAATTCCCTGCAAACCATAAAGGCAGCTGCTTTGCGCTCGGAAACGGGGGCGGGGGAAGACAGTATGCCGCTGGATAGTCAGGGCACCCTCCTGTCTATTTCTCAGCGCGTACAGGAGGAGGAGGAGGAGCATGAGGAGGATGAGGAGGAGGGGGAAGAGACAGCTTGGCCCGCTGCTGACGGTACACCGGCTGATTGCCTGTCATCCTTTCAGCGTGTATGGCCTGAGGAGGAGGAGGAGGAGGAGGAGGATCCTGAAAGTGATCTTCCTAGTGAAGACAGCCATGTGTTGCGTACAGGTACCCTGGCACACATGGCTGACTTCATGTTAGGATGCCTTTCTCGTGACCCTCGCGTTGCACGCATTCTGGCCACGACGGATTACTGGGTGTACACACTGCTCGATCCACGGTATAAGGAGAACCTGCCCACTCTGATTCCCGAAGAGGAAAGGGGTTCGAGAGTGTTGCTATACCACAGGACCCTTGCGGACAAGCTGATGGTAAAATTCCCAGCCGACAGCGCTAGTGGCAGAAGGCGCAGTTCCGAGGGCCATGTTGCAGGGGATGTGCGTAGATCGAGCAGCATGTACATCCCAGGCAGTGCAACAGTCTTTAAGGGCCTGGCCAGCTTTATGGCTCCCCACCAAGACTGTGTCACCGCTCCCCAGTCACGGCTGAGTCGGCGGGAGCACTGCAAAAGGATGGTGAGGGAGTACGTAGCGGATCGCACGACCATCCTTGGTGACGCCTCTGCCCCCTACAACTACTGGGTGTCGAAGCTGGACACGTGGCCTGAACTAGCCCTGTATGCCCTTGAGGTGCTTGCTTGTCCTGCGGCTAGCGTGTTGTCGGAGAGGGTGTTTAGTGCGGCTGGGGGAATCATCACAGATAAGCGTAGCCGCTTGTCAACCGACAGTGCCGACAGGCTAACACTCATCAAGATGAACAAAGGCTGGATTTCCCCAGACTTCTGTTCTCCACCAGCGGACAGCAGCGATACGTAAGCAATACGTAGGCTGCACCCGCGGATGGAAGCTACGTTCTCTCTCACCATCCAAAACGGGGACATTTCTGCTTCATCAATCTGTGTCTAATATTCCTCCTCCTCCTCCTCCTGCTCCACCTCCTGAAACCTCACGTAATCACGCTGAACGGGCAATTTTTCTTAGGGCCACAAGGCTCACTCAAATAATTTTTCAGAACAATTTTTATAAGTTTCAATGCGCTTAAAAGCATTGGAACTTTAACTTGAACCAATTTTTCGTTACACTGGGCTGCCTCCAGGCCTAGTTACCACTTAAGCCACATTAACCAAAGCGATTAATGGGTTTCACCTGCCCTCTTGGCTGGCCATGGCCAATTTTTGGGATGTACATTAGTACTGTTGATACAGCAATTTGTGTGGGCCCTCGCCTACAGTGTAATCAAATTAATTTTTAGCCCACCTGCATTACAGCTGACGTTACCTCAGCTGTGTTGGGCAATGCAATGGGATATTTTTGTGTACCGCCGGTGGGTTCCAGGGAGCCACCCATGCTGTAGGTGCACACTGAGTTTTTAATACATCTGTACACTTCTAAAGAACCCGTCTGACCGGGGCATGCAGTGTGGGCCGAAGCCCACCTGTATTACGCACGACATTACTACCTCAGCTGTGTTGGGCAATGCAATGGGATATTTCTATGTACCGCCGGTGGCTTCCTGGCACCCACCCAGGCAGTGGGTCCACAGGGAGTTAAACCTACATGTGTCCACTTGTAAAGAATCCCAGTCTGACTGGGGCATGCAGTGTGGGCCGAAGCACACCTGTATTACGCACGACATTACTACCTCAGCTGTGTTGGGCAATGCAATGGGATATTTCTATGTACCGCCGGTGGCTTCCTGGCACCCACCCAGGCAGTGGGTCCACAGGGAGTTAAACCTACATGTGTCCACTTGTAAAGAATCCCAGTCTGACTGGGGCATGCAGTGTGGGCCGAAGCACACCTGTATTACGCACGACATTACTACCTCAGCTGTGTTGGGCAATGCAATGGGATATTTTTGTGTACCGCCGGTGGGTTCCAGGGAGCCACCCATGCTGTGGGTCGACAGGGACTTCACAATAGGGAGTTGTACCTGCCTGTGTCTATGAATTAAAAAGCCCGGTCTGACTGGGGCATGCAGACACCTTGACAGAATGAATAGTGTGTGGCACATAGGTTCCCCATTGCTATGCCCACGTGTGCAGCTCCAGATGGCGGTGGCACAGGATTCTATTTCTCATTGCTTCTGTACAGCATTGTGGGCTATCGCTCCGCCACTTTTAAAGAGGGTCGCTGCCTAGCCGTGCCAACCTCTGCAGTGTATGCCTGCGGTCCCTCGTCATGGCAGACGCAATTCTAAATAGACATGAGCGTGGTGTGGCATGAGGGCAGCTGAAGGCTGCGCAGGGACACTTTGGTGTGCGCTGTGGGGGGGAGGGGGTGCGGTTGGGCAGCATGTAACTCAGGAGAAGTGGCAGTGGAGTGTCATGCAGGCAGTGATTGTGCTTTGTTGGAGGTAGTGTGGTGCTTAGCAAAGGTATGCCATGCTAATGAGCGCTTTTCAGAAGTAAAAGTTGTTGGGAGGGGGGGGGGGGCCCACTCTTGCCGCTATTGTGGCTTAATAGTGGGACCTGTGAACTTAGGATGCAGCCCAACATGTAGCCCCTCGCCTGCCCTATCCGTCACTGTGTCATTCCCATCACTTTCCTGAATTGCCCAGATTTTCACACATGAAAACCTTAGCGAGCATCGGCAAAATACAAAAATGTTCTGGTCGCCCATTGACTTCAATGGGGTTCGTTGTTCGAAACGAACCCTCGAGCATCACGGGAAGTTCGTTACGAATAACGAACACCCGAACATTTTGGTGTTCGCTCATCTCTAAAATCACTTACTATTGTAAGGTGATGAAGTAGATCCCTGCTCCTCCACTGAAGATTGAGCGGCTGCTACCATTCATTCAAGCGCTCCAATGATCACCAGACTAGGCCATGCTCACTAGGATGACGTTCTTAGTATGTAGTGGTTAACACCTACCAAAGGTGATCCAAGGAAGGAAAATAATGGATGATTCAGTAACAGAGTCATTGATGCATGTGAGGAGAAAAGAGGAACCCATCGTGTCTGATGCCACAGAAGACCTGCAGCACAAACTGCTAAAAGGTAATTTTAGCTATGATAGAATGGTGTAAGAACACACAGAGTATCATGACTTGCTATACATGGGATTATGTTGCTGCAGACCAGTCAGAGTGCCCATGCTGCCTCCTGATCAGCACAAAAGCGCCTACTATGGACACAAGAGCATCAGAACTGGACAAAGAAGTAATGAAAGCAGGAAGCCTGATGTAATAAATCAAGTTTTCTATTACATCATGTGTACAGCCGGGTGTGTTTGTGAAGATATGGCACTGCGATGTACTATGGGAAGAATCGACTAGTGTTGAGCAAACCAAAACAGTTGAACCCTGTTTCGGCTTGAACTTTACTCAGCCAAAACCACTAAAATGGTGTTTCTTCTTTGTTTCTCCTTCTTCTGTTATACACCAGTTTTAGAGGTATTAGTGAAGTTTGGGTCAGGTTCTTGCTAATTCAGACCAAACTTTTTGCACAAGTTCGGGGAACCAGCCATGACATGACATGACATAGGAGATATGAGGGTTTTGATATTGAAGGGCGGTTTCAAGTCACAAAACGACAGAAGAATTTGGGAATATAAATTGATAACAACCTTTGACACGCTGAATACTGGGTTAAATTATTCCCCAGGATTTATGCGTGAATGGGAAGTGTGAGACTTGATTGCACAGATAAGACCCCCATCAACAGTAATTCAGGGACCATAAACTTTCACTCCCTTATCAGTGTTTAGCTAAAAATGTTTGTGTATCTCTTGTAGCAATTCAAGCCTGATGACCTCCCCCCCCCCCCTCCAACAGTAATTTAGGGACCATAAAACTTTCACTCCGCTATCAGTGCCTAGACAAAAAAAGTTTGTTTTCTGGTTTGCAGAATTCCTTTTAAGTGCGAACCAATCCCATCCATATCTGTGCCTTGTCATAAGTATGTATGTTATAAGTGTGTATAAATATGCATGCCTCTTCAGATCCAATCCATAAGCCTGAAGAAGAACCCTGCGTTGGTTCGGAAGCTCGCTATTATTACATCATGTATTTTTGTTAGCCATTAAAAGGTATCATATCTACAAGATTACGTCGTTTCTCTTGCTGAGAACAATCACATTTTAGTATTACACTCTTCTGGATAGTGTGCTCCGAAGTTGTTCCTGAGATTTGTTTGAGACACTCCTCCAGTTTAGGAATCACAACCCCAAGTGTTCCTACCATTATTGGGACCACTATGGCCTTCACTTCCCACATCCTCTCTAGTTCTTCCTTCTTTCAGGCCCCGATACTTCTTCAGCTTCTCATACTCATTCTTCCTGAAGTTGCTGTTGCTTGTACCCACTACATCTATCATCACCACTGTCTTCTGGTCCTTGTCAATTACCACAAAGTCTGGTACGTTGGACAGTCCTAGTTTGTCCATCTGTATCTGAAAGTCCCACAGGATCCTAGCCCTGCTATTATTACTGCCACCATAGAAGAAATAAAGAATTAGGGTAGGGTCTCACATAGCTTTTGCTGTACAGATGCGCCTGAGCTGTGCCTGTGATGCAGCCAAACATTCCTGCTCGCTGTGGCTAACTAATGATTTAAGTGGTTACAGACTGTTCCTCATTAATGGACTCACAGTTTTAGGGATCACCCACACGGGCGTATTTTGTTTGTGTATTATGTTTTATTATTCTCTTTTACACTCATAATAAGCAGTGAAAAGCTCATTGATTACATTGGGCCATTCAGACTTGTGAATATGAAAGGTCAAGAGTCATGGATGTTCTCTTCCCAATCATTGTTTTTTTTTTTTGTTTTTTTTTAAACTTCATAAAAATTCAGAAACTGATTTGTAAGAATGTTGCCATCCAATACGTGGTGCTGCAGAGGTATTGTTCCATCTCTTTCTATGTGCAGGTTGAAAGAGAGATAACACACATCATAGAACTGTCACATTCCCGTGCTCAGTGGACTGATTAAGTATTTATCTCTCAGCTCAGTTTGACTTTTGTTTTATGTTTTGAGTTCAAAACAGTCTCAAATTTTTGTGTGTGAACCTTTGTATTTAGATCAAGAGGGGTCTCATCTCTGCATCTGTATATTATATATGTGCCCCATTCAAACCAGTTTCAATCAGCCTGATGAAGGGTCGATAGAAGACCCGAAAGCTTGCTGTAACATCATGTATTTTTGTTAGCCATTAAAAGTTATCATATCTACAAGATTACTTGGTTTCTCTTACTTTTTTTCCGTTTGGGCTCTATCCTTACACAGTTCTCATTGAACTCAATGGGCTCTCGGTGTAGTGCATGGATCTACTGGGTCTATCAGTGCAAGAGACTTTCTTTGTAGCTGCTCCCTATTCTGGCTAATTAAGGAGTGTCCACAATGAGAGAAGCCTTCAAATTAAGGCCATATTCAGACAGCTGCATGCTAGTACATAGCTTACCAGTGGCGTTTCTGAATTACACAAAAAGGAGTTTTTTAGTTCATTCATTTCCATTTTTAAGGGTGTCTGTACAAGCTGCGGCTGATGAGCGGTATCCACATGTTGATTGCCAATAGGCACATGAGCTTTCCACTTAAAACAATGGCAAGTCCAGGTGAAGCCCAGCATTTAAGGGTGATCTGCATCCGGTTACCGTGGGTGCAGAATGCAACCCGGTCGTGTGCATGCGGCCTTAAACCTACATCAGATGACAGTACAGATCTTGGTCTAATCACCAGAGGAACCTCTGCGCAAACAACTAAGAAAAAGTATAATGCACGCCAGAAACCTACCTCATAGCTGGTGTAGGTTCCCTTCTGGCGCACGGAGTATACACTGTCCTACTATTCGACAACTTTAGTAGTTCTGCCCCCGTACTGGTTATTAGGTGGGCAGTAAAGGGGAGTTTAGATGGGACATGACATCCCTCTTCTGTGTCACCATTCTTCGGTGGCTTATATGAGTGGTTTTCAAGGATAGATTTGTTTCATGGGTCTGCACGTCTCAATGTGACCATGTAAGGCGCTGCCCAAAGAGAGTAAACTGGTTGCAATGGCATCAAACTGCGGGAGGCGACAGTTCATGCGTCAAATTGGACCTTGCGACAATTTGAATTGAGCATGCCAAGAGGAACATGTGCTGATTGGCTGTTGCCTGGTCTACAGAAAGAATTGTTTATTGCCACACAGTGGCGAGCAGGGAGTGTGGCGGTAAACTAGAGGCATTGCTGAGACAGTCCAAGGGGCGCCATCGAGAGACAGCCATCTGGAGAGAGCTGCAGACAGGCAGTCAATGATCTACAGTAAGGACAACAGCTGTAAGTACAGCGCCACGAGGCGCTAATGTTACGGGACGCAATGACTGGAGGCCATCTAGCAGTAGCATCTGGTCAGCAACAATTCCCTTTCCAAGCAAGTAACTGTAAGGGCCGTTCATGCAGGTGTAAGTGTATTTTGGTTGCGCAAATACGTATATATTTATCCCAATATATTTCACCCACTTCTGCAGGTTTTTTTTATACGTGCAAAAAAAAAGCATATTTGTACCTTCAAAAATGTATGCAGAATGGCCCATTGATTTGCTGTGAATTCACTGCGCATTTGCGCCAGTCTATTCACTTCAATGCCCTATTGCGTCGTGTAATGCGCATTAAAATGGCCCATGCCATGTATTTTTTTTTACAGGTTTTAACACTGAAGTCAATGGGTTCTATTTACTGCGTAATATGCAGCACAAATTCGCCTGCGTGAACGAACCCCGAGTGCGGTGCCGTCATCACCAGTAATACGTGTACACACTGATAGGTTATGGACTGAGACAAGCGTGATACACACACGTGAGGTCTGGAAGTAAAGACATTGGGACAGATTCAGGAAGCTGTCTAAAAGTAAAACTGTCTTTGTTGCCCATAGCAACCAATCACAGAGCAGCTTTCATGTTACCACAGCAGTTTTGAGAAATGAAAGCTGCACTGTGATTGGTTGCTATGGGCAACAAAGACAGTTTTCATTTAAGGCCCAATGTCCACGGGCAGAATAGAATTGCGGAATCCGTGTGGGGCACCCGCGTAGATAATCAGCAATTCAAGCCGCCCATAAAGAAACATGGGCGTCTGCACTGGAATTAAAGCATGCAGGTTTGTTTTGCGCACCATGCTACATTTCAGTGCCGATTCCGCACAGACGGCTTCCATTGAAGTCAACGGAAGCTTCCGATTCGTGGCAATTGATTTGCAGACGGACCATGGATTCTGCAGGAAAGCAACAAAATTGTACTACGCATGCACACGGGTGCGCCTGCACGCATCCACAGACCAGAAAGGAGGAGACCCGGATGGGTAACGCAGGGTGCTCGGCCGCGGGCAGGTCAGATTCCGCTGCGGGCTCCCGCCTATGGAATCCAATCCGTCCATGGACATGAGGCCTTAGACAACTTCATCAATCTCACCCACTGTGTTCAGCCATATCAAACTGATGGTAGTGACAGAATAAGGCCTCCTGTCCACGGGCGTAGCGATATCCTGCGGCAGATCTCCACCGCGGGAGCTGTCGCCGCGGAGCAGGGGAGAGCTGACGGTTCTACGTGCAGAGCCTATCTGACAGATCGTCTCACCGCGGAGAATCACGGCTAATTGCAGCATTCTGCGATTTAAATCCTGCGAGCGGAGAATCACTATGATCCTCCGCTCGTGGACAGCGGGACTGCGCTTTCCATAGTAGCCTATGGAAAGCGTTCACTGCATTCCTCGCCTTGTATACTCTTGCTAACCCTATTGGCTGCATTGTATCATGAAGCCTGCGCTGCGCACCACCTCCTACAACTGTACGGGAGCTGCCACAGGTTACCGATGTATGTAATATACTCCTTTATGAATGCAGTCAAATTTTGAAAGGACAGCAGAACCTATCCTAATACTTTCTAATGTTTGCCTGGAGTATTTCTTTAACTTTTCCCATGAAGCTTTTCTCCAGCTCTATTCTAGAAATGGGCAGCCACATATCCCCGGGTCACTGCAAATTGCATGACTGCTCTTTTATACTGTCAGTTCAAGCTCCCTGGCATCTCCCATTTCCCTTCATTTACTAATTCATGTGCCCACTATCTCCCAGATGTTGCCAGGTTTGTGCCAAGTGCTTACAAACCAACAATGCCCGTTTGCTCTGTGTCCCTTGTCGCTTGGGGTTCTGATGGTATTATCCTTATGTAACAGGTGTTATAGCGCTCTGATGCTGGAACCTGAGCGTGTGACCCGTACAGAATGAAAAAGTTATTATTACATCCCTCTCTGTGCCCACCTGGGATCTCTTTATCCTGCTCTTAAATTGTCCCTTTGTGCCTGCTACACAATTATCAGAGTGTGACTGAGGATACAATTCAACACCACTGGCTTGTGTAACCAAAGGGCTCTCTTATCACCTCTTGGTTTTAAGTGCAGAGTGAAAACTTTTCAGAGTGGAACATGCTCCTGGGAACATAAATAACAATGTCATATATCCTAGGACTTTGAATACTGGTTTGTACAAATATCCAGCTTGTATCTACAGCAATTCAGCCTTTACAGTGAATCTACCGGGGTTCCGGCAATGAGAAACATTTTCTATAACTTTATAATAGACTTCGTGCTTCGATTTCTTGATATTTTCAAGATCTTTGCTTGAGGTACGTGAATGGAAACATTCTTGTTCACATCCGTGGGCTGAACACTTGTCTGAACTGAACTTACCCTGCTAGCATAGCTGAGAATTTGTCACAGTGTGTCATTGTAGTTAACATCTATCTGCCTGGAGTATAAGACAGAAGAAGGAGTGGTGCTACTGTGTTTAGCTCAAAAGAATTGCCGTGATGGCGAACCTATGACACGCGTGTCAGAACTGACACGCGGCCACTCACCCCGTTAATGAATATCGGCAGGGGCCGTGGCTCCCCTGCTGGTATTCACTAACCAGCACTACTAGCAGCGCTGATCCCGGCGCACACTGTGATGTCAGTGTGCAGCCGGGATCCTCCTCCCCCCATCCCCCGATGTCTCCTACCTGTTGGTTCCATGAGAGCATCCGGGGGAGGAGGCGTCCTGCAGCACACTGATGTCACAGTGTGCGCCGGAGATCATCGCTGCTGGCAGCGCGCTGGGCACAGGAGAAGCGGAGCTTCCACGAGGTAAGTACATGCGTCTCGTGGGGGGCAGTCACCGCTGGGGGCCACTGTGGGGGGCAGTCACCGCTGGGGGCCCGCTGTGGGGGGGCAGTCACCGCTGGGGGCCACTGTGGGGGGCAGTCACCGCTGGGGGCCCGCTGTGGGGGGGCAGTCACCGCTGGGGGCCCGCTGTGGGGGGGCAGTCATTGCTGGGGGTTCGCTGTGGGGGGCAGTTACTGCTGGGGTCTGCTGTGGGGGCAGTCACTGCTGGGGGGCCGCTGTGGGGGGCAGGTAATGCTGGGGGGCAGCTACTGCTGGGGGGCCGCTGTGGGGGGCAGTTAATGCTGGGGGCCGCTGTGGGGGGTTCTGTTGCTGCTAAGGGGCCGCTGTTGCTGCTGGGGGGCCGCTGTGGGTGGTGCTGTCGCTGCTGGGGGGCCGCTGTGGGTGGTGCTGTCGCTGCTGGGGGGCCGCTATGGGGGGCGCTGTCGCTGTTGGGGGGCCGCTGTGGGGGGCGCTGTCGCTGCTGGGGGCCGCTGAAGTTGGTGCTATCGCTGCTAAGGGCCGCTATGGGGGGCGCTGTGGGGGCACTGTCACCGCTAGGGGCTAATTATTACTGAGATAAGTGAGGGGGAGGCAGCGAGAGGCGAAGGCCTGTGCTATGGGTGTTTTGGGTTTATTAAATGCAGTTATATATTACAATTATACATATTTATTATTTAAACTATAAATATCGCAAATTTATGTTTTTTTCTCAAAGTGACACACCACCCGAGTTATGGTCCGTTTCTTGGCGAATTTTGTCACAACGAGCTCAAAAGGTTGCCCATCACTGGCCTAACGATTAAAATGGTTTTCCCATAAACCCCATTTACCATCCAGGCACAGCCATAAGTCCTCTGTTGTCCATGGAGATCTATCTTGGTCAGTTCCATAGAAGTGAATAGAGCATTGGTTATGCATGCCCACTTCCTCTCCATTCACACAGGTGACTCCGAGACCACCACTCTCAAGACCACAAGGAGGAGCCCCAGCGATCATACGACTAGCAATCATACCTGTGGATAGATGATGTTATTTATGGGAAAATGCCCTTAAAGTGACCCCTGAGCCTGGACAAAGATAGCCAAACCACTTGACTACCAGATGCAACATTAGTTTAAGACAATACACCTACTTTGCTTGAGCGAGCAGTGTTGCTCATGTAAGCTTTATCTATAGAGGACTTCGAACTCTCTTTTAACCCCTTCCTTACATATGACGTAAGAGTAAGTCATGGCAGGGTGGCACTTACCGCAACATGACGTACCCTTACGTCATGGGGATAGCACGAGATCATGACAGATCTTGCGCAATCCGGCAGCGGGAGCCGTCTCTCACTGATAGCCGGCCTCCAGCTGCAACAGCAAGGGTGCATCAGAGATGCGCCCCCCCACTGTTAACCCCTTCCCTGACGCGATCTATGTAGATCGCAGCAGGGAAAAGGTGACATTAGCGGGCTCTCGCGATGTAATCGCAGAGAGCCCGGCTGAATGACATGATAACAGGACACCACCTACAGGCGCCCTGTATTACCACTGCCTATGATCGCTGTAATGGGCGATAAGGCATTGCAGGAGCGATGCCTTATCACAGTGATCTTCGGTGCTATGGTGAAAGTCCCCCAGAGGGACACAGGTGGTGTAAAAAAAGATAAAAATAATGTACAAAAAATAAAAATGTAAAAAAAAACCCTTTTTTAATGCTTTTTCTCATATTAGCATTAAAAAAAATCCCACATATTTGGTATCGTCGTGTCCATAAAGACAAGTACAATAAGTTGAACACGCTTTTTATCTTGCATGGCAAAAAGTATTAAAAAAACGGTAAAAAACTGAGGCAAAATGCTAATTTTTAGCATTTTGCCTCACAAGAAACGCAACAAGGGTGGCTTCACACGAGAGTGTTTTTGTGTGTGCATACGCGCGCAGAAAAACACGTGTCTATTAGAATCAATGCATTCCCTATGGTGTGTTCACATGTCTGTTCTTTACAGATAGGACATGCGTGCACCATAGTGAATACACACATTGTTTTAATTGGAGTCGCGGCTGCTGCCGGTGGCTCCATTGAAGACAATGGTCTCCCGGCACCCCTGAATTGGTTTTCATAGAAGGGCTTTACATATAAGCCCTTCCCTCAAAAACAAGAGTTTTAGTGTAAAAAAAATAAAATAAACTTACCCCCCGCTGCTGCTGTGTCCCCTGTGGGGATGCAGAACACATCTACCTCATGCGGCAGATGTTTCCTTCATCCCTGCTAGTAAAAAGAATTCTCTGCTGCACCATCTGCCATATCTGTGACAGATGCAGCAAAGGAATTCTTCAATTTTCTACCACAACTGTCATACATTGGATTTCAGGGAAGGGCTTTAAATATAAGCCCTTCCCTGAAAAAACAGTAAAAGTAGGGTAAAAAAATAGATACTCACCTTCCTTCAGCTGCCGGGGCTCAGCCGTGTCTTCTCTGCGCTGTCCCCGACTCTGTAGTGCTGTTCTTTGAGCAGGCAAGGATTTAAATTTCCCGCCTGCAGAAAGAGCTGATTGTGATTGGCTGAGGTGCTCAGCCAATCACAGGCAGCTCTTGCCGAATGAATGACAGGCGAGCACTACCTGTGTTGGAAGGGACTTACAGGGTCATCGGGTCCAACCCTCTGCACAATGCAGGATTTGCTAAATTATCTCAGACAGATATCTGTCCAGCCTCTAGTTGAAGACTTCCATTGAAGAAGAACTCACCACCTCCTGTGGCTACCTGTTCCACTCATTAATCACCCTCACTGTCTGAAAGTTTTTTTCTAATATCTAATTTGTGTCTCCTCCCTTTCAGTTTCATCCCATTGCTTCTATTCTTTCCTTGTGCAAATAGGAATAGGGCTGATCCCTCTGCACTGTGACAGCCCTTCAGATATTGTAGACCGCTATTAAGTCTCCTCTCAGCCGTCTTTTCTGTAAGCTAAACATTCCTCATAGGACATGGTTTGCAGACCGCTCCCCATCCTGGTAGCCCTTCTGTTGTTCCAGTTTATTGATGTCTTTTCTTAATTGAGGTGCCCAAAAGTGTACACAGTATTCCAAATGAGGTCTGGCCAAGAAAGAGTAGAGGGGGATAATTACTTCACATGATCTAGACTCTCTGCTTTTCTTAATACATCCCAGAGTTGTGTTTGTCTTTTTTGCTGCTACATCACATTGTTGACTCATGTTCAGTCTGCGATCTAAGAGTATACTTGAATCTTTTTCACATGTGCTGTTTCTTAGTCCCAATTCCTCCCATTCTGCATATTCTTTTTTCATTTTTCTTGCTCAGATGTAGTACTTGCATATCTCCCTCTTAAATACTATTCTATTAGCCACAGCCCACTGTTCCAACGTGTTAAGATCTTCTTGAATCCTCTCTCTTTTCCTTCCTCTTCTCCTAGCTTTGCATCATCAGCAAATTTGATCAGTTTCCCCTCAATTCCCTCATTTAGATCATTTATAAAAGTTGAACAACACTGGGCCTAGGACAGAGCCCTACTTGAGCCATTCCTCTACTTGGATGTGCAACCATTAATGAACACCCTTTGAGTACAGTCACTAAGCCAGTTGTGGAGCCACATAGCAGTTGCCTTGCCAATCCAATATTTGGTTATTTTTTTCAATGAGGATAGTATAAGATACTTTGTCAAATGCTTTACTAAAGTCAGGATATACTATATCTACTGCATTTCCCTGATCACCCCAGTCAGTAATTCTGTCATAGAAGGATAGTAGATTCATCTGGCATGACTTGTTTGTTACAAACCCATGCTGGCTCTGGTTAATTACTTCATTCTCATCCAAGTACTTGCATACCTGCTGTTTAATAATTTGCTAGAAGATTTTCTCCGGTATAGAAGTCAGGCTCACAGGCATGTAGTTTCCTGAATCAATCTTCTTCCCTTTTTTGAAGATAGGGACAACATTTGCACTTCTCCAATCTTCTGGGACTTCTCATGAACTTCAAGAATTTTCAAAGACTATGGCAAGTGGTTCAGCAATTAGTTCTCTGCTTATAGATACCCTGCATTCTTTTATTCTCCCAATACCACAGGGAAGATTATTTGATATTACATTTACTTTCTGAGAAAAAACAGATACAAACTAGGAATTTAAAATTTTGGCCTTCTCAACATCATTCTTAACCAATTCACCATTTTCATCCTGTAAAAATTCTATAGCATCTTTAACTTTTCTTTTGCTTTTGACATACCCCCAAAATCTTTTACAAGGCTAAATTCATTATTAGCTTTAGCTTTTCTGACACTTGCACTACAGTTTCTGCAGACTCTATTATATTCTTCTTTAGATATTTCCCCCTCTTTCCATTTGATAAGCATATTTTTCTTCGTTTTTAGCATCCTGCCATTGGATTCTCCCTATCCTCTTTCTGAGTGCATTAAAAATCTGCCTTTCTGAAATCCAACCTTGAGGTCCGAGTTTTCTCAGGTCTTCCTCCCCTTCTTATCCAAACTTTGAGGATATCATGATCACTGCCTTCTAAGGTCCCAGCCACTCTTACTGTTGGTAAGAATTAGGGCCAATATAGCAGATCACCTTGTTTTTTCTTCTACCTTTTTGAAGATAAAGTTGTCAGCAAGAGCGGATAAGAATTTGTTGGATCCATTACTTTTACCTGAGAGAGATTCCCAATGTCTGGATAGTTATAATCTCCCATAATCACTATCATGCTTTTTTGAGAGCTTGGCCATCTGATATAGAAAGAGTTCATTAATATCTTCTGCTTGTCCAGGCGGCCCATAGTAAATGCATGCAATAGTGTCTTTTCTGTTGCTCTCTCCTTGTATTCCTACCCAAACAGTTACTGTAGATTTAGCATTCTCTGAAACTTGAATCTCTGTGGGGATGTATGCTTTCCTAACATACAAATGAGCTGAGATCTGAAGGAGCACAGGGAGACATGGGTCAATAAAGTGCAGTGCAAATCCGCCTGGTCCTTTTAGCTATTGCACTATTCAAAAAATGGTAGAATACTAGAGATGAGCGAGCACCAAATGCTCGGGTGCTCGTTACTCGGGACGAAATTTTCGCGATGATCGAGGGCTCGTTTCGAGTAACGAACCCTATTGAAGTCAATGGGCGACCCGAGCATTTTTGTATATCGCCGATGCTCGCTAAGGTTTCCATTTGTGAAAATCTGGGCAATTCAAGAAAGTGATGGGAACGACACAGAAACGGATAGGGCAGGCGAGGGGCTACATGTTGGGCTGCATCTCAAGTTCCCAGGTCCCACTATTAAGCCACAATAGCGGCAAGAGTGCCCCCCCCTCCCAACAATTTTTACTTCTGAAAATCCCTCATTAGCAATGCATACCTTAGCTAAGCACCACACTACCTCCAACAAAGCACAATCACTGCCTGCATGACACTCCGCTGCCACTTCTCCTGGGTTACATGCTGCCCAACCCCCCCCCCCCCCCCCTGCATGACCCAGTGTCCACAGCGCACACCAAATTGTCCCTGTGCAGCCTTCAGCTGCCCTCATGCCACACCACCCTCATGTCTATTTATAAGTGCGTCTGCCATGAGGAGGAACCTCAGGCACACACTGCAGAGGGTTGGCACGGCTAGGCAGCGACCCTCTTTAAAAGGGGCGGGGCGATAGCCCACAATGCTGTACAGAAGCAATGAGAAATCCAATCCTGTGCCACCTCCATCTGGAGTTGCACACGTGGGCATAGCAATGGGGAACCTATGTGCCACACACTATTCATTCTGTCAAGGTGTCTGCATGCCCCAGTCGGACCGCGTTTTTTTATAAATAATCACAGGCAGGTACAACTCAGCAATGGGAATTCCGTGTGCACCCACAGCATGGGTGGCTCCCTGGAACCCACCGGCTGTACATAAATGTATCCCATTGCAGTGCCCTGGACAGCAGAGCTAACGTCAGATTAAATGCAGGTGGGCTTCGGCCCACACTGCATGCCCCAGTCAGACTGGGGTTCTTTATAAGTAGACACATGCAGTTACAACTCCGTGTAGACCGACAGCATGGGTGGGTGCCAGGAAGCCACCGGCGGTACATAAATATATCCCATTGCATTGCCCAGCACAGCTGAGGTAATGTCATGTTTAATGCAGGTGGTCTTCAGCCCACACTGCATGCCCCAGTCAGACTGGGGTTCTTTAGAAGTGGACACATGCAGTTAGAACTCCGTGTGGACCGACAGCATGGGTGGGTGCCAGGAAGCCACCGGCGGTACATAAATATATCCCATTGCAGTGCCCAGCACAGCTGAGGTAATGTCAGGTTTAATGCAGGTGGGCTTCGGCCCACACTGCATGCCCCAGTCAGAGTGGGGTTCTTTAGAAGTGGACACATGCAGTTACAACTCTGTGTGGACCGACAGGATTGGTGGCTCCCTGGGACCCACCGGCGGTACATAAATATATCCCATTGCATTGCCCATCACAGCTGAGGTAAAGTCAGGTTTAATGCAGGTGGGCTTCGGCCCACACTGCATGCCCCAGTCAGACTGGGGTTCTTTAGAAGTGGGCACATGCAGTTACAACTCCGTCTGGACCGACAGCATGGGTGGGTGCCAGGAAGCCACTGGCGGTACATAAATATATCCCATTGCAGTGCCCAGCACAGCTGAGGTACTGTCATGTTTAATGCAGGTGGGCTTCGGCCCACACTGCATGCCCCAGTCAGACTGGGGTTCTTTAGAAGTGGACACATGCAGTTACAACTCCGTGTGGACTGACAGCATGGGTGGCTCCCTGGAACCCACCGGCGGTACATAAATATATCCCATTGCATTGCCCATCACAGCTGAGGTAATGTCATGTTAAATGCAGGTGGGCTTCGGCCCACACTGCATGCCCCAGTCAGACTGGGGTTCTTTAGAAGTGGACACAAGCAGTTACAACTCCGTGTGGACCGACAGCATGGGTGGCTCCCTGGAACCCACTGGCGGTACATAAATATATCCCATTGCAGTGCCCAGCACAGCTGATGTAACGTCAGCTTTAATGCAGGTGGGCAAAAAATAAGTAGGCGAGGGCCCCAAAAAATTGGTGTACCAACAGTACTAATGTACCTCAGAAAAATTGCCCATGCCCAACCAAGAGGGCAGGTGAAACCCATTAATCGCTTTGGTTAATGTGGCTTAATTTGTAACTAGGCCTGGAGGCAGCCCAGTTAAAATAAAAATTGGTTCAGGCACAAGTTTCAACGCTTTAATGAGCATTGAAACGTATAAAAATTGTTTACAAAATTTATATAACTGAGCCTTGTGGGCCTAAGAAAAATTGCCCGTTCGGCGTGATTACGTGAGCTTTCAGGAAGAGGAGCAGGAGGAGGAGGATGAATATAATACACAGATTGATGAAGCTAAAAGGTCCCTGCTTTTGATGGTGATAGAGAACGATGCTTCCATCTGCGGGTGCAGCCTACGTATTGTTTAGGTATCGCTGCTGTCCGCTGGTGGAGAAGAAAAGTCTGGGGAAATCCAGGCTTTGTTCATCTTTATGAGTGTAAGCCTGTCGGCACTGTCGGTTGACAGGCGGGTACGCTTATCCGTGATGATTCCCCCAGCCGCACTAAACACCCTCTCTGACAAGACGCTAGCCGCAGGACAAGCAAGCACCTCCAGGGCATACAGCGCGAGTTCAGGCCACGTGTCCAGCTTCGACACCCAGTAGTTGTAGGGGGCAGAGGCGTCACGGAGGACGGTCGTGCGATCGGCTACGTACTCCCTCACCATCCTTTTACAGTGCTCCCGCCGACTCAGCCTTGACTGGGGAGTGGTGACACAGTCTTGCTGGGGAGCCATAAAGCTGTCAAAGGCCTTGGAGAGTGTTGCCCTGCCTGTGCTGTACATGCTGCCTGATCTCCGCGCCTCCCCTGCTACCTGGCCCTCGGAACTGCACCTTCTGCCACTAGCGCTGTCGGATGGGAATTTTACCATCAGGTTGTCCGCCAGGGTCCTGTGGTATAGCATCACTCTCGAACCCCTTTCCTCTTCAGGTATGAGAGTGGAAAGGTTCTCCTTATACCGTGGGTCGAGCAGTGTGTACACCCAGTAATCCGTAGTGGCCAGAATGCGTGTAACGCAAGGGTCACGAGAAAGGCATCCTAACATGAAGTCAGCCATGTGTGCCAGGGTACCTGTACGCAACACATGGCTGTCCTCACTAGGAAGATCACTTTCAGGATCCTCCTCCTCCTCCTCCTCCTGCTCAGGCCATACACGCTGAAAGGATGACAGGCAAGCAGCATGGGTACCCTCAGCAGTGGGCCAAGCTGTCCCTCCCCCCTCCTCCTCATGCTCCTCCACCTCCTCCTCACCGCGCTGAGATATAGACAGGAGGGTGCTCTGACTATCCAGCGACATACTGTCTTCCCCCGCCTCCGTTTCCGAGCGCAAAGCGTCTGCCTTTATGCTTTGCAGGGAACTTCTCAAGAGGCATAGCAGAGGAATGGTGACGCTAATGATTGCAGCATCGCCGCTCACCATCTGGGTAGACTCCTCAAAGTTTCCAAGGACCTGGCAGATGTCTGCCAATCAGGCCCACTCTTCTGTAAAGAATTGAGGAGGCTGACTCCCACTGCACCGCCCATGTTGGAGTTGGTATTCCACTATAGCTCTACGCTGCTCATAGAACCTGGCCAACATGTGGAGCGTAGAGTTCCACCGTGTGGGCACGTCGCACAGCAGTCGGTGCACTGGCAGATTAAACCGATGTTGCAGGGTGCGCAGGGTGGCAGCGTCCGTGTGGGACTTGCGGAAATGTGCGCAGAGCCGGCGCACCTTTACGAGCAGGTCTGACAAGCGTGGGTAGCTTTTCAGAAAGCGCTGAACCACCAAATTAAAGACGTGGGCCAGGCATGGCACGTGCGTGAGGCTGCCGAGCTGCAGAGCCGCCACCAGGTTACGGCCATTGTCACACACGATCATGCCCGGTTGGAGGCTCAGCGGCGCAAGCCAGCGGTCGGTCTGCTCTGTCAGACTCTGCAGTAGTTCGTGGGCCATGTGCCTCTTCTCTCCTAAGCTGAGTAGTTTCAGCACGGCCTGCTGACGCTTGCCCACCGCTGTGCTGCCACGCCGCGCGACACCGACTGCTGGCGACGTGCTGCTGCTGACACATCTTGATTGCGAGACAGAGGTTGCGTAGGAGGAGGAGGAGGAGGGTGGTTTAGTGGAGGAAGCATACACCACCGCAGATACCACCACCGAGCTGGGGCCCGCAATTCTGGGGGTGGGTAGGATGAGAGCGGTCCCAGGCTCTGACTCTGTCCCAGCCTCCACTAAATTCACCCAATGTGCCGTCAGGGAGATATAGTGGCCCTGCCCGCCTGTGCTTGTCCACGTGTCCGTTGTTAAGTGGACCTTGCCACTAACCGCGTTGGTGAGGGCGCGTACAATGTTGCGGGAGACGTGGTCGTGCAGGGCTGGGACGGCAAATCGGGAAAAGTAGTGGCGACTGGGAACTGAGTAGCGGGGGCCGCCGCCGCCCTCATGCTTTTGAAAGCCTCCGTTTCCACAAGCCTATACGGCAGCATCTCCAGGCTGATCAATTTGGCTATGTGCACGTTTAACGCTTGAGCGTGCGGGTGCGTGGCGGTGTACTTGTGCTTGCGCTCAAACACTTGTACTAGCGACGGCTGGACGGTGCGCTGAGAGACATTGGTGGATGGGGCCGAGGACAGCGGAGGTGAGGGTGTGGGTGCAGGCCAGGAGACGGTAGTGCCTGTGTCCTGAGAGGGGGGTTGGATCTCAATGGCAGGTTGGGGCACAGGGGGAGAGGCAGTGGTGCAAACCGAAGGCGGTGAACGGCCTTCGTCCCACCTTGTGGGGTGCTTGGCCATCATATGTCTGCGCATGCTGGTGGTGGTGAGGCTGGTGGTGGTGGCTCCCCGGCTGATCTTGGCGCGACAAAGGTTGCACACCACTGTTCATCGTTCGTCTGCACTCTCAGTGAAAAACTGCCAGACCTTTGAGCACCTCGGCCTCTGCAGGGTGGCATGGCGCGAGGGGGCGCTTTGGGAAACAATTGGTGGATTATTCGGTCTGGCCCTGCCTCTCCCCCTGGCCACCGCACTGGCTCTTCCAACCTGCCCTGCTGCTGCACTTGCCTCCCCCTCTGAAGACCTGTCCTCAGTAGGCGTAGCAAACCAGGTGGGGTCAGTCACCTCACCGTCCTGCTGCTCTTCCTCCGAATCCTCTGTGCGCTCCTCCCTCGGACTTACTCCAATTACTACTACCTGAGTGATAGACAACTGTGTCTCATCGTCATCGTCCTCCTCACTCACTGCAAACTCTTGAGACAGTTGCCGGAAGTCCCCAGCCTCATCCCCCGGAACCCGGGAACTTTCCAAAGGTTGGGCATCGGTCACGACAAACTCCTCCGGTGGGAGAGGAACCATTGCTGGCCATTCTGGGCAGGGGCCCGGGAACAGTTCCTGGGAGTCTGCCTGCTCCTCAGAATGTGTCATTGTAATGGAGTGAGGAGGCTGGGAGGAAGGAGGAGCAGCAGCCAGAGGATTCAGAGTTGCAGCAGTGGACGGCGCAGAACTCTGGGTGGTCGATAGATTGCTGGATGCACTTTCTGCCATCCACGACAGGACCTGCTCACGCTGCTCATTTTCTAATAAAGGTCTACCGCGTGGACCCATTAATTGTGAGATGAATGTGGGGACGCCAGAAATGTGCCTTTCTCCTAATCCCGCAGCAGTTGGCTGCGATACACCTGGATCAGGAGCTCGGCCTGTGCCCACACCCTGACTTGGGCCTCCGCGTCCTCGCCCGCGTCCACGTCCTCTAGGCCTACCCCTACCCCTCAGCATGCTGTATTACCAGTAGTGCAGAAACAGAACGCTGTAATTAAATGTGCCGCTTATTGGCCTGTGGTTGGAGGCTGACTTCGCTTACGGAACGCACAGCAGAGCCAGGAAAGAATTTTGTGCAAGCCCGCTGTAACACTTAGCTGGCTGCGTATTAATTAGGACTACTACCCCCAGCAGAGACGCAGTACAGTCAGGACGGTCACAGGCAGCCCAAATATATTTTTTTTCCCAAATTTTTTTGGAAAAGCCCACTGCCTATATAGACAGTATATGTCTTTCACGTTTTTCACTGTCCCTGCCTCAGCACTACTGGCCCTATACTATGTAAAATTACTGCAGACTAAGGACGCAATGCTCTGCACGGCCGATATACAAAAAAAAAAAGGTGCAACACTGCAAAAAGCAGCCTCAACAGTACTGCACATGGTCAGATGTGGCCCTAAGAAGGACCGTTGGGGTTCTTGAAGCCTAAATTCACTCCTAACGCTCTCCCTATAGCAGCTCCGGCACCAGCAGCACTGTCCCTGATCTCTGTCAGAATGCATCTGTGGTGAGCCGCGGGAGGGGCCGATTTATATACTCGGGTGACACCTGATCTCGCCAGCCACTCACTGCAGGGGGGTGGTATAGGGCTTGAACGTCGCAGAGGGAAGTTGTAATGCCTTCCCTGTCTTTCTATTGGCCAGAAAAGCGCGCTAACGTCTCAGAGATGAAAATGAAAGTAACGAGTATCTCGAACACGCTAATACTCGAACGAATATCAAGCTCGGACGAGTACGTTCGCTCATCTCTATAGAATACCTTAATGCAATGTTTGTCCCAATTAGCATCGTTCTTTCCCTTGCAGCATAGACTAGAGGAGCTAGTGGCACACATGAATATGTAAATTTAGCTTTTTCTTCACAATGTCACTGTGAATTGCAACGAGTTCCAGCAGTGTCAGCTGTTGGCATTCTTGATTGTAATTATTTGTGCTGCAGCCTTGAAAAAAATCTGACTTCAAGCTGCCACCTCTAGAGGGAGCTCAGGAGCGTACTGCATATTGTGATATTATTGAGTTTACCTATAAGTTCTATGTGGGGATTTTTTTTAAATTTAAATTGACCCATTACCACTCCTGATGTGTCTGTTTAAGTAAATATCAATTTATTCAAAAATTTCTAGGAGGAGTAACAGAGGAACGGCACAAGACAGAGTTATAAGATAAGATGTTTCATTGGGAATACAAGTATTTACTAAAGCAAGCATGTCAGGAGAACTGCCAGGTCCTTTTTAGCTCCTCCTGGTGGTGGCTGCAGCAAGCTAGAATTTTACGACACTCATACGAGGATTGAATCTCTTTATCATTAGAAAAATAAGCCTTGGTCCCTTTCACAATATAATAGGAAATTAGAGAATTTTGTACCTATTTAGATTTAAATAAAATAACAGATTTGATATTCACTTTAAACAGTGTCTGCACCTTTAAAACCTCTTTTGAGGTTAAGAGCTCAACTACTGGCTGGGAGCACAATAATCTCGCAAGGATTGAAGGTACAGGGCCAGGTTTCTATGGTGTGGCTAATGAAGGAACAGGGTGGGGCTAATTAGAAAACCAGGAGCAGGAAACCAGAGCCAGGACCAGGGCCAGATCATGCAGGGGAGTCATCCAAAGGGTTGGGTAGCTCAACCAATAGAGATGTTGCCTGGAGTACAGGAGTTCCTGGGTTTGAGCCCCAATAATGAACACGTCTAGAACAGTCTCCCATACAAGTCAATCGGCCCCCTCCTGTCCTTTTTGTGAATGGCCCATGAGGCTGCTGTAAATCATATGTTCTAAATAATTTTAATGCTGTTAAATGTAGCTCAGAAAAGAAATTTACAATAAGAAAATAAAAACAGATTAGAAAAAATGGAACTTTTTTTGGTGATAGAGTCCCTTTAAATGTGTCTCAACTTCACATGAATTGCCACAGTGCCTTTTATTTGGTTAGTAAGTATTTCAGATCAAAGACCTCAACTGATTTCTTTGAGATCCCCAATGAGATGCCAGATAATATATAAAGGTATACACATCTTTCAAATTAATCCTGGAAAATGTAGCTATGCTGATTTGATATGGCCCATAGCAAAGGTACTTTTACACATAGAGTTAATTATTCATCAGAGTGACAATGTCACAGTTTGCTTGCTAACTCGGGCAGTCACTTTAACCCCTTCCCGCTATAGGACGTACAATTACATCCTGCGGGATCAGGGTATGTATGAAGAGAGACCGCAGAGTGACCTCTCTTCATACAGCACGGGTGTCAGCTGTGTATTGCTCCACTATAACTCCCAGACAGCACGCCCGCTGCCTTGGGGTTATAGTCGACTCTGATCTTTCCTTCACCTACATCCAATCTCTCGCCCGAACATGTCAGCTGCACCTCAAGAAAATCGCAAGAATCTGCCCTTTTCTCACCGTGGACACGCTAAAAACGCTCACTGTTGCCCTCATCCACTCTCGGCTCGATTATTGCAACTCGCTGCTGATCGGCCTCCCCGGCGCCAGACTCTACCCTCTCCAATCCATCCTGAATGCGGCAGCCAGGCTCATCTTCCTGTCCAGCCCCTACTCAGACGCCTCTGCCCTGTGCCAGTCACTGCACTGGCTGCCCGTCAGATACAGAATTCAATTTAAACTCAATGTAGTGGCCCCGAGTTAACAGGGCCCCTCCATAATGTGAATGCATTTGTCTTGTGCTATGTATTGTCAGTGTCTTCTATGTTGCATGAATTTGATGTGTATTGCATAGCTGAAGCACTGAATGGGTTAACTGTCTGGGTTATAACTAAAAGATGTATCTTGCTGTGCGTCACATGACCTTGTTTTATATATGTGTTTGCAAGGTGGTCTGCTAAGGAGTCTAGTCTAGTCTGAAGTAGTGCAAGGTGCAGAGGTTGGAGAGCATGGAGACTTCTTGGTGATTAGGAGAAACTGTGCCTCGTCTTACAAGGGACTCCAGGATGGAAGAGGCTGAGTGAATGCCTTGTATGTGCCCTGTGACCAATTCACCCATGTCTTCCCGCTATTAAACCGGAGGACTGAGAGAGTGAGAGGAACCACCATGCAGCACTGAGTGCCATTCCTGTCAAGTGAGTGTTGACCGGTAGAGAGCTGGAGAGAGTGCAGGAAAGTTGCCGGGAACAGAACCCCGCAGATAACTTGGACTGTGGATTCATCTGACATCCTGTGATTTCCTCCCTGTCACATCACTTTGTGTTTTTGCACCGTTATCCTGCTGGTGTGTATACTGTTTTATGCACTGTAAAATAATTCTACAAGTAAACGAGCACTGACGACCATTTCCAGCTTTGCTTTAAACGTTTTCCCTGTGTGTGGACTACTTATTTCTACCGTCCGGATTCACCGCAGAGGAAGGAACGGTGGTGTCACAAGTGACAAGACTTTAAGGTAAACCACGTATTGGGTTACCCCGTGAAACTCAGCCAGTGGTAACTTGGACGGGTCCCATGCTACCCCCAGGGACGGAGTTAGTAGAGCCCTGTGACAGGGCCACAATCTGCCCCGCTGTCTCCTCGGCTGTGGGCCTGCTCCTCGGACACTGCATCACCACCCTCATCCACAAAGCCCTCAACAGCACTGCACTGCCGTACATTGCTTTCCTCATCTAAATCCACCACCCAGCCTGCGCCCTTCGCTCCGCTAAAGAAATCAGACTAAGTGCCCCTTTAATTTAAACCTCTCATTCCCGCCTCCAAGACTTCTCCAGAGCAACACCAGTCCCCTGGAATGCACTACCCCAAACTATCAGGGCAATCTTTGACTCACACAACTTCAAGCATGCTCTAAAAGCGCACTTCTTCAAGGAGGCATACCCCGTCTCCTAAACCAAATCCCTCTGTACTCCGCCTGATAACATGCTCCCTGTCCTACTGACTGCAATCCCTGCTAGCCATAACCAACCACCCCCTGCAGTCATACCGATTCAGCCACTACACCGCTCAACCTGACTATTGTCTATGTGTATAGCATCCCTCACTCTCCACCTCGCCGTACTGGGCACATCTCCAGCCCCTTTACCTTCTGTATCACCCCATTATCTGTAGTATGTAAGCTTGTTTGAGCAGGACCCTCACCCCTATTGTTTCCATCAACTGATTACTTCATGTAACCGTGGTTTTGTTTTTATTTCCCTGTCTTGTAAGCGCTGCGGAATATGTTGGCGCTATATAAATAAAGATTATTATTATTATCATCGTTCAATTGTAGGCCGTGTTTAGACTGGACAATTAGGCCGGCTGTCCACGGCAGATCTCCGCTGCGGGAGCCGCTGCCGAATCTCCGCCGGTCAGCCCTATCTGATAGCATGCTGCGAATTGCCCACGGCGAGCGGAGAATCGCAATGATTCTCCACTTGTGGACAGCGGCCGGCGCGATTCACCGTCGGTTTACTGCTGGCGAATACACGTCCGTGGACAGGGGGCCTTATCGTTCAAAAATCAAATGATCCATTGATTTCTTTGATCGCTAATCGTTTTGTGTAAAAGCACCTTATGTAATTGTGCAGTGAAGGAACCTCACCGCCCACCACAGGGGACAAGTCATCCGGGAGCCCCTAGCCTTTAGTTAAATAAAGGAAATCATGCCCTTGCTTACTTAGTTGATTCTATTCCTTTAAGCAAGTCCACATCCCGTTGCAGAGGTTAAATAAACCAAGTTGTGCAAATCCATGGATTGCGAAAATGACTAGATTCAGTTCAGAGCAGAAACTTCACAAATGTCTTTTTCCTCCTTAATGTTTGGAATAAGAAAAATTACTCTTTCTTCAAAATCCCTTTCTGCGTTGGCTGCTGGAGAAAGATTGTAATTTAAGAAGCCCAGGCAATTAAAGCATTTTAATTAAATCTGTGGTCAGGGTTTCAGTTTAAATATATTTATGAAAGGAAAGGGAGACCGTGAACTGAATAATTCCCATATCAGTGTGTTCCATCTGAAGAGCAAATTTAATGCTGAAATTGTACATCACTCAGGATAAGGGATTAAACTCCAGAAGATTTCACCCGAAGAACTTTACTTCACGTAGAGAATTGTTTCAAACCAATATGCAGGATGGCCCTACAGTGAGTGCTTAGCAAAATGTGGAGGAAACATGGAGACCATGTAATGCTGAGCTACTGCACTCTGGAGAATCCGATTATTGAAGCTGGCCCTATATAATATATATGCTAGTATTGTCATTGTATGGCTATAGGGGGGCAATGTGCTGCAAAACTAATGTATCTGGAAATAAGGAAGATGGAACAATACCTCTACAGCGCCACCTATTGGATGGCAGCATTCCTGCAAATCAATGTCAATTGCCAATCATTGTAATAAAGACCTACATAAAGGGTCTGACATTGATTTGCTGGAATGCTGCCATCCAATAGGTAGACTGGGAGGAGGAAAAACTAATTGATGCAACTCTTACAAATATTTCAATGCCTATTTTACGCGTTTCTTCTTTTATTAGTAAATTTAAAATCAGCCAATATGACACGTTTCGGTGATACACCCCTTCTTCAGAAATGACTGGGGAGCACAGAGCGTGTCAGAGATTTCTCCTGTCTTCGCTCCCGTTCAGCTCTGAAAACAGTGGGAGAAACTCTGCGATTCTACTTCTGCCTCGCTACTTTCCCGAAGTGATGAGAGGCGGTTTTGAGATACAATTGCCTTGCATGCGCAGGGAAATCCCATGTTGGTGAGTGCGATATTAGGCCGTAATTTACAGCCCGTTATCGCACTCGCGTGTGTGAAGTTAGCCCAAGGCCAGTGTCACACTGACGAAAGCTCGCGTGAGATTTGTGCGTTGCGAGGCGCACAGATCTCCTGCGCATATGAACCCTATTCTTTTGAATGGAGTCAAATAGAATCGCTGCATGTCCTATCTTTTTGTGTTCCTCAAAACGCATCACCTGTTTCAATGAGACCTTTAATGCATGGCATGCGAATGCGATGCGAGGCTTCTAGAGATGAGCGAGCATACTCGCTAAGGGCAATTGCTCGATCGAGCATTGCCCTTAGCCGGTACCTGCCCGCTCGGTAGCAAAGATTCGGCTGCCGGAGGGGAGCGGCGGAGGAGAGCGGGGAGGAACTGAGGGGAGATCTCTCTCCCCCCACTCCCCCCTGCTCATGGCCGCAACTCACCTGTCACCCCCGCCGGCACCCGGATCTTTTCTTCCGAGCGGGCAGGTACTCGCTAAGGACAATGCTTGATCGAGTAATTGTCCTTAGCGAGTATGCTCGCTCATTTCTAGAGGCTTCCCATTGAAATCAATGGAAAACACCTCCGATCCTCTAGCGTGCGTGAAACTTGTGGAAGAGGATCGAAATTTCACAGATGTGATGCAAGGTGTTTTTGCATGAAAATCGCCTTGCATCTGCGGGTAAATTGGATGTTCACAAGGACGTTTCTATCATATGTGACACTGTCTGCTGAGCAGCTGTATTTAGTCCTATCATATATTAACCTCTTCCCGCCACAGGATGTAAATGTACATCCTGTCAGAGGGGTACTTAACGCAGCAGGATATACATTTACGTCCTGGGGATAGCGCAAGATCATAAGAGATCCCGCGCTATTTGGCAGCGGTAGTCGGCTGTCACTGATTGCCAGCCTCTTGCTGCTACAGCGGGGGTGCATCCGGACAGCGACCCCCACTGGTAACCCCTAACCTTCTGCGATCTATGTGACGTCATCGGACTCTTGCGATGGAATTACAGAGAGCTTGATGCGTTGTCATGGCAACAGGGCGCCAGATACAAGCGTCCTGCATTGCCATTGCCTATGATCGCTATAATAAGCGATAAGGCATTAGAAGTCCTGCAATGCCTTATCACAGCGATCACAGGTACTATGGTGCAAGTGGCCCAAAGGGACAAAAAAAGTGTAAAAAAAAGAAAAAAATAATGTAATAAAAATAAAAAGTATAAAAAAACCTTTTTTTGTGCTTTTTCCTATATTAGCAATTTTTTTTACATTAAAATCCCACATATTTGGTATTGCCATGTCCGTAACGACGCTTACAATAAAATTAGCACTCTTTTTATCCTGCATGGCAAAAAGCGTAAGAAAAATCCCTAAAAACTAAGGCAAAATGCCTATTTTATTTCATTTTGCCTTCCAAAAAACGCAATAAAAGTGATCAAAAAAGCCGTATGTACCTAAAAATCGCACAAAAAAACTACAGCTCGTCTCGCAAACAATAAGCCCTCACAGAGCTCCGTCCATGGAAAAATAAAAAAGTAATAGAACTTTGAATGCAGCGATATAGAAAAAAATAATTTCCAAAAAAAAGGTTTTCATTTTGCAAAAGTGGAAAAACCTGAAAAAAAAAGAATTTTGGTATCGTTGTAACCGTAGCAACCCACAGAAAAAATGTAGTGTGTCATTTATGCTGCATGATTAACGCTTTAAAAAAAAACCCAAAATCTATGGCAGAATTTATGCATTTTCTCTCCCTACGATCATAAAAAAATAATAAAAGTTTTACACTATAGTTTATGTACCCAAAAATGGCACCAATAAAAACTACAGTTCACCGCGCAAAAAACAAGCCCTTATACGGCCGCGACGACGGAAAAATAAAGAAATCATGGCTTTTGAAAAATGGAGATGAAAATCCGCCAAAAATCGTTGCGTCCTTAAGCCCAAAATAGGCCGTGTCTTTAAGGGGTTAAACTGTTTGCTGTGCTGCTATATCTAACCCTGCTGAATTAGACTATTGGCTGATCCAGTGTATCCAAGCATTTCATGTGTGATACTGGTTGAGAGAACCATAGCACACCTCATGCAATACTTTCATCTTCACATTCCCCATTGGTATTTCCAGCCCTCCCATTAATCTGCAGCTCATTATAAATACACAAGTGTTCAGCAGAGAAATGATGACATGTCTTATAATCACGGCCCCGGCGACTCTCTATTGCCCTTTCTAGAAGTTTTCCTAGTTACGGTGTCTGCATAGTAATATACATTACGGGCTTTTTATAAAACATGGTGTTAATTGCATTCTTTCATCTATAGATTTCATTGTATATATGTTACGCCTGAGCCGCAGTCATACATATTAATTGTATCTGCAGGACAAGAATAAAGAGGGTGACTTGTCTGTGTGACCCTCAATCTGTGTAACCCGCCAGTCTGTGATGATGTGTTGCCTGGATGTAATGTTATCTATTGTAAGGAGGTTAATGGGAACATAGTTAATCAGTGACCCCTTATAGGAAAAAGCTCTCTTCCTTTTCTGCAGTTACAAGTAGGCGTCCGGGTGACCAAGGCTGAGCTACATGTAACCACTGCCGGATTACATAACAATGGGCAAATGTGCAGGCATGATAGCAGTCATTAAGAAAAAAGCTTAGATTGAGCTAAGGTGTCTATAAAAACTGACGTAAATGCATTCACCGCCAAGAAGATATCACACAATATAGTTATCGGCCTTAAATCAGATCAAATGAGAGGTGTTGACCAAAAATGTTCACTAATAGAGTTGAACTCACAGTCTGGGTTAGTTCTCTACAGAAACGGCTCTCACTAAAGTGTCAAACGATCTTCTAAACCAAATGGTGGTCACTCTCTACTGGATCTCCCTATGGTGTTTGACACTGTAGATCACCAAATTCTCCTTAATTTGCTCTGTGCTATCGGCATGAAGGATACCCCACTCTCCTGGTTCCCTCCTACCTTTATGACTGCTCATTTAGTGCATCATTTGCAGCTCCATTCTCCTTTTCCCCTTGATATTGGGGTTCCTCAGGGCTCGGTCCTTGGTCCTTTCTTTTCCATCTACACAGCCCCATTGGACAAATTGAGAGTAGATTTGTGTTTCGATACCATTTCTATGCTGTCAATACCCAATTATCTGCTGTCTCTAACACTATATCATCTATCTATCTCAAACTTACATGGTATATAAGAAAGTAATGATCCCACCTTGCTGGCCGTCTTCAGCTAGTGCTCTGTAAATGTATCTAAAACTTAGCCTCTCAAAAACTGAACTTTTTGTGTTTCTGCCATCTCCCAACCAACCTAAACCTGATATCTCCATCTCAGTCTGTGGTACCACCATAACTCCTTGGCAGCCCGCCCCCTGTCCTGGGGTCATATTTGATTTTGACCTTTCCTTCACTTCCCATATTTAGTTGCTTGCTGGCTAATGTCACCGGCACCTCAAAAACTTCTCCAGAAGCCACCCTTTTCTCACTGTGGAGACATCAAAAACCCTTACTGTCACCCTTATTTACACTTCGCTTGATTACGAAAACTCGCTACTTTGCCTCTCTAAACCCTCTCCTCGCCAGTCCATCCTGAATGCAGCAACCAAGCTCATCTTTTTGTCAAGCTGCTACAACAATGCCAGTCACTACACCTATACCTCCATCCTGTGCCAGTCACTACATTAATGCCTCCACCCCATGCCAGTCACTACACTAATGTCTCCACCCTGTGCCAGTCACTACACTGATGCATCCACCCTGTTTCAGTCACTACACCGATGCCTCCACCCTGTTCCAGTCACTACACTAATGCCTCCACCATGTGCCTGTAACTACACTGATGCCTTCAGCCTGTACCAGTCACTGCACTGGCTGTCCGTCAAATATACAATTTTATCGCATCACTCTCACCCATAAGGCTATATCTCCTCCTTTGTATCAGTCTACCACCCTACCTGCTCCCTCCGATCTTCTAGTGACCTTACATTAAATTCATCACTAATTCGGACCTCCAACTCGCACCTCCCAGATTTTTCCTGAGCTGCACCAGTTCTCTGGAAAGCGCTACCCCAGGCAATCAGGTTAATTCTGAAAACCCACAGCTTTAAGCTTGGCCTAAAAACACATTTTTTTAGGGAATCCACCAATATTTCTTAATCTAAACTCTTCTTCATCTATGCTGCCTCTGTACTTCCTCTTGGGAAGCCTCTACTATCTACAGCATCCCCCATACACTTCATCACACCTCTTATCTACTTATTCACAAGGCTGGTGATCCACTCACACAACATTAAGCATTCATGTATATATGTATATATGTGTGTAGTCTGTAAATTCCTGTGAGCAGGGCCCTTACCCCAATTATTCAAGATTTGCATAAGTTTAATACTGTATCTTATGACTTATTTTGTGTGTGCCTCGCCTGATTTCCAAAGCGCTGCAGAATATGTTGGCGCAATGCAAATAAAGATTAATTATGATATTATAATCCCAATACCAGCAGAGATACAGTTATAATCAAAATTATTAAATCCCCCCATTGCAAAATAGGTTTAATTGCCAAATTTACAAACTTTCAGCTGTTTTCAGAAAAGCAATCATACAAGAGCAATTTAAATAACTCAACATAACTAATATAACAAGAAGTTTCTCCAAATTCAATCCAAAACTTTAAATGACTACCGCAGTCTGAGAATTATTCACCCTTTCAGGACAAGCCTCTTTAGTACTTAGCAGAGCACCCTTTTGCTGTTATGACCTGCCTCAAATGTGATACGTAGCCAAACACCAGCTTCTGACCGCGTTCCTTAGCCCACTCCTCACGGGCAAAAGCCTCTAGTTCACAATTCTTGGGTTTGCGTGCTGCAGCCACCTTCTTCAAATCTTACCAAAGATTTTCTATGGAGTTCAAATCAGGCGACCATGATGGCCACTCCAGGATCTTCCAGGACTTCTTCAGAAACCAAGTCTTGGTGGACTCTGAGGTATGCTTGGGGTCATTGTCCTGTTGGAAGGTCCAATGATGTCCACTTTTCAGCTTCCTCATAGAAGGCATGGCACTTTCTCCTAGGAGTTCCTGATACTTGATGAATCCATCTTGCCTCGCACACTATGCAGGTTTCCAGTGCCAGAAGAAGCAATGCAGCCCCAGACCATCACCATGCTACCGCTATGCTTCATTGTAGGCAGGATATTCTTTTCAGCATATGCTCCATTCTTCCTCCTCCAAACATACCACTGATCCGTAGGCCTGAAAAGTTCCAGTTTTGTTTCATCACTCCACAGTAAAGAATCCCTGAACTTCTGTGGCTTATTTATATGGTCCTGGGCATTGGAGCTGAGTTTTCTTGTGTTTTTGGGTCAATAGAGGTACAAGTCTTGGAGTTTGGGCATGAAGACCTTCAGCATTTAGTATGCTTCGTACTATGCAAAGCGAAATCTCAGTGCCCGCTGCCACCACATCTTACTGCCGGTCTGTCGCAGTCACAAAAGAGTTCCATACAACAAAGGAGCACAAAACTGTTCAAGCACAGCGAAAAGAATCTGAAAAGTCTCCATTCTTGGTCTTCTGGCCAGTTGTGCTGTATAGGAAAAATTCCATAGGGTTAAACAGGTTCTAGTCCTTGATTTTATAGATTAGTGTTGGTCTTAGAAATGTGACCCTAGTTAACACTAAGTGATGTCATACTCTATTAAAAATTGTACTAGTTATAGGGAACTTCTTACATGCCATGGAGATGTAGGAGAATGTATCACTGTTGAGGGTCTGGACAATGGGTCCACCACGACCACCATTACTAGAACAAAACTACATTGTAGAACACTAATTATCCTAATTCAGGAGGAGTGATATCGAGCCACAGGCTAGCAGTAAAGTATATAGTCTGGGTTAGCTCTAGAATTAACTGAGACTAACTTAAAGATGTCAAAGCACACATCAGTATGTTGGGTGATGGAATCCCCATGCTCTAGATATGATTGAGGGGGGCCCAGTACTCGTTTCCCCACTAATGACCACTCATGCCATGTCTGTAGATAGAGATACACCTAAAGCAAATCTGTCACCTACTTTTAAGCCTTTTTATTAATTTTTTTCTTGGAGACGAGGTGCCCAAAAAGCGCAATTCTGGTGTTTTTTTTTGTCTGACGACCCTCACCGTGCGGGGTTAATAATGCGTTACTTTGATAGATCAGACGTTTACAGACGCAGCAATACCAAGTACGTATTTTTGTTTTATTATTTAGATTATTTTTTTATAAATTGGCAAAAGTTTTTTTATTCTAATTATTAGTAAAGTTTTTTTTAAACATAATTTTTACTTTATTTTTAATCCCCCGAGGGGACTAGAATATGGGATGGCTTGATAGCTCCTGCAGTATGATGTAATGCCATAGCATTACATCATACTGCGACCGGAGAGGCAGCCTATCAAGCCATGCCTAGGGCATGGCTTGATAGGTATTCTGCTAAGACAGCCCTGGGGCCTTTCAGATCTTATTACAGGGGGGCCGAACGGTACCCTGGAACATTGGTCGGGAGATTTAAATGACCCTGTGAGAATTGACAACGGCATTTAATGGGTTAACAGCTCAGATGAGCCGTGCGGCTTATCAGAACTACTGCCGCCGGGTGTAGGCTGAAAAAAAACACCTGGCAGCTGTAATGCATGAAGGGAGATCATCCTGCGATCTCCCTCCTTCCATACCCCGAACATGCAGGATGTGACCTTACGTCCTGCGTCGTTAAGGGTAAGTTAAAGCTTTACTTTTGCACTGATGACAATTTCTCTACTTTCTCTACTTACAGATGCCATAAATGGTGACTGAATACCTTTGCTGATGCCAAGGACAGCAGCCATGGGAAGTTTATTCTTTGGATCTTCAATTAGGGCATATAACTAGAATCAGCAGTTGCTGCATCTAGAGAGGGAAACATCTTAGAACCTTCTTTTTGTTGGTAGACATCGCTGTTGTGTTTAGAACATACTCTATATCCTCTCCCTTCATATTGTGGGGTTCTTGCAGACCTATGAACATGTAATCCCAGAGTCAATATTATTCTGATCAAGTGATTAGTATAGGAAGGAAAGGACACTGAGATTTCTATTCAAATATGACTCCTGCTTCCTATGCAAACCAAAGGCAAATGTTATTTGCATAGACAATCTAATGCTGCCAGTGTTGTCAGAACGGAGATCATTTCTCCAGAGATGTGAATATTTAATACGACAGATCCTCTGAGTTAACACCAAAGTCTCCACGGCTTATAGTAATGTATGGGGGAAGATGAATCAATAAATTAGAACTGTAGGTACATGGGAAATGAATGTCTCCTGCTTCATCTTTTCATCCATAAGTATTATAGCAGTTCTATTCTTGTACATAGGGGGCAGTATTATAGTAGGTATATTCTTGTACATAGGAGCAGTATTACAGCAGTTATATTCTTGTACATAGGGGGCAGTATTATAGTAGGTATATTCTTGTACATAGGAGCAGTATTACAGCAGTTATATTCTTGCACATAGGAGGCAGTATTATAGTAGTTATATTCTTCTACATTGGAGGCAGTATTATAGTAGTTATATTCTTGTACATAGGGAGCAGTATTATAGTAGTTATATTCTTGTACATAGGGAGCAGTATTATAGTAGTTATATTCTTGTACATAGGGTGCAGTAGTATTATAGTAGGTATATCCTTGTACATAGGGGGTAGTATTATAGTAGTTATATTCTTGTACACAGGAGCAGTATTATAGTAGTTATATTCTTGTACATAGGGGCAGTATTATAGTAGTTATATTCTTGTACATAGGAGCAGTATTATAGTAGTTATATTCTTGTACATACGGGGCAGTATTATAGTAGTTATATTCTTGTACATAGGGGGCAGTATTATAGTAATTATATTCTTGTACATAGGAGGCAGTATTATAGTAGTTATATTCTTGTACATAGGGGCAATATTATAGTAGTTATATTCTTGTACATAGGGAGCAGTATCATAGTAGTTATATTCTTGTACATAGGTACAGTATTATAGTAGTTATATTCTTGTACATAGGGGGCAGTATTATAGTAGTTATATTCTTGTACAAAGGAGCAGTATTATAGTAGTTATATTCTTGTACATAGGGAGCAGTATTATAGTAGAAATATTCTTGTACATAGGGGGCAGTATTATAGTAGTTATATTCTTGTACATAGGGGGCAGTATTATAGTAGTTATATTCTTGTACATAGGGGGCAGTATTATAGTAGTTATATTCTTGTACATAGGGGGCAGTATTATAGTAGTTATATTCTCGTACATAGGAGGCAGTATTATAGCAGTTATTTGTACATAGGGGACAGTATTATAGTCGTTATATTCTTGTACAGAGGGGGCAGTATTATAGTAGTTATATTCTTGTACAGAGGGGGCAGTATTATAGTCGTTATATTCTTGTACAAAGGGGGCAGTATTATAGTAGTTATATTCTTGTACATAGGGGGCAGTATTATAGTAGTTATATTCCTGTACATAGGGAGCAGTATTATAATAGTTATAATCTTGTACATAGGAGGCAGTATTATAGTAGTTATGTTCTTGTACATAGGGGACAGTATTATAGTAGGTATATTCTTGTACATAGGGGGCAGTATTATAGTAGTTCTATTCTTGTACATAGGAGCAGTATTATAGTAGTTATATTCTTGTACATAGGGGGCAGTATTATAGTAGTTATATTCCTGTACATAGGGAGCAGTATTATAATAGTTATAATCTTGTACATAGGAGGCAGTATTATAGGAGTTATATTCTTGTACATAGGGGCAGTAATATAGTAGGTATATTCTTGTACATAGGAGCAGTATTATATTACGTATATACTTGTACATAAGGGGCAGTATTATAGTAGTTATATTCTTGTAGATAGGAGGCAGTATTATAGTAGTTATATTCTTGTATATAGGGGGCGGTATTATAGTAGTTATATTCTTGTACAAAGGGGGCAGTATTATAGTAGTTATATTCTTGTACAAAGGGGGCAGTATTATAGTAGTTACATTCTTGCACAGAGGAGGCAGTATTATAGTAGTTATATTCTTGTACATAGGGGGCAGTATTATAGTAGTTATATCCTTGTACATAGGAGCAGTATTATAGTAGTTATATTCTTGTACATAGGGGGCAGTATTATAGTAGTTATATCCTTGTACATAGGAGCAGTATTATAGTAGTTATATTCTTGTACATAGGGGCAGTATTATAGTAGTTATATTCTTGTACATTGGGGACAGTATTATAGTACTTATATTCTGGTACATAGGGAGCAGTATTATAATAGTTATATTCTTGTACATAGGGGGCAGTATTATAGTAATTATATTCTTGCACATACTGGCAGTATTATAGTAGTTATATTCTTGTACACAGGGGGCAGTATTATAGTGGTTATATTCTTGTACATAGGGGGCAGTATTATAGTAGTTATATTCTTGTACAAAGGGGGCAGTATTATAGTAGTTATATTCTTGTACATAGGAGGCAGTATTATAGTAGTTACATTATTGCACAGAGGAGGCAGTATTATAGTAAATACACTCTTGTACATAGGAGCAGTATTATAGTAGTTATATTCTTGTACATAGGGGGGCAGTATTATAGTAATTATATTCTTCTACATAGGGGGCAGTATTATAGTAGTTATATTCTTGTACATAGGAGCAGTATTATAGTAGTTATATTCTTGTACATAGGGGGCAGTATTATAGTAGTTATATTCTTGTACATAGGGGGCAGTATTATAGTAGTTATATTCTTGTACATAGGAGCAGTATTATAGTAGTTATATTCTTGTACATACGGGGCAGTATTATAGTAGTTATATTCTTGTACATAGGGGGCAGTATTATAGTAATTATATTCTTGTACATAGGAGGCAGTATTATAGTAGTTATATTCTTGTACATAGGGGCAATATTATAGTAGTTATATTCTTGTACATAGGGAGCAGTATCATAGTAGTTATATTCTTGTACATAGGTACAGTATTATAGTAGTTATATTCTTGTACATAGGGGGCAGTATTATAGTAGTTATATTCTTGTACAAAGGAGCAGTATTATAGTAGTTATATTCTTCTACATAGGGGGTAGTATTATAGAAGTTATATTCTTGTACATAGGGGACAGTATTATAGTAGTTATATTCTTGTACATAGCGGTCAGTATTATAGTAGTTATATTCTTGTATATAGGAGCAGTATTATAGTAGTTATATTCTTGTATATAGGAGCAGTATTATAGTAGTTATATTCTTGTACATAGGGAGCAGTATTGTAGTAGAAATATTCTTGTACATAGGGGGCAGTATTATAGTAGTTATATTCTTGTACATAGGGGGCAGTATTATAGTAGTTATATTCTTGTACATAGGGGGCAGTATTATAGTAGTTATATTCTTGTACATAGGGGGCAGTATTATAGTAGTTATATTCTCGTACATAGGAGGCAGTATTATAGCAGTTATTTGTACATAGGGGACAGTATTATAGTCGTTATATTCTTGTACAGAGGGGGCAGTATTATAGTAGTTATATTCTTGTACAGAGGGGGCAGTATTATAGTCGTTATATTCTTGTACAAAGGGGGCAGTATTATAGTAGTTATATTCTTGTACATAGGGGGCAGTATTATAGTAGTTATATTCCTGTACATAGGGAGCAGTATTATAATAGTTATATTCCTGTACATAGGGAGCAGTATTATAATAGTTATAATCTTGTACATAGGAGGCAGTATTATAGTAGTTATGTTCTTGTACATAGGGGACAGTATTATAGTAGGTATATTCTTGTACATAGGGGGCAGTATTATAGTAGTTCTATTCTTGTACATAGGAGCAGTATTATAGTAGTTATATTCTTGTACATAGGGGGCAGTATTATAGTAGTTATATTCCTGTACATAGGGAGCAGTATTATAATAGTTATAATCTTGTACATAGGAGGCAGTATTATAGGAGTTATATTCTTGTACATAGGGGCAGTAATATAGTAGGTATATTCTTGTACATAGGAGCAGTATTATATTACGTATATACTTGTACATAAGGGGCAGTATTATAGTAGTTATATTCTTGTACATAGGAGGCAGTATTATAGTAGTTATATTCTTGTATATAGGGGGCGGTATTATAGTAGTTATATTCTTGTACAAAGGGGGCAGTATTATAGTAGTTATATTCTTGTACAAAGGGGGCAGTATTATAGTAGTTACATTCTTGCACAGAGGAGGCAGTATTATAGTAGTTATATTCTTGTACATAGGGGGCAGTATTATAGTAGTTATATCCTTGTACATAGGAGCAGTATTATAGTAGTTATATTCTTGTACATAGGGGGCAGTACTATAGTAGTTATATCCTTGTACATAGGAGCAGTATTATAGTAGTTATATTCTTGTACATAGGGGCAGTATTATAGTAGTTATATTCTTGTACATTGGGGACAGTATTATAGTACTTATATTCTGGTACATAGGGAGCAGTATTATAATAGTTATATTCTTGTACATAGGGGGCAGTATTATAGTAATTATATTCTTGCACATACTGGCAGTATTATAGTAGTTATATTCTTGTACACAGGGGGCAGTATTATAGTGGTTATATTCTTGTACATAGGGGGCAGTATTATAGTAGTTATATTCTTGTACAAAGGGGGCAGTATTATAGTAGTTATATTCTTGTACATAGGAGGCAGTATTATAGTAGTTACATTATTGCACAGAGGAGGCAGTATTATAGTAAATACACTCTTGTACATAGGAGCAGTATTATAGTAGTTATATTCTTGTACATAGGGGGGCAGTATTATAGTAATTATATTCTTCTACATAGGGGGCAGTATTATAGTAGTTATATTCTTGTACATAGGAGCAGTATTATAGTAGTTATATTCTTGTACATAGGGGGCAGTATTATAGTAGTTATATTCTTGTACATAGGGGGCAGTATTATAGTAGTTATATTCTTGTACATAAAGGGCAGTATTATAGTAGTTATATTCTTGTACATAGGGGCAGTATTATAGTAGTTATATTCTTGTACATAGGAGGCAGTATTATAGTAGTTATATTCTTGTTCATAGGAGCAGTATTATAGTACAGTAGAACCTCAACGAAAGTCATTAATCAGTCCGGAAGCAATGGACTTTAGTAGAAATCAATGTTAGTTGAGGACATTATTTCCTTAGGAATTAATGTAAATCCAATTAACCCCTTCCAGCTGCAGGGCGTAAGTTGACGTCCTGGGAATGGGGTACTTCCCGCAACAGGACGTAAACTTACGTCCTGGCGATAGTGTGGGATCATATATGATCCCGCGCTATCCCGCAGCGGGAGCCGGCTGTCAGTCACAGCCGGCGACCCGCTGAAGCAGCGGGGGGGCATCGGAGATGCGCCCCCCACTGTTAACCCCTTCCCTGCCGCGATCTAAGTAGATCGTGGCAGGGAAAGAGTTCACAGAGGGAGCGGGCTCCCTCTCTGTCTCCGGCCGGAACTCACGATGTCATCGTGAGAGCCCGGCCTGTCACCATGGCAACAGGATGCGAGACACTGGCGTCCTGTATTGCCTATGATCGCTTTATAAGCGATAAGGCATGGCAGAGCAGTGGTTAAAGTCCCTCAGAGGGACACAAACAGTGTAAAAAAAACAAAGATTAAAAAAATGAATAAAAAAAATGTAAAAAAAAGAGTAAAAAAACCATTTTTTATAGTTTTTCTCAGATTAGCATAATAAAAGGTAAAAAAAAAATAAAGCCCCACATATTTGGTATTGTCGCGTCCGTAACGACGCGTACAATAAGTTGCACATGCTTTTGACTGTGCACGGAAAAAAACGCTTAAAAAAACACTAAAGAACTGAGGCAAAATGCTAATTTTTAGCATTTTGCCTCACTAAAAACGCAATAAAAGTGATCAAAAGAGCCGTATGTACCCCGAAATGGTACCAGTAAAAACTACAGCTCGTCTTGCAAAAAATAAGCCCTCATAGAGCTCCGTACATCGAAAAATAAAAAAGTTACAGGACTTTGAATGTAGCAATTTAGAATAGAAAAAAGATTTCCAAAAAAAAGGGGTTTTATTGCAGAAAAGTGGGAAAACCTAAAAAAAATGTAAGAATTTTGGTATCGTTGTAACCATACCGGTGCGTAGAAAAAATGGATTGTGTCATTTATGCTGCATGATTAACGCTGTAAAAAAAAAAAAAAAAAATCTATGGCAGAATTGATGCGTTTTCTCTCCCTGCTATCATAAAAAAAAAAATAATTTTACAATATAGTCTATGTACCCAAAAGTGGCACCAATAAAAGCTACAGTTCGCCACGCAAAAAACAAGCCCTCATACGGCCGCGTCGACGGAAAAATAAAAAAGTTATGACTTTTGATAAACGGAGAAGAAAATCCGCCAAAAATTGTTGCGTCCTTAAGCCCAAAATAGGCCATGTCATTAAGGGGTTAATTGGTTCTAGAGGTTCCAAAAAACACACCAAACCCCATTTAATAGAGAATAACTCTGGTCTTTAATACCAAAAACAATAACAATACTGAATGAATATAAAACACAACTGTAAAGAATAAATTAACATTTAACAGGTTTTTGGACATTTAGCATACTGTGCTTTGACATAGGACTGCAGGGACATCATTATTAGCAGTATGTATCACCGTGTTATCTGTGCTTTGACATAGGACTGCAGGGACATCATTATTAGCAGTATGTATCACCGTGTTATCTGTGCTTTGACATAGGACTGCAGTATTTATTTGCAAACGTTTCTTTACTGTACTGTACTCATCTGTACAGTACTTACATTTAGCAGTACAGTGGGGATTCAGGAGGCAAGCAGCGTTCAGCCGGCACTTTGGGGATTCAGCGGCTGTATTTTGTCAGGAGCAGGCAGACACAGCAACGTTCAGCCACTCAAGGGTTTACTGTAGTTCTATTCTTGTTTTTTATTTTTAACAGAATTCACCGTGCAGTATAAATGTTTAAATTAATTCTGCAGGCTGGCACAGTTATGTCAATACCAAATTTATATAGGTTCCTTTTTTTTTTTGCACACTAAAAATAAACATTTTTTTTGGTTATCGCTGCATTTAACCCCTTAAGGACACGGACTATTTTGGGCTTCTTCTCCATTTTTCAAAAGTCATAACTTTTTTATTTTTCCGTCGACGTGGCCGTATACGGGCTTGTTTTTTGCGTGGCAAACTGTATTGATTGCTGCCATTTTTGGTTACATTGACTATATTGTAAAAGTTTTATAATTTTTTTTATGATAGCAGAGAGAGAAAACGCATCAATTCTGCCATCGATTTTTTTTTTACAGCCTTAATCATGCAGCATACATTTTTTTAGGTTTTTCCACTTTTCTGCAATAAAAACCTTTTTTTTTTTTTAAATCTTTTTTTTTCTAAATCGCTGCATTCAAAGTCCTAACTTTTTAACTTTTCTATGTACGGAGTTCTGTGAGGGCTTATTTTTTGCAAGACGAGCTGTAGTTTTTATTGGTACCATTTTGGGGTATAATTGGCTTTTTTGATCACTTTTATTGCATTTTTAAGGAGGCAAAATATTTTAAAAAGTTTTAAACGCTTTTTTCCATGCAGAGTCAAAAGCATGTGAAGCTTATTGTACGCGTCGTTACGGACACGACAATACCAAATATGTGGGGTTTTAATTTTTTTTTCACCCTTTTTTTATGCAAATATGAGAAAAAGCATAAAAAAGGTTTTTTTTTACTTTCTTTTTACATTTTTCTTTTTTATTTATTTTTATTTTCTTTTTTATACAATTTGTGTCCCTCTGGGGCACTTACTGTATAGCACTGATAATCGCTGTGATAAGGCATGGCAGGTTTACTGCCCTGCCATGCCTTATCGCTTATACAGCGATCACAGGCTATGGCAATACAGGACGCCAGTGTCTGGCGTCCTGTTGCCATGGCAACCAGCAGAGCTCTCTGCGATTATATCGTGAGAGCCCGGCAACTTCATAGAGGGAGCGCACTCCATCTGTGAACCCCTCCTATGCTGCGATCTACATAGATCGCGGTAGTCAAGGGGTTAGCAGCGGGGGGGCATCTCCGATGCACCCCCGCTGTTGCAGCGGGAGGACGGCTATGACTGGTGCGGGAAGGGGTTCAAATTTTTCTTTCTTTGTCAACCGTGAAAAGGGGTTTTTTTGGCGTGCGTTGTACTTTTTAATAGTACCATTTGTTGATCCATGGAATGTTTCCGTCACTTTCTATTACATTTTTTTGTAAGGCGGGATAGACTAAATTAGCTATTTTCGCCACTGTGAGGGTTAAATAATGTACTAAGTGTTTTTCTGAGTCATTGAATGCAATACCACGTGATTTTTTTCTACATAGTACAGGAGGGGTTAAGATATTTTTCTTAGCACTTTTTTCCCACTAGGGGACTTGAATATCACCATCTTTTATCACTCTTCTAATATACTACTATACTTTAGTATAGCAGTGTATTAGAAAGCCTATGAAGCTCAGCTACAGGCTGAGCCTCATAGGCCACCCTAGCTGGCAGACCCGGAGGCCATATTCAAGCCTCCGGGTGCCATAGCAATCCATCGGGTCAAATGAGTGGGAGTGAGAACTGCCTCCCTCTGTCAGCATTTTACATTCCACGGCTACACTGAACGTGGCATGTAAAGGGTTAAACAGCGGGGATCGAAGGTTTCTTCAGTTCCTGCTGTCAGAGCAAGTACCCAGCAATCACTCTTCCTGATGCAGCTTCCGTCAAAAGACAGAGTATCAAAATAAAGCCTCTTATCGGACGATGTCAAAATACATATGGTCGGTCATTAAGGGGTTAGATAGTAAAATATAAGTACTGCAGTGTATGATGTTTGATTGCTTTACTTTTTGTGGCTATTTTTGGGGAAGGAAGGTGGGGGATTGGGAGGGTGTTGTTTCAGTATCTGGTATATTTATAAATTATTATAGGCACACAGGTTAACCTCTTCCCGCATCTTGAGGTATTAGTAAGTCAATGACCTTAGATAGTGTATCGTGGCATACTCTTATGTCAAGATTATTGCATGGAAACTAAATGGAAAGTAGGGTGTGCCCTCAGAATCAATTCCACTGATGGGTCCAAAGCACCCCAGACCGACACTGGAAGTTCTATCCTAGTATATAGAGGGTAGTATTAGGGTATGTTCACATGTAAGGGGCTACCAAAAGGAGTTAACTAGAGATGAGCGAACGTACTCGTCCGAGCTTGATACTCGTTCGAGTATTAGGGTGTTCGAGATGCTCGTTACTAGAGGCGAGCACCACGCGATGTTCGAGTTACTTTCACTTTCATCTCTGAGACGTTAGCGCGCTTTTCTGGCCAATAGAAAGACAGGGAAGGCATTACAACTTCCCCCTGCGACGTTCAAGCCCTATACCACCCCCCTGCAGTGAGTGGCTGGCGAGATCAGGTGTCACCCGAGTATATAAATCGGCCCCTCCCGCGGCTCGCCACAGATGCATTCTGACAGAGATCAGGGAAAGTGCTGCTGATGCCGGAGCTGCTATAGGGAAAGCGTTAGGAGTGATTTTAGGCTTCAAGAACCCCAACGGTCCTTCTTAGGGTCACATCTGACCGTGTGCAGTACTGTTGAGGCTGCTTTTTGCAGTGTTGCACATTTTTTTTTTTTTTTTGTATATCGGCCGTGCAGAGCGTCCTCAGTCTGCAGTCATTGTACAGAGTATAGGGCCAGTACTGGTGAGGCAGGGAAAGAGATATTCAGGCTATATAGGCAGTGGGCTTTTTCCAAAAAATTGGGGAAAAATACTATATTTGGGCTGCCTGTGACCGTCTTCAGTTTACTGCGTGTCTGCTGGGGGTAGTAGTCCTAATTAATATGCAGCTAAGCGTTACAGCAGGCTTGCGCAAAATTGTTTCCTGGATCTGCTGTCTCTGTTACATCAGCGCCGTCATCCCGCCAGAGGGAAACAGTATACATAATATTATATGCTGCCTACAGTATCTATCTGCTGGGGGTAGTAGTCCTAATTAATACGCAGCTAAGCGTTACAGCAGGCTTGCGCAAAATTGTTTCCTGGATCTGCTGTCTCTGTTACATCAGCGCCGTCATCGCGCCAGAGGGAAACAGTATACATAATATTATACGCTGCCTACAGTATCTATCTGCTGGGGGTAGTAGTCCTAATTATTACGCAGCTAAGCGTTACAGCAGGCTTGCGCAAAATTGTTTCCTGGATCTGCTGGGCGTTCCGTAAGGGAAGTCAGCCTCCAACCACAGGCCAATAAGCGGCACATTTAATTACAGCGTTCTGTTTCTGCACTACTGGTAATACAGCATGCTGAGGGGTAGGGGTAGGCCTAGAGGACGTGGACGCGGGCGAGGACGCGGAGGCCCAAGTCAGGGTGTGGGCACAGGCCAAGCTCCTGATCCAGGTGTATCGCAGCCGACTGCTGCGGGATTAGGAGAGAGGCACGTTTCTGGCGTCCCCACATTCATCTCACAATTAATGGGTCCACGCGGTAGACCTTTATTAGAAAATGAGCAGTGTGAGCAGGTCCTGTCGTGGATGGCAGAAAGTGCATCCAGCAATCTATCGACCACCCAGAATTCTGCGCCGTCCCCTGCTGCAACTCTGAATCCTCTGGCTGCTGCTCCTCCTTCCTCCCAGCCTCCTCACTCCATTACAATGACACATTCTGAGGAGCAGGCAGACTCCCAGGAACTGTTCTCCGGCCCCTGCCCAGAATGGGCAGCAATGGTTCCGAATCCTCTCCCACTGGAGGAGTTTGTCGTGACCGATGCCCAACCTTTGGAAAGTTCCCGGGGTCCGGGGGATGAGGCTGGGGACTTCCGGCAACTGTCTCAAGAGCTTTCAGTGGGTGAGGAGGACGATGACGATGAGACACAGTTGTCTATCACTCAGGTAGTAGTAATTGGAGTAAGTCCGAGGGAGGAGCGCACAGAGGATTCGGAGGAAGAGCAGCAGGACGATGAGGTGACTGACCCCACCTGGTTTGCTAAGCCTACTGAGGACAGGTCTTCAGAGGGGGAGGCAAGTGCAGCAGCAGGGCAGGTTGCAAGAGGCAGTGCGGTGGCCAGGGGTAGAGGCATGGCCAGACCGAATAATCCACCAACTGTTTCCCAAAGCGACCCCTCGCGCCATCCCACCCTGCAGAGACCGAGGTGCTCAAAGGTCTGGCAGTTTTTCACTGAGAGTGCAGACGACCGACGAACAGTGGTGTGCAACCTTTGTCGCGCCAAGATCAGCCGGAGAGCCACCACCACCAGCCTCACCACCACCAGCATGCGCAGGCATATGATGGCCAAGCACCCCACAAGGTGGGACGAAGGCCGTTCACCGCCTCCGGTTTGCACCACTGCCTCTCCCCCTGTGCCTCAACCTGCCACTGAGATCCAACCCCCCTCTCAGGACACAGGCACTACCGTCTTCTGGCCTGCACCCACAACCGCACCTCCGCTGTGCTCGGCCCCATCCACCAATGTCTCTCAGCGCACCGTCCAGCCGTCGCTAGCGCAAGTGTTGGAGCGCAAGCGCAAGTACGGCACCACGCACCCGCACGCTCAAGCGTTAAACGTGCACATAGCCAAATTTATCAGCCTGGAGATGCTGCCGTATAGGGTTGTGGAAACGGAGGCTTTCAAAGGTATGATGGCGGCTGCGGCCCCGCGCTACTCAGTTCCCAGTCGCCACTACTTTTTCCGATGTGCCGTCCCAGCCCTGCACGACCACGTCTCCCGCAACATTGTACGCGCCCTCACCAACGCGGTTACTGGCAAGGTCCACCTTACAACGGACACGTGGACAAGCACAGGCGGGCAGGGCCACTATATCTCCCTGACGGCACATTGGGTGAATTTAGTGGAGGCTGGGACAGAGTCTGAGCCTGGGACCGCTCACGTCCTACCCACCCCCAGAATTGCGGGCCCCAGCTCGGTGGTGGTATCTGCAGCGGTGTATGCTTCCTCCACTAAACCACCCTCCTCCTCCTCCTCCTCCTCCTACACAACCTCTGTCTCGCAATCAAGATGTGTCAGCAGCAGCACGTCACCAGCAGTCGGTGTCGCGCGGCACGGCAGCACATCGGTGGGCAAGCGTCAGCAGGCCGTGCTGAAACTACTCAGCTTAGGAGAGAAGAGGCACACGGCCCACGAACTGCTGCAGGGTCTGACAGAGCAGACCGACCGTTGGCTTGCGCCGCTGAGCCTCCAACCGGGCATGGTCGTGTGTGACAACGGCCGTAACCTGGTGGCGGCTCTGCAGCCTCACACACGTGCCATGCCTGGCCCATGTCTTTAATTTGGTGGTTCAGCGCTTTCTGAAAAGCTACCCACGCTTGTCAGACCTGCTCAGAAAGGTGCGCCGGCTCTGCGCACATTTCCGCAAGTCCCACACGGACGCTGCCACCCTGCAACATCGGTTTAATCTGCCAGTGCACCGACTGCTGTGCGACGTGCCCACACGGTGGAACTCTACGCTCCACATGTTGGCCAGGGTCTATGAGCAGCGTAGAGCTATAGTGGAATACCAACTCCAACATGGGCGGCGCAGTGGGAGTCAGCCTCCTCAATTCTTTACAGAAGAGTGGGCCTGGTTGGCAGCCATCTGCCAGGTCCTTGGAAACTTTGAGGAGTCTACCCAGATGGTGAGCGGCGATGCTGCAATCATTAGCGTCACCATTCCTCTGCTATGCCTCTTGAGAAGTTCCCTGCAAAGCATAAAGGCAGACGCTTTGCGCTCGGAAACAGAGGCGGGGGAAGACAATATGTCGCTGGATAGTCAGAGCACCCTCCTGTCTATATCTCAGCGCGTTGAGGAGGAGGAGGAGGAGGAGGGGGAAGAGACAACTTGGCCCACTGCTGAGGGTACCCATGCTGCTTGCCTGTCATCCTTTCAGCGTGTATGGCCTGAGGAGGAGGATCCTGAAAGTGATCTTCCTAGTGAGGACAGCCATGTATTGCGTACAGGTACCCTGGCACACATGGCTGACTTCATGTTAGGATGCCTTTCTCGTGACCCTCACGTTACACACATTCTGGCCACTACGGATTTCTGGGTGTACACACTGCTCGACCCACGGTATAAGAAGAACCTTTCCACTCTCATACCCGAAGAGGAAAGGGGTTCGAGAGTGATGCTATACCACAGGACCCTGGCGGACAAACTGATGGTAAAATTCCCATCCGACAGCGCTAGTGGCTGAAGGCGCAGTTCCGAGGGACAGGTAGCAGGGGAGGCGCAGTGATCAGGCAGCATGCACAGCACAGGCAGGGGAACACTCTCTAAGGCCTTTGACAGCTTTCTGGCTCCCCAGCAAGACTGTGTCACCGCTCCCCAGTCAAGGCTGAGTCGGCGGGAGCACTGTAAAAGGATGGTGAGGGAGTACGTAGCCGATCGCACGACCGTCCTCCGTGACGCCTCTGCCCCCTACAACTACTGGGTGTCGAAGCTGGACACGTGGCCTGAACTCGCGCTGTATGCCCTGGAGGTGCTTGCTTGTCCTGCGGCTAGCGTCTTGTCCGCGAGGGTGTTTAGTGCGGCTGGGGGTATCATCACAGATAAGCGTACCCGCCTGTCAACCGACAGTGCCGACAGGCTTACACTCATCAAGATGAACAAAGCCTGGATTTCCCCAGACTTCTCTTCTCCACCAGCAGACAGCAGCAATACCTAAACAATACGTAGGCTGCACCCGCGGATGGAAGCATTGTTCTCTATCACCATCAAAAATGTGGACCTTTTAGCTTCATCAATCTGTGTATAATATTCAACCTCCTCCTCCTGCTCCTCCTCCTGAAACCTGACGCAATCACGCCGAACGGGCAATTTTTCTTAGGCCCACAAGGCTCAGTCATATAATTTTTGTAAACAATTTTTATACGTTTCAATGCTCATTAAAGCGTTGAAACTTGCACCTGAACCAATTTTTATTTTAACTGGGCTGCCTCCAGGCCTAGTTACAAATTAAGCCACATTAACCAAAGCGATTAATGGGTTTCACCTGCCCTCTTGGTTGGGCATGGGCAATTTTTCTGACGTACATTAGTACTGTTGGTACACCAATTTTTTGGGGCCCTCGCCTACAGTGTAATCCAATTAATTTTTTGCCCACCTGCATTAAAGCTGACGTTACATCAGCTGTGATGGGCACTGCAATGGGATACATTTATGTACAGCCGGTGGGTTCCAGGGAGCCACCCATGCTGTCGGTCCACACGGAGTTGTAACTGCATGTGTCCACTTCTAAAGAACCCCAGTCTGACTGGGGCATGCAGTGTGGGCCGAAGCCCAACTGCATTAAACATGACGTTACATCAGCTGTGTTGGGCACTGCAATGGGATACATTTATGTACAGCCGGTGGGTTCCAGGGAGCCACCCATGCTGTCGGTCCACACAGAGTTGTAACTGCATGTGTCCACTTCTAAAGAACCCCAGTCTGACTGGGGCATTCAGTGTGGGCCGAAGCCCACCTGCATTAAACATGACATTACCTCAGCTGTGATGGGCAATGCAATGGGATATATTTATGTACCGCCGGTGGCTTGCTGGCACCCACCCATGCTGTGGGTCCACAGGGAGTTGTAACTGCATGTGTCCACTTCTAAAGAACCCCAGTCTGAGTGGGGCATGCAGTGTGGGCCGAAGCCCACCTGCATTTAATCGGACGTTACCTCAGCTGTGATGGGCACTGCAATGGGATACATTTATGTACAGCCGGTGGGCTCCAGGGAGCCACCCATGCTGTGGGTGCACACGGAATTCCCATTGCGGAGTTGTACCTGCCTGTGACTATTTATAAAAAAATGCGGTCTGACTGGGGGAATGCAGACACCTTGACAGAATGAATAGTGTGTGGCACATAGATTCCCCATTGCTATGCCCACGTGTGCAGCTCCTGATGGCGGTGGCACAGGATTATATTTCTCATTGTTCTGTACAGCATTGTGGGCTATCGCCCCGCCCCTTTTAAAGAGGGTCGCTGCCTAGCCGTGCCAACCCTCTGCAGTGTGTGCTTGCGGTTCCTCCCCCCATGGCAGACACACTTATAAATAGACATGAGGGTGGTGTGGCATGAGGGCAGCTGAAGGCTGCGCAGGGACACTTTGGTGTGCGCTGTGGACACTGGGTCGTGCGGGGGGGTTGGGCAGCATGTAACCCAGGAGAAGTGGCAGCAGAGTGTCATGCAGGCAGTGATTGTGCTTTGTTGGAGGTAGTGTGGTGCTTAGCTAAGGTATGCATTGCTAATGAGGGCTTTTCGGAAGTAAAAGTTGTTGGGAGGGGGGGGGCACTCTTGCCGCTATTGTGGCTTAATAGTGGGACCTGTGAACTTGAGATGCAGCCCAACATGTAGCCCCTCGCCTGCCCTATCCGTTGCTGTGTTGTTCCCATCACTTTCTTGAATTGCCCAGATTTTCACAAATGGAAACCTTAGCGAGCATCGGCGATATACAAAAATGCTCGGGTCACCCATTGACTTCAATGGGGTTCGTTACTCGAAAAGAACCCTCGAGCATCGCGAAAATTTCGTCCCGAGTAACGAGCACCCGAGCATTTGGGTGCTCGCTCATCTCTAGAGTTAACACAGCCTTTATCATGTCACTAGTCCAGAATCAGCTCCCAAGCATAGTGGTTAGTGGATAAGGACCTGTGAGCCCACCTCCTTCACAGATCCTACAGTCAGTAGAGCTCCATAGGAAGTGGTGCAAGAGCTAGAGAGAGGTGCTTGTGTGCAGGCCTGTGAAACGAATGCGCTGCCACAACTCAAAAATATTGCAGGACTCATCCGTGAGTGAGAGGAGACAGAGCATCTGGAAGGAGACGCACCAGGAGTCTCACCCTAAACCCACTGGAACCTTCGAGGAGTCAACAGATCCATGATCTGCACAGAGGCAGATCAATTGCTGATGCTGCTTTTACAAGGTCCACGTGCAACGGCTTGTGTAATTGGAAATGGTTAAGGGAATACCAGAATAGAGATGCTTGTACTGTTCAGCGACAAACTGTAAGTGAGATCTGCTCCAACCCGAATCATAAGTGTGCACACTAGTACAACAGGCCTGTTGTGTAGGGAAATGCTGCTGAGGTTTTTAGTTATGGGAACAGTGCTCCTTGGTTATGGACAAAGACTTAATTCTATACCACCACCCGTCTTGGGAGTACAGACAGTGTTTAGTTCTAGCACGTTCATAGTAGTGCAGTAACAACACTGTTTAAAAGGATTGTGTACTGCTTCCCATTTCCGCGTTCCACTACTAGTAGTCTGAAGTATAGCAGTATATTATAGGAACGATAAAAGATGGTGACATTCAAGTTCCATAGTGGGACAAAAATAAAAAGTGACAATAAAACTAAAATATAGTAAAAAAAAATGTAAAAAAAATGCCAAGACTCCAACTTTGCGATGTTGTAAAAAAAAAAAAGAATCTGATATTGCCGTGTTCATAATGATCCACAGAAAAAAGTTAGTACTTTATTTAACCCGCATGCCATACACAAACATGGTGAAAATAGCTATTTTTGCCAGCTAGCCTTACAAAAAACGGAACAGAAAACGATCAACAGGCCGTATGGAACAAAGGCTACAATTAAAAAGTGTGAAACAGTTTCGCTCTTGGAATGTGGCAACAGAAAAGCAAACCTTAACATTTTGGGGTTTTGGGGACAAAAATAGCAAAACATAAAAAAAACTGTATAAGGCCTCCTTCACACATGCGATGCGATAAGAGCGGCGGTTTAAATTGAGGCGTTTTGCTGCGTTTGACTTTAGTTTGCGACCTCATTGATAAGGAGGGGTAAACACTCAAAAATAGAACAGACAGCGCTCGAAAATTGCAGCGCTGAGAAGCGCTGTGATGGAGCGGCTGTCTGGGCGGTTCCATTGAGAACAATGGGAGCGTTATACCGCGATCCGTGCGGTGCTGGGAGACGGCGGCCTGACTTGGCATTGTGGTTACCTACAGAATAATGTCATGACATATTTATTCTGCATGCTGAACTCCACAAAAAGGAAATCCAAAAACGATGGCAATTTCTTTTTTTCTCCCCAATCCCCCAAAAGTCATACAATCCATTATATGTACCCAAAAATGATGCGATTAAAAAACATAACTTGGCCTGCAAAAACCAAGCCCTCATATATGGCCGTGCCAATGGGAAACTTAAAAAGTTATTGCTCTAGAAACGGGACGATGAAAAGAACTGAAAAATTATCGTATTTTTCGTTCTATTAGACGCACCGGTCTATAGGACGCACCTCCGTTTTAGAGCGGGAAAATAGGGGGAAAAAAATTGAACTCACCCAGGGACAGTGCAGGGATAGTGCCGGGTGATGGAGCAGAGGGAGCAGCAGAGGTCTGAAAAACCGGCGCTCCATACCACAGCGGCGCTTGTGTGCAGCAGGAGGAAGGAAGGAAGCCGTTTGGTGGAGGCGGGGAGCAGCAGTAGTACCCGCTGGCGCTCACGACCAATCAGAGGTATGTATGGGCGGCAGTGGGGAGGAGACTGGTTGCACATTTGTTCGTGCGATCGCGAGTTTAACACGTGATCGCGCTAACTAAATCGCGTTCTCACGATAAATTCATGATCACGCTAAAAATGGCGATCGGAACACATTTTTGGGCACATTCGCTCTATAAGACGCAGCAACTTTTCCCCCCTGCTTTGGAGGGGGAAAAAGTGCGTCTTATAAAGCGAAAAATACGGTAGTTGGTCTTTAAGGCTCAAACAGGCTTTAGCACTAAGGGGTTAAAGTAATATTTATGTGCATACGGCACAGTATTATTCTAGTTGTTGGGGAAAATTTACTAAGACTGGCATTAATGACACCCGCCTTAGTATAATTTCCACCAACACACAATACACCTAATACGGAAAAAAAGAGTTAGTCTCTTTACGTATTAGTCGCATCTCGGCACCTCTGCACACCTACACGGAAATCTATGAAAGGTCCTGGCGTGCATTTCTGGCATAGATCTATATATATAAAATTGAATGTATGCGTGTCTGTCTTTCTGTTTGTGTGCGTGTCTGTTTGTCCTTTATGCGCTACTACACCATTCATCCGATCGCCATGAAACTTTGGGAAGTTGTTGAGTACACTCCTGGGAAGATTACTGGCATAGTCCATCTATCCTATGATAAATGGCGTGTGTGCGAGCGTCGTCGACAGTTACGCCCCCCCCACGTAGATCGTTCGATTTCCATCCTTGCCACTAATTCTCTCACTTCCCAATGTCGTAGAAACATGAAATTTGGCACAAGCATTGATTATGTCATAAATAGGAAAAGCTAATGGGTCCCAACTCGATTATTCAATTCTAAGCGCCAAAGAAGAATTAGCGGCCAAATTATACGTACGGAATCTAATTTTCTCGCTTCCCGATGTCATAAAAACATGACATTTGGCACGAGCATTGATTATGTCATAAATAGGAAATGCTAATGGGTCCCAACTCGATTATTCAATTCTAAGCGCAAAAGAATTAGCGTCCAAATTTTACGTACGGAATCTAATTCTCTCACTTCCTGATATATATAAATGAATGTATGTCTGTCTGTTTGTCCTTTATGCATTACTACACCATTCATCCAATCGCCATGAAATTTTGGGAAGTTGCTGAGTACACTCCTGGGAAGGTTACTGGCATAGTACAACTATCCTACGATAGGTGGCGCGCGTGCGAGCATCATCAACATTTATGCCCCCCAGACAAAGATCGTTTGATGTCCATTTCAAGCACAAAAGCAAAAGGCATTACGAGCAACGGGATGAGTGTTCAACTACAAAATGATGCATCCGCCGAACGTTTCGTAAGACAATTGCTGGATATTGAGAATGCTGAGGTAAAATGAAGGCTGTGCTGTGATTCGTTGCTATTTCTTATACTGCTGAGGCAACATGAAAGCTGTGCTGTGATTGGTTGCTATTTCTTATACTACTGAGGCTACATGAAAGCTGATCTGTGATCGGTTGCTATTAGAGATGAGCGAACGTACTCGTAATGAGTACTTACGCACCCGAGTACCGCCATTTTCGAGTACTTCAGTACTCGCGCGTAAAGATTCGGGGGGCGCCGGGGGGGCGGGGAGAGGCGTGGCGGTGCGGGGGGTAGCAGCAGGGAACAGGGGGGAGCCCTCTCTCCCTCTCCCCCCACTCCCCGCTGCAACCCCCCGCGCTGCCACGGCGCCCCCCGAATTTTTTCGCCCGAGTACGGAAGTACTCGAAAATCGCGGTATTCGGGCGAAAAAGGGGCGGGGCCGAGCACGTTCGCTCATCTCTAGTTGCTATATATTATACCGCTGAGGTAAACTGAATGCTGCGCTGTGATTGGTTGTTATATATTATACTGCTGAGGTAACATGAAAGCTGCGCTGTGATTGGGTGTCATATATTATAAAGCTGAGGTAACATGTAACCTGCACTGCGATTGGTTGTTATATATTACACCACTGAGGTAACATGAAAGCTGCGCTCTGATTGGTTGTTATATATTATATCACTGAGGTAACATGAAAGCTGCACTGTGATTGGTTATGCAGATATATAAAAACGAATGAATGTATGTCTGTCTTTGCAGCAACGCGCGACAGGTAAGCTAGTTATACATAAATCTGTCCCCCTTCTAGCAAGCCTTGCAAGGCGGGTGCAAGAAACTAAAAAGCCAAAAGCAAATAAAAATTGTGCAAAAAGTTCAGAATTTCTTTACACCTGAGTCCTGGCGTAAAAGCTTTACCAAATGTCCCCCGTAGTCAGATCATCAGAGGGCAAATAACAATGCGCCAAATCATGTGTTCGTCAAAAATCTGATTATGAGGCGCTGCGTAATTGGCATATCAACCTTGTGCGCAATCATCATCAGTGATATTTCTTTTAGCTGGAACGTTCATTAATGTCATTAGTTGCTACATAAGTGCCGTCAGCGGATACGGTTGGCGAAGTCGCTGCCATGTGGAACGTTTGTTTTGGTGGTATATCGCAGACAGCAGCCGCTCTGCCCCACCTAATGTACGATTTGTGAACGTTTTCATGATGATGTTACAAACATGCAAACCGAAAAAGAGGGGCTCAAGTGCGCGCGGCGTTATATATAAGAGGTTGTGAATAGCAGTCCTGGCACCACAACGCACTCTTAGGCTGGCTGTCCACAGGCGAGTTTTTATTGCGAGATCCGCGGTAATAAATCGCCAGCGGACCTCACATGACACGCTTTCCGTAGGCTAACTATGGAAAGCGGAGCCCCACGTCCACAAGTGGAGAATCCTAGCGATTCTCAGCTCGCGGGATTAAATTCGCAGCATGCTGCGATTTTCCGCGGTGAGCCTGTCTATTAGATAGGCTCACCGCAGAGACCTGTCCGTTCTCCCCCCCGCGGTGGCATATCACTAGCGATATTCCATCACTGCCGTGAACAGGGGGCATTATGAAAGCTTTTTACCTCATCGACCTGGCCAGGACTGTCCTGTAATATTAAGCAGAGTCGACGTTGAGTGCGCAAGCACGCCGGGAAGGGGGGACACATGCGTACTCACAGTTGACTCTCCAAGGACATCACAGGTTAGACACAGCCAGGCTAGGAGTGATGTATCACGTGTGGCGTGGTGCCCACCGACCCGGGCGGCAGTACTTACCGTCCGGCAGTGGCAGAAGCTGGAACTTTGCCAGCTTCTGCCCTGCTATAGAAAGGTTGCAGGAGGGACATCAGGAGAGCAGCAGCTTCCTGGTGAACGGCCCGGTAAGGCACAGGTGAGTATAGATTTTTTTGCCGACAAAACCCCTTTAACTCTTTTTGGAAAGTGACGCTGGGGATTTCGATTTCCTGCTCAGTTATGGGAAAATGGAATCGAGGAACGGATCCGTCTCATAACGGAACCAAACTGTGGCAAATGGCATTGTCTATTGACTATAATCAATGGTGCTGCTTCCTGCACCAGTCCGGTACTGTCACTGTTCGACTAGGTCCTACATGCACCACATATCATGCGATGTGTGCCGCAGCCTTAACAACCCGTAGCATGTCACCCTAACATAACCGCAAAGAACAAACATGTGAGCCCGGATCACGTGGGCAAACCAGAGGTTTGGCACTGCGGGCACTTTTACATGTAGCAGGAATCATTCGCCCAAGCCAGCGATCACACAGTTTGCCTGTTCATTCAGGAAGTCAGTTTAACCCCTTAGTGACCACCAATACACCTTTTTACTGACCTCACTAATGGGCTTTTAACCTGCGCATCCGCTCTACCCACTAGGAACAGAGAAGCCTCACATCCTGGCAGCTTAACCCCTTACATGCCAAAATCAATAGCAACTAAAAAAGTTCAATAAAGTTTCATTCAAGAGAAAAAAAATCCACTTTAAAAAAATTCATTTTTTTCCCCCACAAAAACCCTTTCTAAATAGATAAAATACCAAAAGAGATTTTAAAAAAGAAAATCTGGTAACGGCGTCACTTCTAACGACCAATGAGAATCTAATACCAGGCGTCACTTCTAACGACCAATGAGAATCTAATACCAGGCATCACTTCTAACGACCAATGAGAATCTAATACCAGGCATCACTTCTAACGACCAATGAGAATCTAATACCAGGCATCACTTCTAACGACCAATGAGAATCTAATACCAGGCATCACTTCTAACGACCAATGAGAATCTAATACCAGGCATCACTTCTAACGACCAATGAGAATCTAATACCAGGCATCACTTCTAACGACCAATGAGAATCTAATACCAGGCGTCACTTCTAACGACCAATGAGAATCTAATATCAGGCATCACTTCTAACGATCAATGAGAATCTAATACCAGGCGTCACTTCTAACGACCAATGAGAATCTAATACCAGGCATCACTTCTAACGACCAATGAGAATCTAATACCAGGCATCACTTCTAACGACCAATGAGAATCTAATACCAGGCATCACTTCTAACGACCAATGAGAATCTAATACCAAGCATCACTTCTAACGACCAATGAGAATCTAATACCAGGCATCACTTCTAACGACCAATGAGAATCTAATACCAGGCATCACTTCTAACGACCAATGAGAATCTAATACCAGGCATCACTTCTAACGACCAATGAGAATCTAATACCAGGCATCACTTCTAACGACCAATGAGAATCTAATACCAGGCATCACTTCTAACGACCAATGAGCATCTAATACCAGGCATCACTTCTAACGACCAATGAGAATCTAATACCAGGCGTCACTTCTAACGACCAATGAGAATCTAATACCAGGCATCACTTCTAACGACCAATGAGCATCTAATACCAGGCATCACTTCTAACGACCAATGAGAATCTAATACCAGGCATCACTTCTAATGACCAATGAGAATCTAATACCAGGCATCACTTCTAACGACCAATGAGAATCTAATACCAGGCGTCACTTCTAACGACCAATGAGAATCTAATACCAGGCATCACTTCTAACGACCAATGAGAATCTAATACCAGGCGTCACTTCTAACGACCAATGAGAATGTTTGGCTTGGTGAACTACGTAAAAATCATTTAAAAACCTAACGCCGGGATCGTTATTTTCCTGTCATTTGCCTCCCAAAAAACACAATAGAAATCCAACCCCTCCCCCCCCCCCCCCGTACCTCAATCTTAGCACGCGGCGACGCGGATCCAATTATTTTTCTTTAAAAATGTGTTATTGTGCAAAAGTGGTAAAACATAAAAATATCTATAAGGCGACTCTCACACAAGCGCTTTTTACAACGCTCTCATTGTTTTTACCGGGGCCTCACAGACCTGCGCTCAAACGCGGTTTCTAATGCTGCGATTTTCAAGCGCTGTCTGCTCTATTTTCACGCGTTTTAACGGACCTCATCGCCCATCATGGTGGGACGCTTTAAAGAGCGCTGAGAAAACAGTAACCTGTGTTCAATAATGGCGCTAAAAATCGCGGTAAAACACCACGTTCATTATTGATGCATTTTACCGATACTGTGTGTGAGAGCGGCCTGCACTTGGTATCGCGCCAATCTGATATAAAAATTATCAGGCTATTTCTAATGAATGGTGAGCGCCGTAAAAACGAAACCCAAATAAAATGGCGCAATTTCTGAGGGGTTTCTCCATCTCCTCCTCAAAAAAGATGTAATAAAAGTTTTCGAACACATTATGGCTGGGTTCACACAGGGCGGATTCCCGTCGGAAATCTCGCGGTTTGGCCGCAGCAAAAACCGCGAGATTTCCGCCGGGAGAACCGCTGCGATTTAAGCCGCGGCGGGTTTGAAGCGGCTCGGCCGCATGCTTTTCCGTTGCGACCGGCGCTCCCATAGAGGAGAGCGCGGCCGTGACATAAATAAACACAAAAAAGAAAGTAAATAGACATGATGCATCTTCTGAAACTGCGGCTGCGGCGGTTTCAACCGGATTTACCGCAGCGGATTAGCCGTCCCGTGTGGACGAGATTTCTGAGAAACCTCGTCCACATGGCTGGCTAATCCCGAGATTAGCGGACGCGGGCGGTTTTGCCGCGGGCGGATCTGCTGCGGCAAAACCGCGGCAAATCCGCCCTGTGTGAACCCAGGCTAAGTGTAAAGTAGGCTAGTCAGTAAATCTCCCATGTTTCCCCGTGCAGCCTTCTTTTTCTCACATCGCAAAGAACAAACTTGCGCTTTTTGCGCGATGCGATTGTAAGACTAGAAAGTCCTATTAATTTTCGCGCTAAAAAATCGCGGCAAACTTGTGTGAAAAAACGTGCAAGAAAATCCCGAGCGGCATCCCTGACACTCAAACATCCCAGGAACAAAACTGCGATTTCCTCGTGGCGATATCGCCATCGCCAGTGTGAGCCCAAACGGCGCCTTCACACTTACAAGAAAATTACGCTATTTTTGACCGATGTGAGTGAAAAGGCAGAAATATGAAACCGATGATTTTTAACGCTTTGATTCCCATTTGTGATGTTTTTTTTTACTGATGCGAGAAAAAAAGAAAAATCGTGGCGCGTCTTATCTTTCTGCGTTTTTTTAATCTCCCATGTTTTCGCATGGAGCCGCCTTTTTATTGCGGTTTTCGTGCGATGCGTTTTTAACATTAGAAAGTCCTTCTGATCTCCGCGCCAAAAGAATCACGGCAAAATCGTGCTTAAAAAAACGCGCACAAAAAAAAAAAATCACAAGTGGCAGCGATGTTTTTGCAAGAAAAAAACTTCTCGGATGCTCAAAAAAAATCGGAAAAAAGTTGCGATTTTCACACGGCGATATCACGATCACCAGAGTGTAAGCGCCCTACGGCTAGCTGCACACGGGCGATCGCGATTTTGCCGCAGCAAACTTGCATCTGTCTCTGCGACTTTTGAGCGTCAGCGATGCTTTTTTAGAATAATCCCGCATCGCTGCCGCCCGTGTTAGAATTGCGTTTTTTTCCCCTAATGTTAAAAACGCATGGCGAGGCAGATTTGGCGCGTTGCGATAAAAAGCAGCTTTTATGCGGAAACACGGGGGATAGAACAGTAGATGATTAGCGAGCACCGATTTTCCCGCTTGCATAAAACGAACGCTGAGCGAAGGAATTATCCTTCGTGGTTGTGATGCGAGCGATCCAGCGATCCATCCTTTCCTCGGGGTAGAAGCATCTTCCGGCCCGGAGACGCTGCGTCCCACCGCGGTCCTGCCGGAGAACAAAGCCTGCATGCAGGGCGGTGAGGGACGGGCCAGACCCCCTCCCCACATTCCAGGGATGTCAGTTTAGGCTGCTGATTGGCGGCCGCCCTGATGGCACTGAGAAGTTTAGTGTCCCCACGTGCAGCAGTGACAGTTAGCTGTGCAGGAGGGGAGCTGGCCACAGCTGCAGCTTCGTCCCACTGTCAGCCGAATGGATATGACTGCATGCATGTGCCAGAGGATGCCTGCAGCCTACAGGGGGGCGCTGCACCCACACAGGAGGATGCCCCACTGACTCTGTAATGCCATGGCACCCATCACCTAACATGGCATGTTGTGGGCGACCATGGCAGCCCCTGAGCCCCTGCCCGTCTCCAGGAGGCTGGCTGCGCTGCTCTGCTCCCTGCTCATGTCCCTCTATGTCCTGTACTGCCTGGCCCTGCCAGCGCCCCCCATGGAGGACGAGGACCTGCAGCCTCACCTGGACCCCAGCAGGGAACAACTGGACGGGCGGCAGGGGGCGCTGTGGAGGCGCCTGCTGCCCAGCGCTAGGCTGCAGACCCAGGAGGGTCCTATGACGCTCAGCAAGCGGCTGCCGCAGTCCATCATCATCGGGGTGAAGAAAGGAGGGACGCGGGCGCTGCTGGAGTTCCTGCGGGTCCACCCCGACGTCCGGGCGGCGGGCGCTGAGCCGCACTACTTCGACCGGCACTACGAGAGGGGTCTGCGCTGGTACAGGTGAGTGCTCTACAGCGCCCCTACAGGCCGCTGCTGGAACTGCTCTGTGCGCGCACATAAGCTGTCGGCGGCCTGCTGGGACTTGTAGTTCCCCAGCAGCTGCTCTACAATACTGTGCAGTGTTACCAGCTATTTATTGATTGCATTAACCTCTGCGAGGCTGTGTATTTCCTGCCGCCTTTCTAGGACATAAAAATTGATTTTTTTTAACGTTCTGCTGAAAAAAAGGTTAATATTTATGTGACAGGGTAAGCGGGTGTTACAGCTGCGTGTAGAGCAGCGCGCCGATAACCCGCCCAGGGCGTGTGATACGCTGTATTCACAGGCGTGATATCCGTACGAAGCTTCACACTCCGGTCGCCAGTGTTTTTGCCTAAAAAAAATGCATTGCATCCATGACAGGCGACAGCGATATGGCTGCTGTGTTCACGCGATTTTGTAGTTTCGGCGATGCTTTTTTCTTGGGAAAAACGTGGCATCGCGTCGCCGCTGCAATTTTATCACGAGAAAGTTAGTAAGAGTTTCTAAAATCGCATGGCCTTAACATCGCAGGTCCGTGCGATAAACAAGGAGGCTCCAAGGGATACAGGGCTACGAAACGGCGCAGATCACGGCTGTATGGAGCACGCCGCGGTTTTTCTTTTAGGTTGACTTCGCACGGCGAAACGCAGAGAACAGAATCTGTGGATTTCACGGAGTTCGTTCGTATTTCCGTAGTTTGTGCGCCTATTTTGGTCACAGGAAAAAAAAAATAACGTTCTATTTTTCTGCCTATTTGTGCACCAAAAACCCTCGCAAGGAGATGCGTGAAACACCGCGCAATTCTGCTGCAAAAGGAAAACTCATTAGACGAGTTAGCCATTCAATCTGGGGTGCGTTTCTGTCCCGCGCAGAAATAAACATGCCCAGCGGGCGGGAAAAGTGCGGTACGATTCTCCGACAGGCGTGCAAAAACCTTTGTTTATAGTGCAAAAATATTTGCGCTAAGACGTGCGCTATTGCGTGTACGCTTATGTGATGGCAGCCTCGGGCCGGGCTTCACGAGGGTGTATACCGCACTGCTTTACCGCTGTGTCAGTGGGAACCCGAGCCGCTGCAGAGACCAGCATGTACTCACCTGCTTCCGCAGCTCCGGCTGTTGATGCGCACACCGGAGCCGGCAGCCGGGTAAATGAGCCCCGCACAGAAATGGAGCATGCCGCGGTTTGTTTTCTGCGCGTGATTTTGCGCAGACAAATCGCGGCTGTCTGCCTAGGATTGCGTTTTCTAACACAATCCTATGGCAGCTTCTACGGGCGGAAATTCTGCGGGAAATCCCACCACGGAATTTCCGCCCGTGTGCTGGAGGCCTATGTCAGCGATTTTTCACGTACGCTGTCATGCGCAGTCTGACTTTTTTTTTTTTAACGTCCCGCGCCGTTGCATATAGGTGCTGCACATATGTAATATACAGCATGTATTACGCGCCCGTAGAGACCAACAGGGCTGTATGGCGCATAATACGCGGTAAAAAAGAACATGCTGCTTTCTGTTTTACATTCATACGGTATTATATGAAATGTATAGGTGCAAGTGTGAATGCATCCATGACAACCGATGTACTTTTACGGACGCCATTCGCTGTGTATTATGCGTCCTTACATCACCTGTGTACGCGCTATTAAATTACGCTGGGCTGAAGCCGGCCTTAGACATGTTTTTCATCCGTGTGAAAAAAAATAGCAAGTACTTCCCATAGTTTCAGTGGTAAAAATCTCGCTCGCACGCAAATCACACGGCATACAAGTGCGATGCGATTTTTAAAAAAATCCCGTTGCGTTGTACGCAGGGTAACTCCCTCCTGCTCTATTTTCTGGGACATATGTTTTATACGACCGTGGAAAGACAGGTCTTGCTCGTAGTTTTCCCCCAGTGCTTCCTGGTCAGGGGGTCAAAATCCCAGCCTCCAGAAAGCGCTAGCTCTGATTGGTTCTTGAGCGCGGTGACTCAGCCAATCACTGCAGTGCTCCATGAACCAATCACAGCCCTCACAGCTAGTGCTTTCTGGAGGCGGGGATTTTGTACCCCAGACCAAGGAAGCGCTGGTGAAAACTACAAAATCTCATCCACCTGCTGCAGGAGAATGTCCGTCCCGATATTCAGATGCTGCGTGCGCTCAGGCCGCCTGCACACCGCAGAGCCCGATACCACATGCCTGATTCCACAGCAGTGGCGTCCGCGCAAACCTGTCTCTTTCTTCTCTTACCTCTTCTGCGGATGGACCCGACAGCTCATCGTCAGACATGTGCAGTGCAGATCTTTTTTTAATTTCCCCGGACCGTCACCACGCGATTATGTGGAATCCGTGACCTGCCCACAATGTTAATTGTGAACGGGCCGAGGGTCGGATGGCTTCCATTGCTGTTTGCGCGGAGTCCACGCAAAAATGGAGCATGCTGCGATTTTTCCTCTGCTCGTGGAAACCGCAATTGGTTTCCGCAAGTGTTTTTCCATAGCATGCGGTGCGGACGCTCGGCGTGGATTCCGCAGCAAAAATTCGCTTGTGTGCGGGTCGCCTTAGGCTGGGTTCACACGGGATGGAAATCTCGTAGCATGGCCGCACCGAAAAACCTGAAGATTTCCGCAGGAGAGCCGCAGCTTCAAAACCCGCAGCATTTCACCATTGGCTTTGAAGCGGCTTCACCGCCTGCATCTCCGCTGCAGCCATCTCTCTCCGTAGAGAGAAGAGAAGCTGCAGCGTAAAAAGAATTGACATGCAGCGGTTGTCAATTCCGTGCCGCATTTCCGGTTACGCCCAGCTTTGCCGTGACGGATTGGTCGCCCCGTGTGGACGAGATTTTTGCAAATCCCAGGATTAGGAGCCGTGGGCAGAGTTGCCGCACGGAAATTCCGCGGCGATTCCGTCCCGTGTGATCCCACTCTCACACATGCGCAGCTTTTTTAATGCAGCGTTTACTGCGTTGACATGCGTGTTTGACGGCGTTTTCAGCAGCCAAGTAAGATAATAATGCCAGAACTGAAAAAACAGTCAAAAACCCGGTAGCCACATTCCATCGCGTTTTCGGCAGCGCTGAATATGCACCCCATTCATTTCAATGGCAAAGCATCGCGTTTTAAAACGCAGGAACGCATGAACATAGAACAGACGGCGCTTGAAAAACACTGCGTTTTAGCGCATGTCTAAGAAGCGCCATTGAAATCAATGGTAGCGTTTGACAATGTTTAGTGCTGCGCTAAAACCGTAGCATTAAACGCTGGAAAAACCGTGTGAGAGCGGCCGAAGGCCTTATTCACATGAACTATTTTACACAGCTAATTTAGCTGCGTAAAAAATGGCGACCATCTGCAGCATCGGACTCCAATGTATTCATTCAGATGAGCAATTTTTAGCAACGTAAAAAACATTGTGTCACGAATAATACCGCTTTTCCCCAAAAGTAAGACCTACCCCAAAAGTAAGCCCTGCCCTGGTTTTCGGGGGAGGCTTGAAATATAAGCCCTCCCCCAAAAATAAGCCCTAAAGTACCCCCATAAATACTCACCTGGCCCGCGGCGTCTGAGTCCCTCACGATGGTCCTCCATGCTGAGATATCCTCTTCTTTCTGGTGACGGGGCTTTGAATACTCCGCCTCCAACAAAGCGAGCGCTGAGATTGAATCGAGTGCCAGCCAATCAGAGCCGGCACTCGATCATTCATAGCCATTCAGTGAATGACATCACTGAATGGCTGTGATTGGTTTATCGAGCACTGGCACTGATTGGCTGGCGCTTGACCCAATCGCTTTGCTGGAGGCGGGGTATTCAAAGCCCCGTCACCAGAAAGAAGAGGATATCTCAACGCGGAGGACACTGCAGACTGCCGCATCGCCGCCGGAGACCAGTGCGAGGCCCCGGGATGCCGCGGACCAGGTGAGTATAAGCTCTCCCCCGAAAATAAGACACTGGGCCTCTTTTGGGGCAAATATAGTTGAGGAGGCTGCATTGCAAATACTACAATGGGGTCTCTTCTGATACAGGCTACATCATCACACCACACAGTACTAGGGGCAGCAGAACTTGGCGCTTGTTTGCCCTATCCCTTTTTCATGATATTTGGGTTCCTTCCCCATACCCTTGTTTGCAGGACTCTTAGAAAGGTGCTCTCTTTTCGGTGGCCCCATGGCAGCTGCCTCGTCTGTCTCTATGGTACATGCGCCCTTACACTGATTTATATTTGCCTATGTCCACATTTGAGTTGTGGTTTCCATTTATAATGATAACCCCAACGCATCTGTTATCCAATTCCCACTCATTAGGCTTGTCTAAGAAGTCTGACATTGACTTACAGGAATGCTGCTATCCAATAGGTGGCGCTGCAGAGGTATTGTTCCACCTCCCTTATTTGCATATTTCCCAGAGGAGCATGCATGGCCTTATAAGTCTCCTCACTCACCTTCTTGGTGTCTCCTTAAGGAGAAACGATACCCTTCCTACACTATATCAGTGATGCAACAGATGCCACCGCTGCCTGCTGACTTTTGATTGGTTCTCTCCTAGCATCTGCTATTTTGATTGGAAGAATAGTGCGGCTCGCTTCCTACTTTTTGTTATTAAATATGACCGAATTTGCAGCGGAGACTCTAAGGCTGGGTTCACACAGGGCGGATTTGCTGCGGTTTTGCCGCAGTTTTTCCGTTGCGGTTTTGCCGCAGAAGAAATGCTTTTGCGGCAAAACCGCTTCAAAGGTTAATTTTGGCTTGCGGATTTTCCTGCGGAAAAGTCCACAAGTGTTTTTCTCCGCAGCGTTTTTTGCTTTTTGCCGCGTATTTTGTTGCGGATTTTGCGGCGTCCATAGAGGTCTATGGACAAAAAAGCGCTGCGAAAGAGACAGAACAATGGACATGCTGCATCTTTGAAAACCGCGCCGCAGTTGCATTTCCGCACTGCGGCTGTGCGGAAAAAATCCGCCCTGTGAGAACAGCTTTTTGGCAAATCTCATTTGTGCTGCATTGCACTGCAAATGCAGCGGTTTTGCCGCAGTGCGGATATGCAACGGCAAAACCGCAGCAAATCCGCCCTGTGTGAACCCAGGCTAAATGTAGCCTGCAATGTAAATGTGAATAAAGCCTTAACAATGGGTAATTCTGAAAAAACAGCAACTTTTGTCGGTGCTACATAATTGACCCTACTAGTTTAATTAGTTTAACCCCTACACGACTAGGTGACATTTACGTACAGCAAAAGATTTAAAATAAAATTGGGCAGAAATAAGTAGAAAGTTGCACAGTTTACACTTTTACTCTTGATGGGATCGAACAGAAAAAAAAGACTAAAAAGCAATCAGAGTCACTCATCCCGGTCCATAAACCGAAAGAGCGGGCTGCTTACGTCCCTTTGGATGAGCGATCGTGGCGGCTTTGTGTAAGCAGATCTGTCTTCTGCAGCTTTCATAATGTCACAACTGCTTTGTATCAGCAGTAAAAAGCCGAGTCCTTGTATTATTCTAAGTAACTCATCATCCGGCTGTTTAACAACCTGATTTTATTTCTCCTCTTTGAGTGTTGTCACAAAAATCAATCAGGCAGGGATTTCATCTCTCTGACAGCTTTCATCCGAAATTGCCATAATTGTCTTGGGAGAGGAGATAAAAAAAAAAATCCTCATTTTCAGGAGAACCTTCCTTACTGCTGAAACTCGTCTGAAATTCGTCATTTTATAATGTAGCGTGTAATTATGGGCAAACAGCGCTTTCTGAAATATTGCCCCAAGTTTGCCGGGCCAAATGACATTTGGTGAGGGCGCCGCCTCCTCCGCCCATCTCCAGCTCCTTTCTTTGGAAGACTTGAGAGTATTTTATTTCTCCAGTTGATTAACTGAAAACAAGAAATTCCATTCTAGGGGATCCTGGAAGCTTTTATGTGGTATTAAGCTACAGTCATTAAAAAAGATGATTTTTGCTACCAATCAGCATTGAGGTTATTGAGCACGGCGGCCAGAAAAACAGGAAATTACATCTAGAAATGATTATTTCATTAAAATGTATACAAGGGGTTACCCGAAAGAAACGGGGATCTTCTTCTGGTTGGGCGAGGCATTACTGGTACAGGTTTCTGTTGCTAGGTGAGTCGGTGGACCCCTTCGGCGTTGTTGGGGAAAGTTGCGTTCGGCTCTAGTAGCTTTTTCTTTTCAACAAGTTGTTCAGGTTTTCGCCCATTTTGTCATGGCTGATTCATTCATACGAGGGAGTACCTCTTCAGCATCAGCGAAATGTTCTCCTTTGAGGTCTCTTTTGACCTGAAGAAATGAAAAAAAAGTCAAGAGGTGAAAAAAATTACATTTTCACCAAAAATTGCCTGGCACTCGGCGCTGTGTGGACAGGTGCGTTTGTCATTATGGGAGAACCAGTCACCTATTCGCTACAGGATGTCTGGGCCGATTTGATCATTAGTTGACATTTCACCTTGTGTGAAACGGGAGAACTATTCATAAACTTGTGTTTTACTCATGGCAGCTTCTTTATAGGCTCTTTGTAGCATAACAGCCGTATCTGTTGCTTTTTTCCCCAAAAGGAAACAACATTTCACAGCTGCAAGTTGTTCGTATGAATCAGCCATCACAAAATAGGCGAAAAACTGAACAACTTGTTGAAAGAAAGAATTGGTGGAGCTGAAAACAACCCTCCGCAACAATGCCTACTCAGTAGGGCTTTTGTAGACCTTCACCTAGGAACACAAGCCTGTACTAGTAACACCTCACCCACCAGAAGATTCCTTTGGGGTACACCCTCGTATACAGTATGGAAAAGTTACATTCGTATATCATGGCAACTGTCCCCTAAATAAGCGTACTGGCCATTATATAACTGACTGTTAGGTATTAGGAAATTATAGCACTAGTGTTTCTGGTGGCGCAGTGCATCACACACACAGCTCCGCTACGTGTACATCACATACAGCTCTGCTACATACATTTTTCATCCTATACCACACGGATCACAACCAGCACAGCAGAGTCCTGCACACACTGATCACTGATCACCCCCTGGTCATGTGACCCAGGACTCCTCCCACAGAGGTGACTGATCACAATATGGTGACATCATCACAGGCTGCTGTATGGCTCTGCAGGTTTCTAATAAACTGAAGGACCTGTGATGACAATACCGTCATGGGATCGGGGACCGAGCATGTAACTCACTCACTCATGGACACAGAGCCAAGGTGACTGATCACGTGATGGTGACATCTTCACAGGTCCTGTAAGCACATGGCTGATGTCAGGCTCTGCATCTTTTATGACCTTCGATGATGTCACCATCATGTGATCAGGGGCAGAACTATAACTCACTCACGGACGGACAGGTGGTCGTTAGTGTTTTGAAATATCAGTGAGCAATCGTGTAAGTCATTTCGTCTTTAATCTGCTACCAATAACTTAGAAGTTGCAAAAAACTTTAAGGTCATGCTCAACATATGGAAAGGTAGCCATAGACCTTAGATAACCATTGGCCAAATGCTCATTTAGCCAACTCCTCTGTATACAATACATTATACAATACAATATATTTTGGGGTTGTTCAATATGCCTATGTTCTCATTGGGGAGAGAGGAACAAGCTATTGCCAAACAGCTGTGCTGGCAGTTATTTTACATAGGAACAAAGGATCAGGTACATAGGCGAGGTGAGCGATTACCAAGGGCTCCGAGCCTCTGACTTAATCAGATTACCGGCCAGTTTGCTGCAGCTCCCTGGCCGGTAATCACTCAGCGCGCTGTTAGCAATGCTGATCCCGGGCGCACACTCTGATGTCAGTGTGTGCACCCGGGATCCTCCTCCCCTGACCTCTCCTCCTTAGTCCAGCAGGCGAGAAAAAGGGAGAAAACGTTCCAGATGCACACACTGCTGTCAGTGTGCACCCAGGTTCAGCGCCGAGAAGAGGAAGAGTAGCGCTGACTATAAGGAGGAGGTAAGTATATGGGTTGGCGGGGCTTTTACTACTGGGGCTACTGAGGGGATTAATATTACTACTGGGGCTACTGAGTGAATTAATATTACTACTGGGACTACTGAGGGGTTTAATATTACTAATGAGGCTTTTAATATTACTACTGGGGCTACTGAGGGGGTTAATATTACTACTGGGGCTACTGAGGGGGTTAATATTACTACTGGGGCTACTGAGGGGATTAATATTACTACTGAGGCCACTGAGGGGTTAATATTACTACTCAGGCTTCTGAGGGGGTTAAAATTGCTACTGGGTCTACTGAGGGGTTTATTATTACTACTCAGGCTACTGAGGAGGTTACTATTGCTACTGTGGCTACTGAGGGGGTTCATATTACTACTGGGCCTACTGTGGGATTTAATATTACTACTTGGGCTACTGAGGGGTGTAATATTACTACTGAAGCTACTGATGGGATTAATATTATTACTGGGGCTACTGAGGGGTTTAGTATTACTATTGAGGCTACTGAGGAAGGGGTGGGGGTAATATTATTACTGAAGAGGTTAAAAATTACTACTGCGGCTACTGTGAGGTTAACATTGCTACTAAGGGTTTAATATTACTACTGGGGCTACTGTGGGGTTAATATTGCTACTGAGGGGGTTAATATTGTTACTGTAGCTACTGAGAGGGCTAATATTACTACTGTGGCTACTGTTGGGTTGATATTGCTACTGAGGGGGTTATTATTATTATTACTGAGGCTACTGTGGGGTCACTATTACTACTGAGAGTAACTGTGGGGGTCACTATTATTACTAGGGCTACACTATTGTTACTAGGGCCACTGTGGGGGTCACTATTACTACTCAGACTACTATTGGGGTCTCTATTACTACTGGGGCCAATATGGGGGACACTACTACTACTGAGATCTTTGTGGGGGTCACTATTACTACTGGGGCCTAAATAGGGGTCACTATTACTACTGGGGACATTATAGGGGTCACTATTACTACTGAGGACAATATAGGGGTAAATATTACTACTAGTGGTCATGGAGGCTCTAGTACCCTGTTATACCACTTCTAGCATGGATACAAGATGTGATATGGGCGGGCATGGAGGCTATAGTAACCTGTTGTGCCGCCTTTAGCTTGGATACAAGATATGATTCGGGCGGGCATGAAGGTTCTAGTACCCTGTTGTACCGCCTCTAGCTTGGATACAAAATGTGATATGGGCAGGCATGGAGGCTCTAGTACTCTGTTGTACCGCCTCTAGCTTGGATACAAGATGTGATACAGGTGGGCATGGAGGCTCTAGTACCCTGTTGTACCGCCTCTAGCTTGGATACAAGATGTGATATTGGCGGGCATGGAGGCTCTAGCACCCTGTTGTACTGTAGTGTGACAATGTTGTGGTGACAACCTTGTGTGTGCGGCCAAGCATTATCTTGCTGGAAAATATACAGGAGATGTATAACTTATACCAGCTATACGTATATAATTACATATAGGAGATATGAGGTCTCTGCAAATCCTATCTTTGTGCCTGCTCTCGCATCACATTTAGCATTTTCAATGGGCCCGATGGCAGCAACGCACCACATGCTAGGTGCAAGTTTTCGCCATTGAATGTCTCATATCTGCGACAAAATCTCAGGCCAGCGAGCGCAATATCAGGCTGTGATTCACGGACCCATATCGAATTTACCCGTGTGAAATTAGCCTAAAGGGCTACAAACAAATTTTTATGTAGTCCAGGAAATGAGTCATATTCGGAAAGCTTATGCTAAGGTGCTAAATCATGTATGTAAATTCGTTCTGCAGCTGTAGGCAGCACAGTTTACATAGTAACATAGTAACATAGTATGTAAGGCCGAATGAAGACATTGTCCATCTAGTCCAGCCTGTCTATCCTACTGTGTTGATCCAGAGGAAGGCAAAAAACCCCAGGGCCAGAAGCCAATTAGCCCTTTTGGGGGAAAAATTCCTTCCCGACTCCCTAATGGCAATCAGACTGTTCCCTGGATCAACCCCTAATAGTTCCTACCTGCCTGTATACCAGGATTGACCCTTAACCTAATATTTATATCCTGTACTATACTTCTTCTCCAGAAAGACATCAAGTCCCCTTTTAAACTCCTCTATGGATTTTGCCATCACCACTTCCTCAGGCAGAGAGTTCCACAGTCTAACTGCTCTTACAGTAAAGAACCCCTTTCTATGTTGGTGATGAAACCTACTTTCCTCTAATCGTAGCGGATGTCCTCTTGTTACCGTCGTGGTCCTGGGTGTAAACAGATCGCGGGAGAGATCCATGTGTTGTCCCCTCATGTACTTATACATGGTTATTTGGTCGCCTCTTAACCTTCTTTTTTCTAGAGTAAATAGTCCCAATTTGGATAGCCTCTGTGGGTATTCCAGTCCCGTCATTCCATGTATTAGTTTAGTTGCCCTTCTTTGAACCCCTTCAAGCACTGTGACATCTTTCCTGAGCACCGGTGTCCAGAATTGTACGCAGTATTCCATGTGAGGCCTGACAAGTGCCTTATATAATGGAAGGATGATGTTCTCGTCCTTCGCCCCTATACCTCTTTTAATGCACCCCAAGACTTTATTTGCCTTTGCAGCAGCTGACTGGCATTGGTTACTCCAGTTTAGTCTATTATCCACTAATACCCCTAGATCCTTTTCCATATCACTTTTCCCTAGTGGTACCCCATTAAGTGAATATTGGTGACATCCGTTTCTCCTGCCCATGTGCATAGTCTTACATTTTTCAACATTGAACTTCATTTGCCATTTTTCTGCCCAAGCCCCCATCTTATCCAGGTCCGTTTGTAGCCGCACATTGTCCTCCGTTGCATTAATTATATTGTATAATTTTGTGTCATCTGCAAATATTGATATTTTGCTGTGCAGCCCCTCTATCAGGTCATTAATAAATATGTTGAACAGAGTGGGGCCTAATACTGAACCCTGTGGCACCCCGCTAGCGACTGTGGTCCAATCAGAGTACGAACCATTTATTACCACCCTCTGCTTTCTATCGTTGAGCCAATTTTTTACCCACTTTAGGTATGGGTACCGGTACAGAGGGGGAAAAGGGGGCCTGAGCTGAACTCTTGTACACTGGCCCCTGAGCCTTTAGTTACACCCCTTATCAGGCGTATTGAAATTCAACATATCGATGCCTCTTTACCCCACCAGCTACCATCATAGTGGAATTGGCACTCTCCCTTACACATGAAATATAGCACAACGGAAAATGGGGGGTGTAGGCGCGCTATAACAGGAGACCCAGGATTGTAGGCAAAATTTGTTCTGGTAACACATTTCAATGCCACCCCGGATGGTCTTCATCTGGACCATTATAAAAGGGTTTCCTATCATAGTGCACCTAACACCCCCTTATCGTCACTTGTGCTATGTTGGCCAACGGAGGCTCCTTGCCGGTCCGGTTCTGGGGAAGCTGCTACTTATTTCTGACAGGCTCATAAGCGAGTTGTGCCATCATCTGAGCCCCTCCAGGTAACCTTACTCCTACCTTTCACTGTCCCATCCGTACAGCACTGTGGAGCGCTAGTATTTTCTATTTCAACAGATTACATATGAGATAGTTTGCTGGTCCCGCCGAAAGCAGAGTGTTTGCCCATCATCTACTTAATGCACACTGCTCGAAAAAATTCAGGAAACACTTAAATCATCCATTAGATTTTGGAGGTCAACCTGATTGGGCTGCAGGTACCTGTAGTGACAAGGGCACTAGCAAAATGCAAAACCTGCCTTTTCTGAGAAGAACCAGGAAGAGTGTAGTTGTTTGTGGCCGCCACCTGCAAAACAGTTGCCATTTTGGGGGTTGTCTTGCTGTTGTTGCCTATCCAGTGCACCTATTGTCACTTTCATTTGGACCAAAGCAAACTAAATTAATTCACAATTGCTTATGCTACCTAACTTGACAGATTGATATCCCTGCAGGTTTAGTAGGAGCAGGTTTGGTCCTCGACTGTCAGTGACAGCCGAGCACCCAGAGGAGAAGGCAGAAGCGGATGCCCCAGCTACAGTGGAAAAGTGTGAAATAATTAAAAAAAGACCATGTGAATGACTTCCAGAGGTCTTAAATGACATCATAGGGGTCATAGATGGTGAAAAAAAAAATCACAAAAATAAGTAAAAAAAAATAATTATAGAATAAAATAAAAATATATATAAAAAAGAGAAGTTATATGTACTCCAGAATGGTACCAACGGAAAATACAGGATGTCCCGCACAAAATAAGCCCTCACACAACTATGTCAACGAAAAAATAAAAAAGTTAAAGCTGTCAGAAGATGGCAGCTAGGGATGAGCGAGCACCCAAACGCTCGGGTTCTCATTATTCGAGTCGAGCTTTTCGTAAAATTCGAGAGCTCTACTCGAGTAACGAACCCCATTGACTATAACGGGAGACTCGAGCATTTTTGTATGTGGGACGCCGGGTGCTGAGCTTTTTTATTTTTATTTTTTGGTTCGTGTGTGCTCTCTCTCTCTCCCCTGCCTGCCTGTGATCCAGCCAAAATATTGGCCATTGACACACGCGCTGCGTAGTGGTGGGGAGGGGCCAAAACAGGCACGTCACAGCGGGGAGGAGCCAAAAACTTGGGCGGGTTCGAACACGGCATGATGCTCGTTCGAGTAACGAGCACCAGCGAGTATGCTAATACTCGAACGAGCATCAAGCTCGGCAGAGTACGTTCGCTCAACTCTAATGGCAGCAGAAAGTAATTTTTAAAAATTAAATGTCTTTGGAAAAAAATAAAAGTAGTACAGCAAATTAAAAAACTATATAAATTTAGTATCGAAAAGTGATCGTACTGACCCATAGAATAAAGTTTTCGGGTCATTTTTGTTAGAGTGTGTACACGGTAGAGACAAAATTCACCCAAACATGGCGGAATTTTGTTTTTTTTTCCATTTCACTCCACTAAGACTATTTTTAAAGTTTTTCAGTACATTATATGGTACATTATATACTACCATCGAAAAATAAAACTCGTCCCGCAAAAAAGACGTCTCCAGGCAGCTACATCTACATAAAAGAGTTATGATATTTTAAAGGGTGGGAGGAATAAACGAAAATAGGGGGGGGGGGAAGGGGACGGACCTTAAGGGGTTGAAAGGGTTGTCCAGTTGTAAATGATTGAAGACCTATTCTTAGGAAGACAGACCAGCAAGAGTATATTAGTGGTGGTCCACCACCCAGGACCCTTGCTGATGACCTGTTCCACAGGCCTGCACGCTTGTGCATCCCTACTGATCAGACTTTTCTCACCTATCCTAAGGAAAGGGAATAAAAGTCTATCTTGGGAAAAGCCCTTTAAATTTAGTAATACACCGCAGCTCATTAGTTTTAGTGCACAACACATAGGGCAAACAAACCAGTATTGTACTCACACACATTGTTACAAATGAATTAAGCTTTGATTTCCTTAAATTGTACTCTTGACAACGTATCCACCCTTATCAGGGATCACAGAATTAATTTAAATAAAGCCATATTCATCACAAACTAGTTATTTTTTTTGTTAATTTCCAAAAGAGTTGATGATTTTGGTGTGATATTGAAAGTAATGAGATGTAGGGTATGTTGTAAGAGGAAATATACATTTATAATTAATCAAATTTTACAATTTGGTTGGTGGAAATGCCCTTTCACAAAGCTGATGGAAAACACATAGCCCATTACCCAGGGACACCCTGTCAAACTACATTTTATTGGTGACTTGGCTAAAATTTGGTGATCTGCTTCCATGTCTTGTGTGCGTCTTTGAGTCTTGAGCAGACAGTCGGGTGATTGTCTAAACATAAGGGAGACTTGGCATAAACGCATGCTTGGACGTTTTCAGCTGGAAAGCGGCCATTGATTTATATAAGCAAAGATTGCAATGGAGAGATTTCAGAGATTGTGTCGAATGTTCGGAAGTAGAGTTGACCGAGAGGACAACTCTTACCAAGTTAACTATTACTGCTACAGTTGTGTTAGTCAAGTAGAAATGTTGGATTCTGTTAACAAAAGTCACTGTGCCATTGTTCCGTCACCTCAAGAGTCAATCTTCTGTACCCCAAGTGTCGATGTATCACTTTCTCGTGCCCCAAGTGTCAGCGTGTCATTGTTTTGTCACCTCAAGTGTCAATGTGTCATTGTTCTGTACCCTGTCAGTGTATCATTTATTTAATCACCTCAAGTGTCAAAATCTCACTGTTTTGCCACCCTAAATCTCAGCGCGTCATTGATTTTAGGCTCTGAAGATTGGTGTGTCGTTAATCTGATGTGTTTTTCATTGTTCTATCACACCAAATCCCAACCACGTAACCAAGATAAAAATACTTTTCCATCTTGAGCTTTAGAAAAGGACCTCTTGATCATCACCTTCGAAAGATGGTAATCAGCAACCCTTATCGAAGGGACTATTTGTTGCTGGAGAAAACAGCCGTTAGTGAAACCAGAAGTTGCTTGCCTTCTATTGGGGCAACACAGCGAGTCTGAATACTTTGATCTCGATAGATCCTTGCTTCCTTTAAAACCCATGTAACCATAGCTGTAGAACATCCTCCATTCTCCTGTGAGCTAAAATGACCCAAAGGTATTTTCATGACCGTTTTCTATATGTTGCCGTCCGTGACAACATTTTCCTTTGGCCTTAATGTTCAAGATGTTTACATGAATACAAAATATCACATCAAGAGTTATATGGACACTAGTGAAAGGTCAGGAAGCTGTTGTTAGCTCACAAACCTCATCTACATTCCTTGTAGCAGCTGTGTCCGGCTGTGTGTCTGACTCCCACCGTCCTTTCCCACCCTCAACGTGGCTGAAGCCCGCTTCACTTCACATAGGGTATGAAAAGAAATATGAGAACTTGTGGAGATGCCAAATTTTGTCACTTGTGCATGCTCAGATGTTCTACAAAAATTCACCATGGAACCAAAGCTCCATCAACGTCATGGAAGCTTTTCAGATTCCGACCAGCCTATCGGTGCCCTTTGTGCTATGAAATAGTTAGCACCTTCTGTGTATTGTAGCATGACAGGAATAAAATATCTAGCTGGTATCAGGTTCTCCTGAAACGTGTGTTTCAGTCTTGGCTGACCGAGACCACATTTTAATCCCATTTTGATTGTTTGCAGGTGGATTAGCAAGGATCCGCCAGTCAGTCACCTGTGTGCAATCATTATTGCGCTTACATTGATATGAATATAGGATTTATACATGAAACAGATAATCCGCACCTACCAAATACGAACACCATAAAAAAGGTGATATTGTTGAATACAGTATTCTCGAAAACATGGTCTACGAACTCTAAAAAAATCTCTAGGGCTATATATATATATCTTAAAGCTAATTATTTTACATTTGTCTCTAGTACTGCGGTGGCACAACGGTAAACCTTGCTAGCCTACAATCGTGGGCTGTTGGTTTAAGTCCAAAATACGCCATCGTCATTGACTTTGTGATGCATGTCATTTAGTAGAAACTAAAAAATTTGGTACGGTGTTCACCAGTAGAGCAAAATGTGATTGTTCTCAGTAAGAGGAACCAAGTAATTTGTAGGTATGATACCTCTTAATAAGCTCACTTCTACCCATTCCTGCTGTGTCCCACGCCAGTGTCAGGTCCTCCAACCCTGTGTTAATGCATGATGCTAATGCGAGTTTTCAGACTTTTACTCCCGTTCCTTTTTCAAGGTATGCCTTCATGAAGGACTGAGAGTAAAAGTCTGAAAGCTCGCATGAACATCATGTATTTTTGTTAGCCATTAAAAGGTATCATATCTCCAAGATTACTTGGTTTCTCTTACTGGGAACAGTCACATTTTAGTGGAAACTACAATGTAGTTGATTTTGTGTGGGATGTGATGAAGCCATCTTGACCTAGTCCATCAATTTAAATCTGTATTGGGGTACAAAGCAATGTGAATATCTCGAAACAGCTGGAGGCCATTATTACTGTGTTGGGAAACAAAAACAAAAAAGGATTACCCTATCTGCTGCTAAAGTTGCAGAATCAATATTACCATGAGGTCTTAAGAAAACTCTGTTTTCCTAGGTCAAGACAGATATTAACAAATGAAGCAATACTTTTTTAGATAGTGAAGGATAAGTTAACGAGATCTAATATTTCTGTCTATCTTTAATATTCATATTTTTTTAAATTGTTAAAACATGTCATCATACTGACCAAAAATGTCACACAACTTCCCACTATCTAATATATTGGGTTAGACCTGTAGTTTTTGAAATTCAAGAACCTGTGACTGGCTTTGACGGAACAGGTCATTCTTAAGTTATGATTATATTCTAGATTTAGGGTGGCCAACAAACCGAATAATTCTGAGGTCCTCAGTCCAAGGACTGGTTTTCTTATCTTACTTGTGTGATTTTCACTCTCTACGTTAAGAAATGACTTGAAGCAGCTGACTGGATACTGTAGGCAGCGCTGAAGAATTCTTAACTCAATAAAATGACTGTCCTTCCAAGCCATCAGTGTGTACAATGTCTTCTCCGCTTGGCTGGTTGACGCCAACCGCCTTTGAGAACATTTTCCATTGTCTTCGCCATGTTAATGAAGTCTGGCGGAGAACCATACATCTTAGCTAAAGACAGAAGTGTTGTGATCTGTGTAAATATAACAGGGCCTGAATAAAGCAAATGTGTGTCTGTTGCATCAAGATTGAGGCAGTTGATGACATCTGGACACAACCCAAGTGGAGTGCAGATGGTCCGCGTACCACCAGTAAGTAGAGCGAAGAAATATTAACTACAGCTCGGAATAAAATGAACATAACAAAGAGGTCAGTCTCCCAGAGGAAATAGGAATTGGACACTGTTTCGTCTGTCAGTCACACTGCATCGTTCTGATAAGATGGACTCGTTGAAAATTCATGATTTTGAGGAAGCTAGAAGGATCTTCAACCAGGTGTGCGACACTTAGCTGATAATGGCTTGTAGTAACCACTGGTCGTTCTCAGAAATATTTTATATGACTAGGCCATACTTGTATAACATTGATATATTATATCCTTTATAGAGAATTCATTAAATGATCTGCCCCAGTGGATTTACAATATCCGCTCCCTACCTTCATCATACACATATGTTCTTCAGCAATGTTTGGTGAAGTATCTGCCTATTGTCGAATTTGCCTATGTGTTACAGATGCAAAAGCTGTAAACACAATCCTTGAGAAATCCGATTTTCCCTAAAAGTAGTGAAACTTCGAATATGTCTTGACAATGTAGGTGTTAATAGTATTAGCCAATTAAAAGTAAGTACAGCTAATTTACAACATTTAGGCAGATTTACTATTGAATAGGTGACAGTTTTCTAAAACAGAAAACTGTCTTACATGCTTTGTACCACATATAGAATGTGCCATGATTAACCCCTTAAGGACACGACCTATTTTGGGCTTAACCCCTTAGTGACGAAGCCTGTTTGCGCCTTAGTGACGGAGCCAAATTTTGGAAATCTGACGTGCGTCGTTCAACGTAGCATAACTCCGTAAAGGCTTTACATATCCAAGTGATTCTGACACTGTTTTTTCGCCACATGTTGTACTTCATTTAGGTTGTAAAAAGAGACCGATATCATTTGTGTATATTTTTTAAAAGTACCAATATTGGAAAAATTTTGAAAAAACTGTCATTTTTTCACATTTTCAACCGTAATATCTCAAATATGTCCAAACATACTGTACAAATTTTTGATAAAATATATATTTCCACCCGTTTACTTTATTCTGAATGCACACTTGAAAAACGTTTGTGTTTTTTTTAACCATTTAGAGGACGTACAAATTTAACATTACTTTTCAGCATTTTGAGGAGCACGTTGTTTTCCTGCACCGAGCCAAGTTTGCAAAGGCTCATAAGTGTCAGAATAATAGATACCCCCACAAATGACCCCATTTTAAAAACTACACCCCTTAATGTATTCACTGAGGGGTGTCATGGGTATTTTGACCCCACCAGTTTTTTTCAGGAATTAGTTCAATTTAGGGGAGAAAAAATAAAATTTCATATTTTTGCAAATATGTCATTTTAAAGACATATTTTTTTCCTATAGAACCCATGAAAATGAGGATTTACACCCCAAAATGGATACCCCCGTTTCTCCCGTGTTCATAAACATACCCATTGTGACCCTAATCTTATGTCTGGATGCACAACGGGACCCAAAATGAAAGGAGCAGTCGGTGTCTTTCAGAACATAAATTTTGCTTGAAGGCGTTTTAGGCCCCATAGCACTTTTGTAGAGCTCTTGAGTGGCCAAAACCAAAGAGAACCCCCACAAGTGACCCCATTTTGAAAACTAGTAGAGATGAGCGAACGTACTCGGTAAAGCACTACTCGTCCGAGTAATGTGCTTTATCCGAGTACCTCCCCGCTCGTCCTGAAAGATTCGGGGAGCGCCGCTGCTGACAGGTGAGTTGTTGCGGGGAGCAGGGGAGAGCGAGCGGGAGAGAAGGAGAGAGAGATCTCCCCTCCGTTCCTCCCCGCTCCGCGGCGCTCCCCGAATCTTTCAGGACGAGCGGGGAGGTACTCGGATAAAGCACATTACTCGGACGAGTAGTGCTTTACCGAGTACGTTCGCTCATCTCTAAAAACTAGACCCCTTAAGGAATTTATCTAGGGGTGTACTGCCCATTTTGACCCCACAGTTTTTGAATGAATTCAAGCCAAGCAAAAGGAAAAAATTGTGATTTTCGTTTTTTTGTCAATTCTGTCATTTTAAAAACAGCTTTTTTTGTACGGCACACACATGAATGAAGCCTTTCACCCCAAAATGGATACCCCTGTTTCTCCTGTGTTCAGAGACATACCCATTGTGGCCCTAATGTTATGTCTGGATGCACAACGGGACCCAAAATGAAAGGAGTAGTTGGTGGCTTTCAGAACAGAAATTTAGCATGAAGGTGATTTAGGCCCCATTGCCCACTTGTAGAGCCCTTGAGCGGCCAAAATCAAAGAGAACCCCCAGAAATGATCCCATTTTGAAAACTAGACCCCCTAACGAATTTATCTAGGGGTGTACTGGGTATTTTTACACTATAATTTTTGAATAAATCTAAGCAAAGCAGTAGGAAAAAAATTACAATTTTCATTATTTTGGCAGTTGTATCAATTTAAAAACTATTTTTTTTGTACAGCACACATAGGAATGAAGACTTTCACCCCAAAATTGATACCCCTGTTTGTCCCGTGTTCAAAACCATACCCCTTGTGGCCCTAATCTACTTAAAGGACACATGGCTAGGCCTATAGTGGAAGGAGCACCCGTTGGATTTTAGGGTACAACGGAATAAATTCCAGGCCCCATTGCCCACTTATAGAGCCATTGAGCGTCCAAAACTATAAAGAACCCCCACAAATGACCCCATTTTAAAAACTAGACCCCTTAACGAATTCATGTAGGGGTGTATTGCGTATTTTGACCCCACAGTATTTGAATAAATTTAAGCAAAGCAGAAGGAAAAAATTACGATTTTCATTTTTTTGGCAATTTTGTCAATTTAAAAACTGTTTTTTTTGTACAGTGTATATAGGAATGAAGACCTTCACCCCAAAATGGATACCCCTGTTTGTCCCGTGTTCAGAAACATACCCATTGTGGCCCTAATCTACTTTCAGGAAACATGGCAAGGCCTGTAATGGAGGGAACACCCGTTGGATTGCAGGGCACAACTGAATAAATCCCAGGCCCCATTGCTTATTTGTACGGAATAAAAATTGACTCCCTAAAAATATCACCCCTCTCCGCGCGTTCCCCAAATCTTAGATAAAAGTAATAATGTGAACTGTGTGGTATTTCCGAAGACAGGGGTAATTACAGAGGCTGGTTGGGATGGGTACATGGGGCAATAAAACCGTGTATCCCCCCTCCTCTCATGCTTTTTGGGGGTGTTTCTTGACCTCAGCGGCAGGGATGGGGTGTAAAAAGTGGCGCTCTGTGAGTCTCCGTAAGCTTGATGAGGTGCGGCCGTCTCACACAGAAGGCGCTCAACAAGCTGCTCCTGGAACTGCATGAAGGCGAGCGTTCCCGGGGCTTCTTGTAAATTACGTATTACAGGTAGCGGTCTGAATAACGCCGGGCTCACGCAGCCGTAGGTGGAATCTGCTTGCGGAGTCCCGCAGCGGATCCCAGCTGTGAGCCCTGCTGTGACCCTGCGTACGGCCGTGTAATGTACTGCGCATAACTGCCTACTCTCACAGGCGGTCATTCGCAGTACTTTTCTTTTTTTGTTTGTATTTCCCGCACCGTCGCTTAGCGATGACGCGGGTACCTGCAGCCCGTATACAACGTAGTTGCGTATGGGCAGCGGGTATATCCGTGACCATGGAGCACAATGGGCTCTATGCTGCGGATAGCCGCGGTAAAATAGAACCTGCTGTGTTCTCTTTTCTGCGAGTGGATTACACAATTCCAACCCACTAATGTGAGCGGAATTGTGTAATCCAATGCGATTGATCTGCGTATTACCGCGGATTAGACGCATGCGGAATCCGTAATTCCTATCCGGTCATGTGAGACCGGGCAAAGATAGATTGCTACCTTTTTTTCAAGTGACCGGCGACCGCTGAACGAGGCCACCTGTCACTGCTCCAGGCTCTCGGCGACCGATGGTCGCTGAGAGCAAGGAGATTTTAAGTTTCCTGGGCTCCCCGACTCCTGCGCATGTGTCCGGTGTTTTGCTGGCGGTCGCATGCGCAGAATACAGGAAAGTTCACGGAAGAAGATTGCGTCGGGGTGCAAATACGGAGGCCTCCGGTAAAAAGTTTCATCTCCTCTCACCGATCGCATCGGTGAGGGGAGATGAACCTTCACCTTTTTTTAACTTTTACGTGATCGCCATTATTCATTGGATAACGGCGAACAGGTGATCAGGAACCGCTCACTGCGGCCCCCTGTGAAATCTCCAGGCTCTCGGCTAAGTTTTGTAGCCAGGAGCAGGGAGATTTTAAATTACCACGGCTTTTGCGCATGCACCTGCCATATTGGCGACGGCGGCGTGTGCAGAAGCTGGGGTAAGGTCCGCAGATAAATCTGCGGGCCTTAGGTACGTCATTTCATCCTCCCTCACGGATATGATCCGTGGGGGGAGATGAAACGCAAGCTTTTTTAATTTTTTTAAAACTTTTTTAAACTTTTTTTTTACTTTTTGCACTTTTTTTTTTTACTTTACATGATCACTGTCATCCATTGTGGAGGTACGAACCGACTGCAGCTTCACATCTCCAGCATTTGTTGTGAGATGCTAGTTTATAATCATGTAGCCATTGTGGGGTCTTGTACCACCTGACTAGCAATTTGTAGTGACTCTCTTGCATAAGAATAAACGGTGAAAGGCCATAGGCCATTTTCAAGATTATTTTAGCTTCAGCCATGGACAGGGATATTCCCAAGTCTTTTTCCCATGAGCTGAGAAAAGAAGGTTTGGAGAATATTGGGGGAGCTATAAAGCATCTCCGTATGTTTGAAATTTTTCTCGTCTTGAGATTGCTTTCGCTGAGGGTCTTCTCAAAGGGGGTCTCAGGACGAGTGGATTTGTGTTTCGCCCGGAACTCACTGAAGACCCTCTTGACATGTATTGTTTGTAGGAAGGAGAAATTTTGGTGAGGCAGTAAAGGGGCATGGCTTCAAGGGAAAGGGGCATGTCTAGTTGTGACTTCAAGCACCAAAATCTGGCATAGACTAAGCCAAAAACTAGATGGTATAAAGTTAGAAGTGTCTAAAGACGTGCCAGTATCGTGCAGCTTGAGACACTTTAATGAATCTGTCACATTTCAAGACTGTCTAACTTTGAATTGTCTATTAGACAATATTAGTAAATCTGTCCCTAGTATATTTTTGGACTGTAGCTGAAGAACAGGGTAAGCTCAGAGAAATAAGAGAACATATATTAATAAAATAATACTGCCCCCTGAAGGTTAAGAATATAATTACTATACTACTGCCACTATGTACAAGAATATACAGTGGATAGAAAAAGTCTACAAAAGATGAAACATTTCAGATTTATTTCCACTTTCAATATGATCCGCTATCTGTACAATTCCAGTAACAAACAAACTGAAATTATTGAGGGTGGAAAGATAAAAATAATGTGGTTGCATAAGTGTTCACACCCTCATATTTGGGGATCTGGTTGTGTTCAGAATCAGCCAATCACATTTAACCTCCTAATAACTAGTAGTCGGGACACCACTGCTGTTATTTACAGGGATTCCGATTCCCCCATATAAAGTTCAGCTCTCCTAGGAGGATTTTCCTGACATTTTCTTAGTTGGTCGGTAAAGATCTTACAAGACATCAAAGGGATCTGATTGTTGGAAGGTGTCAGTCAGGAGAAGGAGGCCAAGACATCTCCAGGGCGTTACATATACCATGGGGCACAGTGATGACGGTCAGCAAGAAGTGAGTTACATTTGGCACAACGGTGACATTACCAACAACTGGACGTCCCTGAAGGACTGATGAATAGACTGGAACCATATTTGTCCGGGAGGCTCCAAGAGGCGAAATGTTGTGATAAAAGTGAAACAGTACTTCAACAAAGTATTAGTTTTAGGGTGTGCATACTTATGCAACCACGTTATTTTAGTGGGGGAGGGGGGGCACCCTAAAAGATTTCAGTTTATTTTTCAATGGCGTTGTATAGATAAGGGGGCACATTTTTAACATGATGAAAATAAGGCATTTTGACCGGGGTGTGTAAACCTTTTATATCCACTGTAACCACTCTAAGGCCTCATGTCCACTAGCAAAATGGAATTGCGGAATCCGCAGCTGATTTTGCCCATAGGGAATCATTGGCCATCCGCGGTCCATTAAATAGATTTTTGCACCCGCGGTTGGCATTTTAATAGAATTACGTTTTTCACGTGCGGGAGAAAAAAACGCGGCATGCTCCATTCTGCCGCGGATTCCACGCGGATCGGCAACATTGCTATCACATTGATAGCAATGTGTGCGGATATCTGCATGCAAAAAAATACCATTTAAAGCAAATCTGCCGCGGAAATCCGCAGCAGATTCTGCGCGGATTGTATTTTTCTAGTGGACATGAGGCCTTAGGGTGCGTTCACATGTAGCTGATTTCCCTCCGGTTTTTCCCCAGCTGAAAAAGTTTGTAGCAAATTCACATCACTATTTTGTGCAGATCCACAGGAGATTTTACCTCTTTAATTTGAATTTAATTGAAAGAGTGAAATGTATTGCGGGTCTGCATCAAAACCCACCTTACATTCTGCACCGAATGACTCCATGTGAATGCGCCCTAATACCGGATGCTCATATGAATGGGTGGAGGACTTTGCATATATATGACTCCATGTGAATGCACCCTAATACTGGATGCACATATGGATGGGTGGAGGACTTTGCATATATATGACTCCATGTGAATGCACCCTAATACTGGATGCACATATGGATGGGTGGAGGACTGTTCATATATAGTATGACTGCCATCACTTACCATATGGGACCTCCTTCATTCCCATTCTATAAGTGAAGGGGTCAAATTCTAAGGTCCTTTTCTAGATGGACTTGGACAAATGCCTAATATGGCAATTCATTAAAATCAATTGCTCGACTTCATTTTGCTGGAGACCAGCTTTATCAGCCATCTCTTGAGTTTTTCATGGAAGTCTTCCAAAGTTCATTAAAACGTTATTTTTATGGAGAAAATTTTCATCTCGCCACTAAGTAAACTTAGATTACAACATTGATCAATGGCGGGTATGCTTCATTCTGCAGTCAGTGCCGGGGGTGGGGGGGGGGGGGGAGGGGGGGGGGAGTCCTTATCTCCAACAACCCACATGGAACAGGGAGAAATCTAAATATATGCTACCCACCGACATCCACTAGATTTCTCCGTATTAATGCTTCCACTCCCGGGTCTCCTGAATCATTAAGTGGTATTTTTACCCTCTACAGGAAACCGTTTATCTGCTGTGCCAACTCTGAGAACATTAAATGAGCGTTATGCACAAGAGTTCTTGTAGAGGGCGAAGGGCAATACCTGACAAGCAGCTAATGATGGGATTCTTTTGGTTATAATACGTTCTATTAATTCCTGCATTCACAAATCATTTTACCCTTTTTATGCATTTTTATTAAAAAGGGCTTTCTTAAAAAGCCATAAACTCTTAGTTGTGGCACATAAAACTTTTATTCTTTATCGCTTACCCCAGCTCTGCAAATGAAAGTCTCCTGCTGCCCAGTTGTTGGCATTGTAAACATTGGAGACTGCAGATCATAGGACATAGGTTTGTGATGGTCAGGTAGCTTACCACCCGGCTATCCCCAAGGACACTGACAGCGGCTAAGCGAGTGTGGCGGAGCATGGAGGGCTGAAGGCAGAGCGGCGGGACCACTGATAGCTGAGGCTATGGAAGTGTGAAAGCCCTGCAGATTTTGAAGCGCTGCCCGCGACAGTCTGCAAAGGGGAGTCACTGCGCCAGAGCTGGTAGGCGACAGCTTCCAGGAGATGGAACCGTGTGGGAGCGGTGTGGGGGGAGGGAAATTACAGCGCCAAGGGCAGGAGGGGAGATGCCAGAGCGCACCGCTGAACTGAAGCCGACAAGCTACAAATGGAAGAGCAACCACAGCAGTCGCAGGGAGGTACTGAGTAGACATGGCAGACCGTCGGGGGAGAGTAACACAGTCGGCGTCAGTGGACATGGGATGTTGCAGCCAAGACGTCTCAAGCAGGGTACTGTTGTATCTTGTCTCCTACCAGCGCAGATGAAATTCTTAGCACTGTCACACTGACCCTTCCCTACTAGTGTACCCAGCTAACCCATGTCTCCACCCCTAGTTTCGGTGGAGACAATATACAACAGTACCTGCAGCATCTACTGTGGCATTGATGCTGAACACATTAATTGTTGCATTAATACAGAGCCTTATCTCCGAGTATAGTATATAGTGTTACTTTCCTGTCATATCTTGGCATCTGGCAGTACAATTGAGCCATCAAAAACTCACCTTTCCTTTAGGCCTCCTTTACACAGGCGAAACCATATCACCACGAGAAAATTGCAGCGATATCACATCGGTGGTCTGTGCGAAATTGCTGTGTTTTTTGCGGCGATACCAGGATTTTGTGGCACTAAAAAGTTGTAAGTAGTGCTACAAAGTCGTGCGTCTTTGTAGCACCACGTGTGAGGATTTTTGGGGAAGGGCTTGAAATTTAAGCCCCACCCAAAAATTAAGCCCTAGCTGCATAAAGTTTTTAAAAAAGCCTACATACATCACCTCACCGGCGCTGTCAGGCTCTGCTGCATCTTCTCCCCGATCCCCAGGAACTGTTCTTCAGTATGTCTTCTGGCATGTCCACATCCATGGACATTTTCTCACCTGTCCGGATGCGGTGCGGGTCTTCTCCGGCCCAGCCAGATCTGCTTTTCTTCTGCACAGTGGAGTGTGTGGAAAATGGAGCAAAATGACATCCGCAGATATTTAATTACCTGAGGATGCCCAATGATTGTCTATGGGCATATTGAACTGTGGATCGTCCACGTGGTTGACCCACAGGGATTCCGCAATTCAATTTTGCCCATGGACACGAGGCCTTAAAGGGAGTCTGTCAGCTGGAACATACTGTCCACACTGCAGGCATTGTGTTATAGAGCCGGAGAGGCTGAGCAGATTGATATATAGTTTTATGGGGAAAGTTTCCGTCCAGTGGGCGGAGCTACCCATGATTGACAGCTAACACTGTATGAGCTGTCAGTCACTGATAGCTCCACCTACTGGACCTTTAAGCTCAGACCAAGCAGAGATATAAATGAATACACTACAAGTTCTACTGAATCTGTCCCCATAAAACTATATATCAATCTGCTCAGCCCATCCTGCTCGATAAGATGATGCCGGCAGTTTGGACAGCGTGTTCCAGCTGACAGACTCCCTTTAAGGGGAATTGGGCTTCTTATATTAGACTTCTGTTGTACTGTTGTTAATATTGCTGCACTTTACCGCATACAATCAATTTTTATGGATTTTCCTTAAAAATTCAGATTTGACTAATGAAGATGCTATTGTTGATTTGATGTTTTGTACTGTGTGGTTCGTAATGGCTCTAACCATTGTCCAACTGTAATGCCCCTTTTAGACGAGCCGATTCTCAGAGTGACGTCGCCTCTAACTTGTCCGCGCTCATTCAGGCCACAAACTGTAGTAGAAATATAACAAGACCTCCATTTATTTCCCTGCTCTCAGAATAGGCAGTGAGAGGGTTAATTAGAGAGATGCTCATTCGGAAGAATTTGCTGATCCAAGCCCCCTGCCAGGCACATCTCTGTGTGACTCTGTGCAAGCAGCGGAGGTGATAATACACCTTTTTCTTTCTCCAAGTGTTATCGCTGGTGTCTGTATTGCTAACATATGTTCAGAGGTCACATTTTTCCAAACACATCACATCCAAATTGACTTCTTTCCAAATGCATCTATTTAATCCCAGCAATTGCCAGCACCGCTTAACCGGTCATAGATATCAGAAAGAGAAAAAAACGGCAAACCCACCCCAATACATTTTTTTAATGATGCCATCAGCAGCCTTGTACAATTCCAGCCTTGGGCTCTGTTCCATATTGTGGCCTCTATTTACAACAGAGACCACAATGATGTGCCAGATCTGTTGCACAGTGGGTTTCGGCAGCACCCAGTGGACCTCATTAAGGTCTATTGTGTTAGGATCAGCAGACATGGATCCACTGGATCACAGACTGATTTGGCCAAATCCTCAGGTGATGCCTAAGATACCCCGGTCTTCACCCTTTAACCCTACCAGTCGGGATGTGAGCTTCACTGTGGGGTAACTCAGGAAGTCATCCCAGTACTATGGCAGATGAGCAACCCCTGGACACGCGATCCATTGGATAGCGGCGATTGCATAAAAGTGTAAAAAAAAGTTAAATAAGGTTAAAGATTCAGCTGGGTCAGATTGGATCCATGAGGGGAGCTGAAAGTATTCACCCTCGTCCTCCGCGATGTCCTGTGACGTTCTGGTCCTTCCAGACCTTACGTCACCTTCTGCGCACGCGCGCCAGACGTAAACGTTGGGGGAGTGCCCCGAAGGGCTCGCGGCCCTGGAAATTTAACATCCCTCTGCTCGTGGCTAGCTTGTGTAGCCGGGAGCAGAGAGATATCATTGGTAACCGCTGTATGCGGTTCCCGGTCACATGATCGCCGCTATCCAATGCATAACGGCGATCATGTAAAGCCAAAAAAAGTATAAAAAAAGAAAAATAAAGTTTTAAAAGTTTAAGTTTCATCTCCTCTCATGGATCATATCTGTGATGGGAGATGAAATTATGTACCTAGAGCCCCCGGATTTATCCATGGATCTTACCCCGGCTTCTGCGTATGTCACCAAAATGGTGGGTGCTGTAAAATGTGCTGATACGCACGCAACAGTGCCTCATTCGCGGCGCAAATGCATGGCGCAGAGGTGCTCACGAGAACGCATATACCCGTTTGAAAGGGCCCCTACTCTCACGGACATCGCTGGTTTGTTCGCTAATCATTCGGTTTAAATACCGATCGTTTGGTCGTTGTCACACAGCAAATGTGAGCGACTGACCCAGCCGACGATGTAGCTGCTGCGTAACCAGAGGGAATGAGCGAACTATCACATCATTCGCTTGTTCAAATGAGAAATCGGCAGATCTAAACGGACCCTTAGCGCATCTTCCAACAACCAACAATTGTATTTACGGACATATTTATGCGCACAAAATTCGCATGTGCAATATGCAGAGAACACAACCCTTTGATTTCAGTGGACTGATTCTCACGTTTTGTTTTTCGCTTGCGGAAAAAAAACATAGCGTCCTCTATTTTAGGCCAGCTTCACACGGGTGCATTCGCAAAAACTCACTTGCTAGTTTTACGTATCTCCACTGTGAACGTTGCGCTTTTGCTCGTTTTACTATACTTTTTTGTGTTGATGGGGACGTCTCACACCCGTGATTTAAAAGGCGATGTAGCCTAGTGAGTTCCAGATCGGTTCTTTTGTGCAATTATGCTTGTAGCGGGTCACATTTGCGCACCTTCCATAGGCTTCTATGGGGCCTAGAATAGAGCATGTTGCCTTTTTTTACTTCACGTGCGCATTATAACAAGAATGCAAATGAGCCCATTGAAATCATTGGTTTCTATTCTCTGCGTGTTTAGCATTCTAATACGTCCGCGGAAGCCGCCCGTAGTGCGCCAAAAGCCCCATAGAAGGCTATGAGGGGTTCGCACCCAATACCCACGCAGCTGTGTAATTTTGCAGGGGAAAAGCATATCTAGAACTACTTAGGCTACATTAGCGTCAGCGCAAAAAGTACAGTAAAATGCGCAAAATTGGGCCAAATAGCACAACGTTCACGCAAATGTTTTTTGCGCATATGAAGCCTACTCTTCTCCGTACAACACCAAGCTATTGTATAGGGAAGGAGATAATGTGACTAGTATGTAATGATGTCATGCCGTGTCCCTGGTGATGTCACTTAGTGATTTTCCCCGGAGCCTCCATATTGCTAGAGCGCCAAAGCTGATAGTAAGACTCTGGCAACAAAAGCAAACAGAATTGCAATATGTTGATGTAATATAAGAGGGTCAGATCTGACGGCACCCACCGGTCTGACCATCCGGGGATTTACGGCTTTGTACAGCTCCGAGCATGAAATGATGGAAACCCAAGCCTGACATGGCGCCCACGGGAAGATTCGGCAGGTCCTCGCAGTTCTGGATTTATGGCGCGGATCAGTGTAGGTTTTCCTCTAAAGTGCTGGAGGGGAATACAAACTCCAAGATCCCAGCGACTCAGGATCAAGTGTCAGCAGCTCCCATAACAGCAAGGGGAAATAGGAATTCTCATGGCGTTTAGCGCCCCCTATTGAGCGGGAAGAGGATTTTTTTGTTTTAAGAAGTGCAAAAATGGGCATCTGCTATGTGATACGTTGTTTACCATGGCAGCGCGTGTCCCCGAAATACTCGGTGATGATTTTATTGCGAGCGGATGTATTTAGAGCTGGAAATCTGCGCACTTGGATTCCAAGTAACGGATTTAATCAACATACATAACTTAATATCACTATTCATTCTAGGCTTTAGGGCGTCTTCACACTTGCAAGAAAATTGCGCGTCTCTTTGAGCGATGTGAGAGCACGTGAAAACACAGAACTATGAAACCAATGTTTTTCAATGGTTTCGTTCCCATGTGCGATGTTTTCACTCATGCGATATGGAGTGGAAAAAAAACGCGGCGTGTCCTGTCTTTCTGCGTTTTGCTTTTTTTCTATCTCCCATGTTTCCCTATGGAGCCTCCTCACATCACAGCGCACAAACTTCTGATTTTCGTGCGATGTGTACGTAACATTAGAAAGTCCTATTGACTTTCAGGCTAAAAAGATTGTGGCAAAATAGCGTGAAAAACAATGTTTTGCAAGAAAAAGCAGCGCTGGCGCTCAAAAAGCGCGGGAAGAAAGACGCAATCTCCAATGTAAAGCCAGCCTTAGGGTGGTTTTACCCAGATTTGGTTTTCCTTTTTTATTCGGGGAGCAGGAGAGAGGAATCCCCGCGGCTGAACGGCTCCGTGACTGGACGAACCCAACGGCGCTGGATGAACCCCGTTGACTGTAATGGGGTCCATACGCTTTCTGCCTGATTTTTTAGCCCGGATCTGTGACAGAACCTCCAGCTCCGCCGCCTCACACGAGCAAATGCGTAAAAATCTGCGTGTATAACGCAGTGCTTTACTGTTGTGTGAGCCACGGTATCGCCACGTATGGCAAATCTCACGCATCCTAGTATGCGCAGTCTGACTTGCTTCTTTAAAATTTCCACTTTGTCGCTCGCCTGTGTGAATAAGCCCTTAATATGTTGTAAAATAGAACTTGCTGTGTAAGGGTGAATGGGTCAATGAAAATCAATGTACTTCCATGAGCCCGCTCACCGCATATTAAGCACGTGTGTATTGCGCACGTAATACACAATGAAATACAGTGCATACTTGCGCACGCAAAAAAATATGCAGAAGGGTCCATGTATTCGCTGCACATTTGCAACAGCCCATTCTCTACAATAGCCTATTATGGTGCATGGTAAGCAACAAAATAGGACATGGCGCATGAAAAAATATAATGCAAACAAAATAGGTCATATTATGTGTGTATTATGTAATAAACTGCGCACATACAATCATATGAGCGAGCCCTAAAGGTTGCGCCCATACCCAGCTTTTTTTCTGCTCCTTGGCTTCCGCTGAGCTGGTGTATTTAAATCTATCAATTCTTGTATAAAGAGTCTAACATTGACTTGCAGGAATGCTGCCTTCCAATAGGTGGCGCTGTGGAGGTATTGTTCCATCTTCCTTATTTGCATATTACCCAGAGGAACATGAAGGGCTCTCCTCACTCACCGTCTAGGTGCTGTCCCTAAGGAGAAAAGATAGCGTTCCTTACCCACATCATAAGTCTCTCTCTAGCCAATCCAGAAACCTACTGTACTGTACTGTAGAGGGGCAAACACCCTGAAACAGCTATCTGTGTATGGTTATTCTGTCTTGGCTTTCAATTCCCAGTTATTATTACAAGACTTGTATAAAGAGTCTAACGATGACTTGTAGGAATTCTGCCTTCCAATAGGTGGCGCTGCAGAGGTATTGTTTTATCTCCCTTTTTTGCATATTACCCAGAGGATCATGAATGGCCTTATAATTCTCCTCACTCACCTTGTAGGTGTCTCCCTAAGGAAAAAAGATAGCGTTCCTGACCTAAACCTGTCATGTGATGTCTGAAAATATTAGAATATGTTATAATTATATTTTCTGTAAGTCTTGCTTTATCAGACAAAGATGGACTCCTGGTCGTCATTGATCAGTATTTAAGCTTCACGAAATCCATGGCCAAATTCTGAAAATTCTTCTGTCCATGGAGCTTAGGGACAGGTGGGGACACATGTATAGACGGCCGATATGCCACAGCTTTAGGTAACGTCTGAATTCTTCGGAATCGCTCATATCCCCTTTTAAGTCTCTCCGTCAATCACTTCCATAAACTTCTTTGTAAGTAATTACATTCCACTGCGTGAAGGAATTCTGAGTTTTCCCTCAGACCAATATGGGGCAGAATGTGATAGAAACTGATATCTTACTGTCCTGCTGCTCCGATTCCCCCGTCTCCCATCCCTTCCCTGCGTTCGCCTCTCGTAAGTTAATTCAGAAAACATACTGGCGGGCGGGGGGATTTTCGGAGTAAGCTAATCAGTGTTATATTCCTAATCCTTGGATTTAAACTAAACTGACATTTAATCTCTGGGGGATGGCTGAAGTTATTTTATCTAACTGGATCGGCATCTCCGTCTAATGAATCTATTATTCCCCGGAGAGGGAGTTTGGGAAACGGCAACAGAGTTTATTATTTAAAATAAAAGCTGCTTCAATGAATGTGTTGGTTTTGGGGGGGTCGGGGGGGCATGGGGGAGCGGGGTTAGTGTACAGTAGATCAGTGTTTCTGAACTCCGGTCCTCATTACCCCATGCAGGTCATGATTGGGGGATATCCTACAGAGAGAACGCCTCTGGTCATTTCTGAGGCACTGATAGTAATTCCATCACCTGTTCAATGCTGAGGACATCCTGAAAACATGACCTGTTGGGGGTGCATGAATGCAAAAAACAACTTGTGTAGTCATGATTAAAGACTTTTTAAGGAGTATGCACCAGAAGCATCCCACCAATTGAGGGAGACCATGCAACTGCTACGGGTCCCATGGGGCAGTAGAGGCCATGGGTGGTTGACCCCTCAACGACTAACCCTTGCTACTGAACTTCAAGCCGCTAGTACAGCAATCATCATCATAACTCACGTACTAGTCAGATGCAGGCTGCGTGCTCTGTGCATAATCCAATTCCTCTCCTGTCTCCTGCTCTCAGAGTACAGTGTGCAGGAGATGTGGAAGAGGAGTTGGATTATGCAGATGTTGTACTGATGGCTGGAGGTTTGGGAGCAGGGACTGTAGTCGTTTATCAGGGTGGGAGGTTTCTATTACTAAGTGGGGCCACAGAGGGCACATTGTTACGGTATTGTTGTATCTTGTCTCCACCAGAAATAATGGGGGAAGACATGGGTATGTGCAGGTGGAGTCTTAGGTACTGCCCACAGCTGCCGATTGGCTAGCTGCATGCCAGCAGAAGACTGCTTGTGACACTGGCCGGCCGAGAGTGACAGCGGCCGACTGGAGTAGTGGCACTGTCGTCATGCTAAGAGCGGGACCGGCTTCTGAGGAGGAGGACTGGATGACAGACTGCAGTGGAGACCACTGTGGACACACAGCGCTGGAGGCAGGAGGGGAGACAGGTGAGCAGCAGGGGGTTACTGACAGGAGAAGTACACAGGGATGACTGACAGCACCCATGCTTCTACTGGGGTCCTGTAAAGCGGCACTGTAGCGGCACAACAGGAAAAGGGCTCACAGGAGACAGTGCCAGCACAGGAGCAGCGACGGAACGAGGCTAAGCATCGGGTGGTGAGTGATAGCTTTCGGCAGAGTGAGCGGCCGGGAAAATTATGGCACAGGGGGCCTCAGCAGCAGCACCTGCACATCTCCCAGTTGGGCAAGGGGGCCTCAGGAGCGGGACCTGCACATCTCCCAGTCAGGCAGCACCTAGCAGCGAGAGACAGTCGGCCACAGCGGGAGCAGAAGGCCGGAGAAATCTGTGTCTCCGGCAGCCAATCCAGAGCAGGGGGCGTTCCCTCTAGCTCCCGCAGCACAGCCCATGTCTCCATCCATGACTGTGGTGGAGACAAGATACAACAATACACATTGTTACTTTGTGGAGCAACTTTGTGAGGCACTAGTACTATGCGGGAGTAACATTGAAAAGGGAACTGAGGGGAGCAGCAAGATGAGGAGAGTGTGCGGAGACTAATTGTTGCTGGAATAAGTTTTTATTGCGGTCTGAACCTAGATAGAGAAGTAGGGGGGAAAACACATAACTCCAATTAGAGAAGATCTCACCTGTGACCACTGGAGGCAACTGCACTGTAATCACTATCACTATGTAGAACTGTTTTCTGACTATATTTGATGACTGCATAATTTAGATTTATACTAGAACTGAGCCACTGTATCTGAGCCCAGCGTGTCAAAAAATTGTCTAATAGAGTGTATATATATTTAATTTCTTTTGGGGGAAGGAAATGGGCTTGGGGGGCTCTATTCCGAGTTTTGCTATGTGCCTCCATGAGTTATATCTATGTACACCCCTGATATGTATACTTTAGCAAACCCATCTTATTGCTCCTAAAATGGGTTGTGCCAAGAGCACAACCCCTGTTCATATGCCCTGTTACATCACTCAGGACCCCCCTCTATAACCCAAAACTGTAAGTGTGGCTCCCGTTCCAGCGGACTGTCTGTTGCCTGGTATTACAGGATGACTGTCTATGTGAATGCATTCTGTAATACATTTCCCTTGCAGTGAACGCTGCAGTGTAAATGTCTAGCCGGACACATCTTTCCTTGGCAATATCAGCTGATTGCTTGGAGTGCCGAGATCGAAACCCAGGGTGATCGGCTGTTCACGCCAGGCCCTGCTCTCTGGGAGCGACTGCACATCTTGTACAACCCCTAGAAAGGCAACCTGCCTAAAGCACCATAAACAAACTTACGGTGCTGCTAGGGCAGGTGGTAGGGAGCGGGGTAAGTATTCTTCACACTCACCTGCTTCCTGGTTCCCACGGTGTGTGCTGCAAAGTCCGCTCGCCGGGCCAAAATCTAACTCTTTTCAGAGTCCCGTGGGTACAATATCGTATACAAGTCTATGGCAGGGCGCATGCATGGGACTTTGAGAAAAGTAGGATTTTGGTCCATCGTCTGGACTTTGCAGCGCACACCACCGGAATCAGGAAGCAGGCAAGTATAAGTATAAGAAAAAAAAATCTTTTTTGTATAGTGCTAACTAATTCCGCAGCACTTTCAGGTAATTTATTACCCCCCACTAAGCTGAGTACTCATCTTACCGACCTCAGAGGGATGAAAGGCCTGAGTCAACCTTCAGCCGGCTACCTGAACTAAGTGGAGATTGAGCTTGCAACCTTCAGGTCGTGAGCGAGAGCTTAGGACTGCATTTCTTCTGCCTTAGCACTCTGTGCCACCTGCCATAACAGGTGGCAGGGTACACTTTAAAGCGTCAGAGTTCCTCCAGTCCTGGGTGCTAGGTTGGCATCATATAGCTGGGCATGCACTATACGGTGGCACAGGAGACCCTTGCTGGCATATTCTACAGCACTGTAAAAGCTGATCACTGTGGAAGAAGGATCCTTAATAACCCTTGTAAGAAAAAAATATATTGTCAGTCATTAAGGGGTTAATCCACGTAGCTGCAGGGGCATAGAAATATAAGGAGAGGCAGAGGTAAGAGGACGGGTACTGTACGCTTCTACATATATTCAGGTGGGGGGCAGTTAAGAATAGAAATGTTCATTTACAGATTTACATTTGGTTTTTAGTAGGGGATTTGTAAATGTAACTTTTTTTTTTTGGGGGGGGGGGGGGGCGAACTGATCTCCAACCAAATGTTCCACTTTGTGTGTTTTCCTATCTCCCCTCAAGGCCCATTCATGGGTACATAAGTGAATCTTCACATCTCCCAGAACTACTTGACATCTTACCACCCAGTTCTGCATTTCCAATGTTTTCCGCCTATTTGCCATCCAGATACAACACCTCATATTTTACTTGTCCCCCTTTCATCTGTGATGCCGGATCTCTCCTGCCGGCGCGTGTAATGAACAGGATAGGTCTTCGTATCTTCTGCGCATCGCTGTCCTGCGGGCTCTGACTTTTTACAAGGGTGTGAAGATTTAACTGCAAGAGCTGCGAAAACCAGCAGGTGGTTTGATAAAAATGGGAAAAAAAAATAACTACACTTGCAAACATGTATTAAAGAGCCGGGGAAAAGGAAGCGTCTGGAAGGAAATACGTGATGTCATGCTATGATCGGTGTGTTCATTAAATCCCTCCAGCCAGGCCTCATTACTTGCTGCCTATCTGGCACCATTAAGATATCAGGTCCGTTTCTTAACATTCATAGTGGCAGTTCAATTATTGTCCGGGTCCGCTCTTTTATTCATTGGCCTATCTCTCCCAGGCTTGTCACACATATCTCCTTAGAAACCTTATTGCTCCGTCTGGTAAAATACAAATGCCCCAGCCGGCCCGGACTGACAAATATGTAGGCCGGTTAATAACCAAGTGATCATTCCAATCCATTAACGCCTCATACATCAAAGGCGCTCAAAGGATATTATTGCTTTCATAGATCTTTTCATAAACAATTATCTGACAGATCCAGCGGGAATTAATGTTCGGCTGGGAATGTAAGCAACTTGTCTAGGAATATTCTACTGCGCCAAGGGCCGGACGGTTAACCTTTTCTTGGACGTTGAGTAAGTGGAAAACATTTTCTTCCCCCGTAGTAGAAGAAAAACCCAGCCTTGTTATAAGATAATGACGTGTCGACTACATGAGTAACTGGGAAGGGGTTTAGTGATGTCATTTTTAACAGTTGCACCTCTGAAATGTCACCAACCTCATCGGCAAAATCATTTATGGAAAGATCGACCCAGAAATAGGCAACCTTTAGTCTAAGACAACTCTAGCCGCGACTAGAACCCCCAAACGTCACTTCAATAGAAATGTATGAGCTAGATGTTTGGTGGAAGAGTTATATTTCCAGATTATAGCCCTTTTCTTCAACATTCAGAGTGTTGACCATATACTGCCTTCTCATCTCTCCCAGGATTTGATAGTGTAGTGGCCCGGAGTTGGAGTGTCTGCGGTAGGTACGGTTGGTGGCTGTGTGATCTTCGTGACTGTCAGTATAATTGTGTTTGTCCCTTTTGTACTGTTCAATGTTGTAAACTGTGTGGTGTTATGCGTATTGACCCAGACAAGTCACACTATAATTGGGCCGGTCTCACATGACCAGATTGGAATTGCGTATGATGCGCGGTGATAGACAGTTCAATCAAATACACGGGATTACATAATTCCGCTCAAATTAGCGGGTCAGAATGACGTAATCCCCTCGCGGGAAATAAAAGGCAACATGTTCTATTTTACCACGGAATCCGCGACCATAGAACCCATTGTACTCTATGATCGCGGATATACCCCCAGCTCATACGCAATTATGTGACGGCGCGGGAAATACATACAAACAAAAAAAAAACCTGTACTGTGCATGCCCGCCTGCGTGCAGAAATTTCTGGACAGTTGGCAACCCTGTTGGGTGGTTGCCGCGAATATGTTTAGCTATCTATCTATCTATCCATCTAGCTCATATCTATCTACCTATCTATAACATAGAAAGATATGTGATAGATAGATATGAGATAGATATGAGATAGATAGATAGATAGATAGATAGATAGATAGATAGATATTAGATAGATAGATAATTTCTCCAAAAATAAGACAGGGTCTTATATTAATTTTTGCTCCAAGATATTTCTCTTTTACATGTATAGCTGCCTGGACAAGATTTAAAAATCATGCTAGGGCTCTTTTAGGGTAGGTCTTATTTTTAGGGAAACAGGGTATGAGATAGATAGATAGATAGATAGATAGATAGATAGATAGATAGATAGATAGATATGAATTAGATAGATAGATATCAGATAGATAGATAGATAGATATGGGATAGATAGAGAGATAGATGGATGGATAGATAGAGAGATAGATGGATGGATGGATGGATAGATAGATAGATATCAGATAGATAGATAGATAGACATTAGATAGATGGATAGATATGAGATAGATAGATGGATGGATAGATATGAGAGAGATAGATAGATATGAGAGAGATAGATAGATATGAGATAGATAGATAGATATGAGAGAGATAAATATGAGATAGATAGATATGAGAGATAGATAGATATGGGATAGATAGATAGGAGATATCAGATAGATAGATAGATAGATAGATAGATAGATAGATAGATAGATAGATAGATAGATAGATAGATAGATAGATAGATAGATAGATAGATAGATAGATAGATAGATAGATATGGGATGTATAGATAGATAGATAGGAGATAGATAGATATGAGATAGATAGATAGATAGATATGGGATGGATAGATAGATAGATAGATAGATAGATAGATAGATAGATAGATAGATAGATAGATAGATAGATAGATAGATAGATAGATAGATAGATAGATAGATAGATGAGATAGATATCCCATGCTGCAGATTTTGAACACAATGTAGACTTGTAGGTTTTTTATCTTGATGACCGCAGTCTGTTACATTTCATTTACTAGAGCCCGGATGAGCAGAGCGTTGGCTCAGCAGTCAGCAAGGTAAAATCCTCCAAGTTGCTATATTGCTTCTGTGGTTTTGCAGCACATGGATTACCGCACACTCTCTAAGAAATCTTCTGTATGTGACTGAGATAGAGAGATTACGTTGTAAGCCCCGCTCTCTAGCAAGACTCATGCAAATATATCCTTGTGTACATCACTGCAAAATGTATGAACATCATATAAAGTGATGGAGAATACAATGAGGTTTCTGTATCACATCTGATACCTGTATATGCAGCTTTCCTTCACAGACAATAAGTGATGTTCCTGCTGCAGCACGTGTGTGAGCAAAAACTGTGAAAAATGACCTCGTAATCTTTAGCACATTTGGTTTGATAAATAGCTTGACATAACCGTGCGGGAAGTCATATATTTTACAGCTCAGGCTGAGGTGAAAAACTCCTCTTTATCACACAAGTGGAGGGAGAAAAATATTACCAAATACAAAGAGATCCGTTTTCCTGCATAATTCGAGACACAACCTTCCCCTTGCTTTGAAAGCTGTCCATCAGGGAGATAAGGAAGTCCAGAAGTAACAGCATTAAATGGATGGGTCCAAAGCCTTATCTCCCTGTGAGAGGGGTCCTGTGCAGCAAGCTCTATATTTCACATTACTCTTGTAGTATAGCGGTCCGAGCACACATCAATATGTAAAAGTAGAGGGGTGAACAGTGTTCCCTTAACCCTTTCCAATCCAATTTGTATCCCGCTTTTCCTAGGGGGCTTACTCTTTTTCTGTCGTTATACAACGGCGCTATATGCTGGCTAAAGCCAGTACTGCATGAGGTGACACGTTGGATAGGCTCCGACAGCAGAGAGACTGGCAATATACAGTAAGAGAACCCTGACCGGTGTCTTCCAACATTGGAGCTGTACAGCCATGAATCATAATGTCTTCAGATGTAAGACAGTAGATTGGAAAGGGTTAAGGTCATATTGTAGTCAAAGATCAACCATACCTTGAAAACAGACTTGCACCTCAAACCTACAGTATGGCTGCCATACCTAGTACATGAATTCCTTAGTTTAGTGATCAAGTAAAAACTTCAATGAACCCATGCTGAATTATCAAAATGCCCAGTTTAATTTAACCCCTTCCAATCCACTGTCTGACCTCTAAAGACATTTTGATTTAAGGCCTTTACAGTTTCGATGTTGGAAGACATCTGTCGGGGTTCTCTAACTGTATATTGCCAGCCTCTCTGCTGTCAGAGCCTATCCAGCGTGTCATCTCATGCAGTACTGGCTTTAGCCAGCATATAGCGCTGTGTATAACAGCAGAAAAAGAGTAAGCCCCCCTAGGAAAGCTAGGATACAAATTGGATTGGAAAGAGTTAAAATGAAACCAATTTAGTTGAACAGATGTTTCCCAGCAAGCTCTTCATCAGGAACATGAGTGTCACCACCAGACATTTTCACCTTGCAGTGACTATAACAAGCTTTAGTCAAGCTCAGAAAACATGAGAATATGAGGGACTGTGGTGACTACATGGTAGATGGTCTTGGCCATGAGACCAGTGTTCCCCAACTCCAGTCCTCATGAGGCCACAACAGCTCATGTTTTCAGGATTTCCTCAGTATCACACAGATGATGTAGTTATTGTTGGTGCCTCAGACATTGCCACAGATGTTCGTACTATAGGATATCCTTTAAACATGCCCTGTTGGGGGTCCCTGAGGACTGAAGTTGGGGCACACTGCTTTAGACCACACATCCAAGCTCAGACCACCTCCATTTCAAAAACCATTCCCAAATATATACCTTATCCTCTCATGTGTTACAACTTCCTCTTTTGCTTAGTCTCAAACAGACTCAACCACCTATGCCCGACGCATCCATTTGTCCTATTTACCAGTCCTTTACTAATGACCAATTGGAGTGACATACCTATAATGCATATCTCAAGATACCATCCTACTTAGAACCTCTATCCTTCACAAGACTTTCCTCTCCATTTATTTGTTCCTCTGTCAACCACAGAGTAGTTTCCAGACTCTTTGCTTGGTTGAGCAGGAAAGACTGTGCACTTAGGTACGAAATGGGACTCTCCTACCAGGGCTTTGGAGTTGGAGTCGAGAAGTCAGGGTCTCATTTTGATGAGTCTGAAGAAATGTATCGACTCTGGCTTATAAAAAAATATCTGTATTATAAATATAGTATAATTAATTCAATGCAGAATTAGTTGCATATTTCCATTCATAGGAATTTAGAAAAGTTTTGAAATGTCCTATAAATATATGTTCTGCTCATCTAAGACCATATTCATCAAAAACATTGATAACAAGCATGTAGAAACAGCAATAGGAAATCAGTTATTGCCTATCCTCTCCATTAGACTTAGTATTATTATGCTGCTTCTTCAAGACTTTCAGTTGAGATGAACCTGTGTTGCACTATCTGCACATGCTCAGTAGTGAAGCTCCTCCTCTATAGACCAGAGGAAGAAGGCGATGGGCAGTGGGCATGTCTGCAGCTATCTCAGGAAGTCAGTATTAAGGCAAGTAGAAGCTTCCTAAACTTGTATTAAAGTATGCATAAGTCAATAGTCCAGTGTATGTTCCCTCCAGGACTGTGAAGTCGGAGTTGGTAGTTAGACTCTGGGAAAAGAGAGGAGTCAGAGGTTTGACTTATCGACTCCACAGTCCTGTGTCCTACACCACATAGAACCCTCCTTAAAGGCAGCTACATGTCTGAAGGTATTATGGTATGATGGTCCCAAGTCTTGGGATTATGGAAAAAAGGGCATTGTTTAAATTGCCATTAATGCTCTATTTATATTGTTGGATGCGTATAAGTGTTTATATTACATAAGTAATATAGTTTTTTGAGGAAGCCAGTTGTATTGCCAAGCATTTAGCTTACACTATGGCTTATGCTCATAGAGGATGTCAAGCACACCAAAATGCGTTAAGATACTTGAAAAGCTACAGTTGATGTCCAATCTGCACTTAAAAGATTAAACACCCCGTTACAAAGGTAAAATGCCTCTTACAGGAGATAAATTCATATTTCTTCAAGCAGACAAGTTAGCGAAGGGGGATACACTAATAGGAATTTGATGTTGATAGATACATCTTAGTGAAAATTTATGAGGATAGATCTATAGCTGACGTATGGTCGGTGTAGAGACATTGGCTTTTGGGGCTGTAGCCAAGTAATGAAATGTATGTTGTTGTTAGATGACATAAGGCTGCGTTGTGCCTTGGGATTTTGAGAAAAGGTATTAAAAAGGCCATTTGTGAAATAGATTCCATATGACACTGGTCAAAGGAAGCTTTGTGTGGATCGGAAATAAGTGGATGCCTTTCCTCCTGTTAGAGTACTTGAGCATGTCTATAAAAACCTGGGTGTACAATACTGGATGTTAAGTATTGATATATATCCTTTTATATATTTATATATGCGAAAAGCTTGGGAACTATATATCTATATGTAAACCATATTAAAATATAGGCTACTTTCCAACATCCATGGTCCAACATGATGCTGGACCAATTAATAGGCAGCCAGAGATAGGAGTCCAGTGCCTGGTATATAGTTTGGCCTGCTAGTCTGGCATGTGCTGGAACATAGAAGTACAACCAATGGACTTTTTAGGTTAAAATCTGAGAAAATCGAAAGAAAAAATTTCACCATGGTTTGAGACATTGGTTTCATATTATTTACTGGTTCGGCACAGTTTAGTATATACGGTTTGCACAGAGATTGTACCGTTTGGATCTACTGATGGGTACAGCAAATATTTTTTAAAAGTTTGCTACAGTGTTAGCCAGTAGAGTAAAGTGTGATTGTTCCCAGCAAGAGAAACCAAGTAATCTTGTAGATTTGATACCTTTTAATGGCTAACAAAAATACATGATGTTATAGCGAGCTTTTGAATCTCTCAGGGTCCTTCTTCAGGCATAATGAAATAGATTTGATATGCATGCCTCTTCAGATCTATTTCATTATGCCCGAGGAAGGACCCTGAGCAGCTTGAAAGCTCGCAATAACATCATGTATTTTTGTTAGCTATTAACCCTTTCACATCCAATTTTGGATTCAGAGTTTCCTAAAAGGCTTTCTCTTTTTGCTGTTACACAACAGTGCCATCCGCTGGTTAAAGCCAGTGTGTGCGCGCCAGAAAGGCTCCAACAGCGGAGTGGCTGGCAATAGACGGTAAAAATACACTGTCGGACGTCTTCTGACATTGGAGCTGTACAAGCTTCAATCAGAATGTAGGAAAACGTTAGACAGTGGATTGGAAAGGGTTAAAAGGCATAATTTCTACAAGATTACTTTGTTTCTCTTGCTGGGAACAATCCCAAAAAATATTTGCAACATGCATAAAGTCTTTTTGTGGTGGAAATGTTTAACTCTGTAGACCATGATGAGAAGAGGGATAATCATTATTTATCCTTCACGCCTAGCTCCTTCCCAAATAATGGTATAGCGCTATAATCAGAGATGAGCGAGCATGCTCGTTTAGAGCAATCACTCGAACGAGCATGGCTTTTTTCAAGTAACTGCCTACTCGTGCGAAAGGATTCGGAGGTGCGCGGGGAGTTGTGGGGGTGAGTGAGGGGAGGGGGGAGAGAGATATCTCTCCCCCTGTTCCCCGCCCCCCGCTCCACCCCGCCATCCCCCCGAATATTTTTGAACGAGAAGGCAGTTACTCGAAAAAAGCGATGCTCGTTCGAGTGATTGCTCTAAACGAGCATGCTCGCTCATCTCTAGCTATGATATATAGTGTCAGTTCAATCGTAGCATTGGCTACTCTGTTTTTCTCATCCGCCATCCCATAACCCGGGGACTAGTAAGAGCGGCGCCTTCTTTTAGAATTTTTAAGAGGGTCTTACAAAGAAAGCAGCCTTTTACAAAGCAAGAAATACATCCATTTTATGGACCAAACCGCACATAAAAAAGACAACAAGCTATCATTACCTTGATGGATAATTTACTAGTAAATAACATGAAAGTGTAAGATGGATATAGTTGGAAGAACGCTTGACAGCCAATCTTCAGATTACAGCGGGGTAGTTTAAATGGTGATGGGCTTTCTCAAGCCGAGAGTGTCTAGCCCTCTAAGACATCCGTCACACCCCAAGTCCTGTAGGATTGTCAGAGTCACAATATGCCTTTATTCAGTGGCCAGAGATTTATTCTTTTGTGTATTCTCTTGTCTATTGTGTTTGTGTCTCGGTCTCTGAGTCTCGAGGACATTGATGCATTGTCTCTCTCCGGTTTAGAAGCAATGTTTACATGACAGATGACTTCGACTGGCTCCAACCTCAATCTTCTCTACGTAGCCATTAAAATATCTAGCGATCTGATTCATCTCGAATGCAAAGTTTCATTTGAATATTAAGTATTTGTTAATGATGAAGGTAGGGAAAGGAGACGATACAAGGCATGGCAAGATATAAATGTGAAGAGAGGTTTACACGGCATTTACGGTACAAATTGGCCAAAAAATGTTATGGAACAATATATACAAATGTTTTTGATGACCTAATAATCAGGTAGTGATAGCTGTTTGGCTGAGCCTGAAATGAGCTTGGGCACATTCCACCTGCTCCCCACCCCCATAACAAGGATCTTTCATTAGTTATGCTCCATCAGGCATGGGAAACCTTCCAAATGGAGGTTGGAAATGATGCATCATGGTGCTTGAAGGAGTATTCCAGCCAAAAACATATCACCGGTGAGCATGTGTGCTGCCACTCTATTCAAACCCTATGGGAGTGATGAAAATCGGTTCTGTCGCTTCCAGAGTTTGAATGGACCAGCAGCGCACATGGTCGACCATCACTCCATTCAAGACCCTTCTTGCTGAGGTCATATGGCTCGGGAAATAGGCCCTCCATTCTCACATGTAGCTCCTAGCCGTTGGATTCTAATCATTTGTTTTTTTATGAAATACCCCTTTAACTATTAAAAATGAAGAATTTATATATTTAGATTCTACGGATTAAACCCTATTGTCATTTACACCCTACAGTACTGTCATCCCCGTAGGATTATAGGTAGGTCCCCTGGTGCAAGCACCGAGTCATGATGTTTTCTTGGTAGACTGTTTATGTGGGGTGGTTTGCCATTGCCTTCCTCAGTCATCAGCTGGGTACTCATTTTACTGACCTCGGAAGGATGGAAGGCTGAGTCAACCTTGAGCCAGCTACCTGAACCATGTGGTGATTGAACTCACAACCTTCAGTTCATGAGTGAGAGCTAAGGACTGCATTTCTGCTGCCTTAACACTCTGCACCACACGAGGCTCTAGGATTTTAGGACCATGGGGTAATTTTTAAAAGGGTGGTATGAGAGCAGATTTGCTTTTTTTCTTCCAGATACAGTGCCATTCTTGTCCTTCGTATGGTATTGCAGCTCATCATCAAACCAAAAAAAACCTCAAAACAGCGATCTAAAGCCCTTGTCACCCCTGGGCCTCCTGGACCCATGGAGTCCGGGGATGTGCTTTGCATACTTACCGGCTCTCTGTCCTGCGCTGTCACCTATGGTAGTCGATGTGCGGACAGCGCAGTGCTGACTAACATGGGTGACAGTGCAGCCGGTAAGTATGTAATGCACAACCCCAGACTCATCTGGACCTGTCCATTGAGTACCATAACTGAGTTTGTGAAGTCACCTCATACAAAATAATCTAGTTCTTAGTTCCTCCAAAAATTAACGGGGCTAGGCCCTTTGGCAACAAAATCTCAGCAGCCCCCTTGCTGAGATTTCAGTTCTACACAGGTGCTTTGTAGACCATATGTGTGATTACAATGCCACAGGTAACACCATCTGACTAGAGTTGTTCAGTCCCCCTTGACCTCTTTATCTGGCCCAGACCGCCATGACAATTTCTTCCAGCGACAATTTGTCTCTATATTTAACACACAGACATCTTTAGCTCCTTGCTTTTCCATCACCCTCTCTACGTTATCTACACCTTTATACTATCCCCCTTAAATAGTACCCAAGATAGTAATGCCACCTGTGGTACCCCACACGGTAGTACTGCCTGCATTTTTGTGCCTCCTGTAGGCCCCAAGTAAGTACTGTTTAAAGTGACCCTCACACAGTAAAAGCGTTCCCACTTAGCAATAATGCCTTATGCCCCCGCCTAGTAATAATACCCCCTTTTGCCTCCATTCAGTAACACTTCCCCTTTTGACCTTATTCACTAATACACAACGCGAAAGCGAGCGGGGGATAGCGCCCATTACATCTACCAGAGAGCGATACAGGAGAAGTGAAGATGTGTTTTTTAAAATTTAATATGCTTCAAATTAAAATGGGGGGGGGGGGGGGGGGAACTGATGTGCCTGCCCCAGCAGCCCAAGCCTCCCCCGTTATCCATCTCTGCTCATCAAGTGGCTTGGGCACCACCTGGCTCAGTGGGCCCTGGCATTTGTCCAGATTTACTGAGTGCTGACAGTAGGCCTGACCCTGAGAGTTTAGCCATGGTGACCATAAATTTCTGCAAATTGCCACTTTTCACGTGGACATATTTCTTACGTGCCTGTATAACATTAACTTTAGCAACATATTTCGCAACTGGAAGCATGAGTTTGTGAGATGGCTAGTCGCTGACTCTTTGTTACAGGGAGGTCAGAAGTATACCCTAGCAAACAGACAGTGGGGCCCAGTGGGAAGTGACGATCATAGTCCATTTTGTAAAGCAAAAGTGGGGTTTTATAAACTGTGTGTTAGACCCTTTAATGACATTGAGGAATGAAACTTTGCCAACTGGTCCATGTTCAAGAAGATCAGCAGCACTCCAACAACCAATGCTTGTCTCTTCCCCCAATGCATGAAAAATAAAAAAGTTTTGCAAATAGTTGTAGTCAGAAATATCGTCTTGTTGTGTGCACACAGTTCCTTGGCAGGACTACGGTATGCCTACTATGTGACAAGCCTTGTGTGGCCTGCTCCTGTAACCTGTTCCTTCTCATCTGTGGTTTGGAAGGAAGAGAGTCAGAGGTTCTAAACTCAGTGGACATGTACAGCTATTATTTGGCTTTGTGCTAATTGGGGGTTTAAACCCCTTCCTTTCCAGAGTGCACAGTTCAGTGGGAACAGTAATCCTTGAAGTTAACCCCTTAGTCAAGACCAATACACCTTTATTTTTTATGACCTCACTAATGGACTTTTAACCTGCGCATACATCTTTTTAAGTCAATAGTCTAGCTGACTACTGACAGCCAGGTTGCTGCTCTAACTGCCAGATACGGAGAAACTTCAGTTCCTGGCAGTTTAACCCCTTACATGCCACAGTCAATAGCAACTTCAGCATGGAAGCAGAAGACCAAAGGGCAAGGGATTCTGCTGTTACCCATCAGCACCCTGCAGTGTGATTGCAAGGTATCAGTGGGTTCCCATGGCCGATGGAAGCCTGACAAAAGCCTCCATGGCTGCCATGTATCTCTGCCTAAAAGGCTGCTATCATAGGCTTAGCAGAATGCATTACATGAGTAATGCAGTGTAAATTATCCTAGTGATCGAAATATTGCATCTTCAGGTCCCCATAAAGGACTACAAAATAGTAAATAGTAAAAATTGTATAACACATTAAGAGCCTGGTGTGGCGCAGAGTGTTAAAGGGGTTGTCCCGCGAAAGCAAGTGGGGTTATACACTTCTGTATGGCCATATTAATGCACTTTGTAATGTACATCGTGCATTAATTATGAGCCATACAGAAGTTATTCACTTACCTGTTCCGTTGCTAGCGTCCTCGTCTCCATGGTGCCGTCTAATTTCAGCGTCTAATCACCCGATTAGACGCGCTTGCGCAGTCCGGTCTTCTCCCTGGTGAATGGGGCCGCTCGTGCCGGAGAGCTGGTCCTCGTAGCTCCGCCCCGTCACGTGTGCCGATTCCAGCCAATCAGGAGGCTGGAATCGGCAATGGACCGCACAGAGCCCACGGTGCACCATGGGAGAAGACCCGCGGTGCATCGTGGGTGAAGATCCCGGCGGCCATCTTGCTAAGGTAAGGAAGAAGTCGCCGCAGCACGGGGATTCGGGTAAGTACTAAACGTTTTTGTTTTTTTTAACACATGCATTGGGTTTGTCTCGCGCCGAACGGGGGGGCTATTGAATAAAAAAAAAACCCGTTTCGGCGCGGGACAACCCCTTTAAGGCAGCAGAAATGCTGTCCTAAGCTCTCACTCATGACCTGAAGGTTGAGAGTTTAATCCCCACCTGGGTCAAGTTTCACTCCTTCCAAGGTCGGTAAAGTGAGTATCCAGCTTGCTGGGAGTAAAGATGACTGAAGAAGGCAGTGGCAAACCACCCCGCAAAAACAGTCCGCCGAAAAATGTCACAATGCAACGTCACCTGAGGAGTCAGTCGTGACTCAGTGCTTAGACCAGGGGACTTTACCTTTACAACACATTATATGTACCCCGGAGTACAGCTATGTCAGCGAGTTATGGCTTTTGCAATGTGACAATGAGAATTACTTGCTCCTTAACCCAAAAAATAAGCTCATCACTAATGCACCCCCCTCTACTTAGCTGTACCTCACTTCTTGGTAACGCAGTAGGGTGCACAGTTGAACTAATACCGCCGGAGACCTTCCGTAGGCTTCACCGTCACCGGTAGGTTGTCTGCTTTATGTGTGAACATCCTGAAATGCTCCTCAGTCGATAACACAATGTCTAAACAATTATCAACAATGCAAGGAAGCCGCCGGCGCTGCGAGCTGTCAGGATGGTACAAACGGAGGAGATTTTCTTGTTAAAAGGAGGAAATCAATAGAAGGCTCAGCTAATGGTATGGAAGGTCTTCTGCTAGTCGATAGCACTTAGGACTGACAGCACCCATGACAAGAGCAGGCACAATTCCCGTTAATGTCCCCATTTTCACTTAGGCTATATCCCATTGTGTCCTCCTCCTGTAGGGATCAGGAACACCCTTGTTGTACATCTGGCTTACAACCCGCTACGCTTCTGCTCCAGGATGGATATGAGGAGCGGGCCAGTCAACATCATATCGGCTGTGCTGTGTTTTATTGAATATTGGCAAAAAAAGAAAGATAAGGAGCTCTTAAAGGGTTTGCACACTTTTACCCTTTTTAGCAAAAAAATATTGCAAATTTTAAAAAAAGGAAGAACATTGCAAATAGCCTTGATGAAAAAACTCCATTAGGGCTCCTGCACACTGGAGAGGGCGGCTGTGATTCACGGACCGATGTCACCCACGCAATCCTTCTGAACCCCCCTGGATACGATGCGCTTTCACATGGAAACAGCCTGGCATCCCTGTGGGGGTTTCCTCCATCGCCACCGTGGCTCTCACAACAGCAGCAGGGGATCGCGATGCCCACCCATTGTGGCCAGCGCTGGTGCCGCCGGCCCCATCGAAAGCAATGGGTGATATTGCAAAAAGAAAGGACATGCTGTGATTTTTTTTTCCACGCAGCATCGCAGGAGTGAAGACATCGAAAATGAGAATGAAACCATCGAAAATCATTGGTTTCACGATCACGCGTTTTAACTCAGCCTCGCGTCATGAGAAAATCGTGCGATTTTCTTGCCAGTGTGAAGGAGCCCTGATACAGTGTTCCCCAACAGCAGTCCTCGCCCACCCCGACAGGTCATGTCTTCAGGATGTCCTCAGTATTGCACAGGTGATGTAATTATTGTCGGTGCCTCAGACATTGCCACAGGTGTTCTTACTATACCAGGTTCTATGTACTATGCTTTTGAACGCGTATTGGTGCATTTTACTGTACATTTTGCACTTGTAGCGCCATCTCACACGAGTGCAGGACACATCCTTGCCGGGATTTAAAAGGCTATTTAGCCTAAGGAACTTCAAATGTGTTCTTTTTTTCACGGAATTGCATTGCATTTCGTGCATCCTGTTGCGTATTGCGTGCGCATTTGTGCACCCCCCCCCCCCCCCCATAAAGTGCAAATTCGCTCAAAATAGAGCATGCTTTATTTGTTTGCAGGTTCAAGAATGTGCGCACACAGTTTTTGCATGCGGCTATATGAAGGAGCCCTTACTATAGAGGGGGCTGAGGGACACCTATGGTCACATGCTCCTTTGTATTCAGCGTATGGGCAGAGGAGCAGCCAGGATGTGATGAATGGGCCGGGGCCAATGAGGAACATGGTTAAATAAATCAACAGAACACGGAAGAGATGACTCTGCTCTAGTAAGGCCGTCTCACATCACTGCATTCGTATTGCAGATTCCGTGCTCGCCGTCCGTGCGGACTTTCCGTGGTAAAACACGGACATTAAAAAACATGCATTTTCCTTCACACTAGCGGATACGAATTGTGTATTCCGCAAGCAAAAGAAAAATAGCAGCATGCTGTATTGTACTGCAGAATCAGTGTGGACGTCCTCCATTGAAGTCAATGGAGGCATCCGTCCCACAGCCCATACGCAATTAATATTACGTATCGGCTGCGGGTACCCGTGTTATCGCTAAGCGACGGTGCGGGAAATACAAACAAAGAAAAAACAACTGTACTGTGCATGACCGCCTGCAAGCCTCCGCCCGTGGTCATACGCAATGCAGGTTAGTGCCATACGCAGCGCAGCCCCGAAATCCCTCACTCGGCAGAACTGCTAGTAATCACTTTTAAATGCCTCACTAGAGGCACCTGTCAGTGAATAGCGGCGCTTGCCGCCGCTAAACTCCCTCCCCTCCCTTTTCTGACAGCTTCCATAGACTCCCACAAGAGTCTATGGAGCCTTCAGCATGTATCGGTCAAAAAATAGGGCAAGACCTATCTTCTTCGTCCACGTGTAAAATCAGCAGCGGATGTGCTATTTTTTTCGGCCGTCCGATTTTGCGCGGCTAAACATCGCCCATCTGAATGAATGCCTTGGAATCCAATGCCAGATGGTTGCGATTTTCGGATGATGATTTTTCACCGCTAAGTAGCCGCATAAAACTGCTCGTGTGAGGGAGGTCTAAGAATGTCCGCGGCTCTACTAGGAGATCATTGTGGAACTGCCCTGACACAATCCGCTATTTCAGCCCCATACGAGCCCCACTACTGTTATGGGAAGAATCTGGTAAATGTTCCCATGTATAACTAGAAGCAGAGCAGAGGTCACCAAATCCTTATCAGCAATTACAAGGCTCGGAACCCAATTAGTCTGAGTAAATGACTTCTTGTATGGGTGCGCGGGGTACACGACCTATTACCGGTACTCTTAGAATAATAATGTAACATTTTATCCCAGAAGAATCCATTTAATCAGATTTATAAGCAGCAGCATTCATGTGCGGAACGCTAGCAGATTTAATTATGTTAATAATGCAAAACGGAGAGACAGAAGCTTCCTATTATTGAGAGAAGATACAGACAGGAGTGGGCAAACCTTGGGGCTCTTAGAAGCCGCAGACGAAGAGCGGAGGGGTAGGAATCCGGGCGTCTTCTAGGTGCTGTCAGAAGGCATCTGACCGTGGCTGTATGACGGCCGCGGGGGTTATATGTTGTGTGGAACTTTACTTGTAGGAGATAACACTCTTCTGAATGCATGGAAGACAAACTGAAGTCCTATGAGGTTGTCGGTGACCTGTGAGGGTCCTACAGTGGAGGCCAGATCCATAAGGCCTCATGCCCACGGGGAAAATCAGATCCGCTGTGGATTTGTAACGCGGATTTGGGCTGCGGATGCACTGTAATTGTCTTTTATTTTTCATGCGGGAGATCAATTGCGCTCTGTGCTCTATGTGCTCTATGAGCTCTATGTGCTGTATGAGCTCTATGTGCTCTATGAGCTCTATGTGCTCTATGAGCTCCGCACGCATGATCCGCACTAAGATGGAGCATGTCCATTTTTTTTCATGCTCCAGAAATTTTTTAATTACCATCTGCAGGTATTAATCTACCTGCGGGTGGTCAATGCATCCCTATGGGGCGCGGATCCGCGTGCGGGAAAAACGCTGCGGATTTTAATTCCTATTTTCCCCGTGGACATGAGGCCTTAAGTGTTATATCCATATAGGAAGACCTGGAGTATGTTATGGTTATCACGTATGATACACGGGGCTCAACAGGTATCACACAATAGGGTTAGATACACGGGGCTCAACAGGTATCACACAATAGGGTTAGATACACAGGGCTCAGCAGGTATCACACAAGAGGGTTAGATACACAGGGCTTAGCAGGTATCACACAATAGGCTGAGATACACGGGGCTCAGCAGGTATCATACAATAGGGTTAGATACACGGGGCTCAGCAGGTATCACACAAGAGGGTTAGATACACAGGGCTCAGCAGGTATCACACAAGAGGGTTAGATACACAGGGCTCCGCAGGTATGACACTATAGGCTGAGATACATACGGCTCAGCAGGTATCACACAATAGGGTTAGATACACGGGCCTCAACAGGTATCACACAATAGGGTTAGATACACGTGACTCATCAGGTATCACACAATAGGGTTAGATACACGGGGCTCAGCAGGTATCACACAATAGGGTTAGATACATGTGACTCAGCAGGTATCACACAATAAGGTTAGATACACAGGGCTCCGCAGGTATCACATAATAGGGTTAGATACACGGGGCTCAGCAGGTATGACACTATAGGCTGAGATACATAAGGCTCAGCAGGTATCACACAATAGGGTTAGATACACGGGTCTCAACAGCTATTACATAATAGGGTTAGATACACGGGCCTCAACAGGTATCACACAATAGGGTTAGATACATGTGACTCATCAGGTATCACACAATAGGGTTAGATACATGTGACTCATCAGGTATCACACAATAGGGTTAGATACACGGGGCTCAGCAGGTATCACACAATAAGGTTAGATACACGGGGCTCAGCAGGTATCACACAATGGGACTAGATACACAGGGCTCAGCAGGTATCACACAATAGGGTTAGATACATGGGGCTCAGCAGGTATCACACAATAGGGTTAGATACATGGGGCTCAGCGGGTATCACACAATGGGAATAGATACACAGGGCTCAGCAGGTATCACACAATAGGGTTAGATACACAGGGCTCAGCAGGTATCACACAATAGGGTTAGATACACGGGGCTCAGCAGGTATCACACAATAAGGTTAGATACACAGGGCTCAGCAGGTATCACACAATAAGGTTAGATACATGTGACTCATCAGGTATCACACAATAGGGTTAGATACACAGGGCTCAGCAGGTATCACACAATAGGGTTAGATACACGGGGCTCAGCAGGTATCACACAATAGGGTTAGATACACGGGGCTCAGCAGGTATCACACAATGGGACTAGATACACAGGGCTCAGCAGGTATCACACAATAGGGTTAGATACACGGGGCTCAGCAGGTATCACACAATGGGGTTAGATACACGGGGCTCAGCAGGTATCACACAATAGGGTTAGATACACGGGGCTCAGCAGGTATCACACAATAGGGTTAGATACACGGGGCTCAGCAGGTATCACACAATAAGGTTAGATACACAGGGCTCAGCAGCTATCACACAATAGGGTTAGATACACGGGGCTCATTAGGTATCACACAATAGGGTTAGATACACGGGGCTCAGCAGGTATCACACAATAGGGTTAGATACACGGGGCTCAGTAGATAGGGTATGACGGTTTTAGGGCTTATTCACATTGCATTTGTCTGTCTTGTTGTAACGTCTATTCTGTTTTCCGTGCGGCTTCCTTCATGTTTGTCAGCTGAGATCCTCGGACCGATATATCGCTCTCTGAAGCCTGCGATTCTGGCTTAATGCGTTTCTGCTTAGTATCACATCTATGTACTTGCCATTTCCACGCAGGTGAAAAGCGCTTCCAATAGTTTTTAATAGTAAAAACGCATCGCACTCACATGGAAGTGCAAGATCCTATAGGAAATAATGCGGAATCCCCCACAGTAGGACATGCAGCGATTTTTCAATCTCACAGCTTCAGACGAGGGAAAAAATGTGTTCATGTAAATTAACACACTCTTCATATGCTCCATACTATACTGCCAATGTGGGAAAATGGGGCTACTCAGGGGCAGATTAAGTCTACCATGGGCCCTGAGAAATATATAAAGATTAAGGGCCCCCTAGCAGTCCAAATTTTTTAAGTGAGCTGACACTTACTGAATAGATACGATAACAGAACCAAGCTTAATGCATAGAAAAGGTAATAAAACCAAATTTACTGCATAGATATGGTACCAGACCCACACTTACTACATAGATACGGTAACAGAACTGAATTAACTACATATATATGGTACCAGAACGAAGCTTTCTACATAGACATGGTAATAGAACCAAGCCTACTATATAGATACTACACCAGAATGAAACTTACTACATAGATATGGTACCAGAACCAAAGTTACTTCATAGATACGATAACAAAATAAAGCTATAAAGCTTACTGCATAGACATAGTACCCAAAACATATATATGACATAGGTATACTTGTACATACCGTCTTTTCCCAATAAGACCCTATCTTGTATTAATTTTTGCCCCAAAAGAAACTCTAGGTCTTATTTTCGGGTGAAGTCATACTTACCTAGCAGGCGCTGTCCGGGTCCCTCCTGCTGGTCTCCGCAGTTCCGACATGCTTCCTTGCAGTTTTCAGTGCCATCAGAAGATCACTTGCTAGTAATGGGGTTTGTAAACCCCACCTCCAGCAAGCTATTGCTCTGATTGGTTGTCGAGCACCATGGTTCAGCCAATCACTGCAGTGTTCGATGAACCAATCACAGCCATTCAATGCAACCAGGGATGCTATGCTATAGCCGGAAATGCTATGCTGCCGCTGCCAGGATCGCTTTGCACCTGCCACCGTGGATGCAGTACTTCTTCCTCCATGGAGGGCTCTGTTGCTGCCACCTCTGGGAGCTTCTTTCACCATTTCCTCAAATGTAAGGAGCCATGGGAGGTGCTTCAGTAACCAAAACACTTTATAGCTAATGGGTGGTTTGAGCAGAAGACGTCCCCCCAGGATCCTTGGGTCCTGAGAGACCGCTTAAACTGCTAAGATCTATTGGGACTGCTATACATACAGTATTGTCACCTGTGGCACGTGGGTAGCGCAATGCTTAATATCACCTATACACCCAAGTTGCCCTACCAATTTTAGCGTCCCCATGCCAGCCTGGCATTCCTCCACTTGAACCTACAGATACTTGACCATTATACATGGATTAAGACCTACAACAATAGCGGAGGTTTCTCCCATTCTCTTACGTCTTGTAGTTATTCTTCAGGAAGCGGGGAGTTCCGATGAGACCACAGACTATCAGTCGTTGACTGCCCTACTTTTCTGCTGCTGCTGATTTAATTAAGTCCCATTTGGCGGAGACTTGCTGGGCACTTAGCAAAGATCATTTCAGAATGCTGAGTCTGCAGGAATTGTGTCTCTGTGACAGGCAAGGCCTTGATCCCGCTCGGCTGTTAGTCCATCATAGGGCAGAGGAAGATAAAGAGTATTCCATTAATAAAAACAAAACTCCACGGCCGGTTAATGAAATAAGTCTAATTAAATGGACTGATGATTCCTGGGTTGTAGGACCAGACATAAATAGTAGCGCAGCTGCCATGACTGATTGCCAGGTCTATAAAGTACGGCTACATTGTCAGTTGCCATTAACCCTCATGACACTGCGTGAATATTTAAAAGTGGCTAAAGGAGACTCTATTGTATCATTACGAGTGGTTTCACACGTGGCGTATTTAGGAAAAACAGGGCTTTTTTGCGGCATTTTTCTTGGCACTTTTTTCCTTTTTTTTTTTACGTTGCAAAAAATGCAGCAGCTGGATGATAGTCGGTGGTCGATGAAGGTTTATACAACACACCGAAACCTCTGCGTCATTTTTTTTTTTAGGCCATTTTCACACGGCCAAGAATGTCATGCGAGATTTGTGCGTTGAGAAATGTATCAGTCTCGCACGAAAATGAACCCCATTCTTTTCAATGGGAGGATGTCCTATATTTTTGCGTTCCTCGGAACACGAAAACAACGCACGCCGTCTGAGGTGCACATGTGTGTGTGATTCAAGGTTTCCCATTGCAAACAATAGGAAACACTTGGTAATCCTCCAACATGGCTGAAAGCCACACTGGAGGATCGCTACTTTACGTTAAGTAGTGGAAGGCATTTTTAAAGAAAAACGCCTCACATCCGTCGGTAAATCGCACACTGGTGAGCAAGATTTTGGGCCGAGTTTCACGGCCCGATATTGTACTCGTCTGTGTGTAGGAAGCCTAAAACCAACTTAACCCTCTGCAATACAATTTTGGATTCAGCGTTTCCTAGGGAGTTTTCTCTTTCTGCCATTATACAATGGCGCTATCTGCTGGTTAGAGCAAGTACTGCGGTATGGGACATGCCGGAGAGGCCCCAGACAACAGAGCGGCCAGTAATATACAGTAAGAACACCCTGCCAGACGTCTTCCAACATGGGAGCTGTACAGCCTTCAATCAGAATGTCTTCAGACGTCAGACAGTGGATTGGAAAGGGTTAAGGGTAGAGCTGAGCGAGCACCAAAATGCTCGAGTGCTCGTTACTCGAGTCGAACTTCCCGCGATGCTCGAGGGTTCGTTTCGAGTAACGAACCCCATTAAAGTCAATGGGCGACTCAAGCCTTTTATATATCGCCGATGCTCGCTAAGGTTTTCATTTGTGAAAATCTGGGAAATTCACGAAAGTGATGGGAACGACACAGAAACGGATAGGGCAGGCGAGGGGCTACATGTTGGGCTGCATCTCAAGTTCACAGGTCCCACTATTAAGCCACAATAGCGGCAAGAGTGCCCCCCCCCCCCCCGCACTGTCAGCATAAAGATCGTTCTCCTCTGCCACAGCTGTAACAGCTGAAGAACGATGTTAGCCCATTGAAAGCAATGGGCTGCCGGCGAGCGCGGAATGAATTTTTGGGAAGGGCTTAAAAATATAAGCCCTTACCTGAAAATCATCCTAAAATGTGTAAAAATAAAAAAAAAATGTATACTCACCTTTCCGCTGCAGTCGGAGTTCAGCTGCGTCTGGCCGGCAGTTCTCCTGAACTGCTCTGAGTAGTATTCAGCAGCCGGGGATTTAAAATCCCCGCCTGCTGAATGAGCTGCCTCTGATTGGTCACAGCCTCACCAATCAGAGGCAGCTCTCACTCACACCCATTCATGAATTCATGAATGGGTGAGTGCTGCCTCTGATTGGCTCAGCGCAGGGACCAAGCAGGGGCAGCTCTTAGCTGTCAATCAGAGGCAGCACTCATTCACCTATTATATTACCCTTATATTTTTAAGCCCTTCCCGAAAATTCATCCCGCGCACGCCGGCAGCCTATTGCTTTCAGTGGAACCTGCTGTATTGCCGGCTCCATTGAATTCAATGGGCTAACATCGTTCTCTGCCACAGCTGTTACAGCTATGGCAGAGGAGAACGATCTTTATGCTGACATATTTTTATTTTTTTATTTTTACACATTTTAGGATGATTTTCAGGTAAGGGCTTATATTTTTAAGCCCTTCCCGAAAATTCATCCCGCGATCGCCGGGAGCCCATTGCTTTCAATGGAGCCGGCTGTATTGCCGGCTACATTGAATTCAATGGTCAGTGCTCGTTTAATCGAGACGAGTACCGCGTGGTGCTCGTCTTGAGTAACGAGCATCTCGAGCACCCTAATACTCGGACGAGTATGCTCGCTCATCTCTAGTTAAGGGCTCCTGCACACTTGCGTTTTTTTCACGTCATTTTGCTGTGTTTTTTTTTAAAACAAAAGTCAATAGTACTTATTAATGTTAAAAACGCATCGCACAAAAATTGCCATGCGTTTTTAACATTAGAAAGTCCTATTGACTTTTGGGTAAAAAAAACGCACGAAAAAAACCACAAATGTGCAGGAGCCCTAAGGGTTTATTCACACAGGAGACGTTCATGTGCTGTGTGCAGCTGATCGCACGTGGGCAGTACAATGACGCATTACAGTCAGTGTGGCAATGCGAACTGCTGGTGTATGGAAGGTAAACACAATCACAGCATGTTCTATTTTGATTTGATTTCTTGGACGTCCGTCACTCATTGAAGTCGATGAGCGCACAAAAAAAAGAGCACGCACAAACAACATCTGTGTACCCAATGTTTTTCTATGATCATTGCTAAGCAACGGTAGAAAATAAGTGGAACTCCTTTTATATTTTATTGTGTGAAAATAAAACTCTACACGGAAATAAAAGAATGGACACAAGCAAGCTATACAGATGCAACACAGACATAGACACGGATTACTGTTTGTTCTTCATGGACCAAAATCAGACCTCCTCATTTCAATAAGCACAAAAAGACATAAAAATCTCCAGTAAATCTAATTCCAGCTAAAGCCTAATATTATACCTCCAGGTAGCAATATCATGGAACTACTGAAGAGCTTTACAGATTTACTCTTTGGGAAAGGCTGGTTTACTATGCATTAAAAGAAAAATTTCAGGGCGAATTTGAAAGTATATCTACCTGTATGGTTTATATATTATATATTACCCTTACGTACAAGAATAGAACTATTATAATACTATCCTCTATTACAAGAATATTACTATTATAATACTGCCTCCTATGTACAAGAATACAACTACTATAATACTGCCCCCTATGTACAAGAATATAACTACTATAATACTGCCCCCTATGTACAAGAATATAACTACTATAATACTGCCCTCTATGTACAAGAATATAACTACTATAATACTGCCCCCTATGTACAAGAATATAACTACTATAATACTGCCTCCTATGTACAAGAATATACCTACTATAATACTGCCCCCTATGTACAAGAATATAACTACTATAATACTGCCTCCTATGTACAAGAATACAACTACTATAATACTGCCCCTATATACAAGAATATAACTACTATAATATTGTCAGCTATGTACAAGAATATAAGTACTATAATACTGCCCCCTATGTACAAGAATATAGCTACTATAATACTGTCCCCTATGTACAAGAATATAACTACTATAATACTGCCCCCTATGTACAAGAATATAGCTACTATAATACTGCCCCTATGTACAAGAATATAACTACTATAATACTGTCCCCTATGTACAAGAATATAACTACTATAATACTGCCCCCTATGTACAAGAATATAACTTCTATAATACTGCTCATATGTACAAGAATAGAACTACTATAATACTGCCCCCTATGTACAAGAATATAACTACTATAATACTCCCCCCTATATACAAGAATATAACTACTATAATACTGCCCCCTATGTACAAGAATATAACTACTATAATACTGCTCCTATGTACAAGAATATATCTACTATAATACTGCTCCTATGTACAAGAATATAACTGCTATAATACTGCCTCCTATGTACAAGAATATAACTTACTATAATACTGCTCCTATGTACAAGAATATAACTACTATAATACTGCCTCCTATGTACAAGAATATAACTACTATAATACTGTCAGCTATGTACAAGAATATAACTACTATAATACTGCCCCCAATGTACAAGAATATAGCTACTGTAATACTGCCCCCTATGTACAAGAATATAACTACTATAATACTGCCCCCTATGTACAAGGATATACCTACTATAATACTGCCCCTATGTACAAGAATATAACTACTATAATACTGTCCCCTATGTACAAGAATATAACTAATATAATACTACCTCCTATGTACAAGAATATAACTACTATAATACTGCCCCTATGTACAAGAATATAACTACTATAATACTGCCCCCTATGTACAAGAATATAACTATTATAATATTGCCTCCTATGTACAAGAATATAACTACTATAATACTGCCCCCCTATGTACAAGACTATAACTACTATAATACTGTCAGCTATGTACAAGAATATAATTACTATAATACTGCCCCCTATGTACAAGAATATAGCTACTATAATACTGTCCCCTATGTATAAGAATATAACTACTATAATACTGCCCCCTATGTACAAGAATATAACTACTATAATACTACCTCCTATGTACAAGAATATAACTACTATAATACTGCCCCTATGTACAAGAATACAACTACTATAATACTGCCCCTATGTACAAGAATATAACTACTATAATACTGTCCCCTATGTACAAGAATATAACTACTATAATATTGCCCCCTATGTACAAGAATATAACTACTATAATACTGCACCTATGTACATAAATATACCTACTATAATACTGCCCCCTATGTACAAGAATATAACTACTATAATACTCCCCCCTATATACAAGAATATAACTACTATAATACTGCCCCCTATGTACAAGAATATAACTACTATAATACTGTCCCCTATGTACAAGAATATAACTACTATAATATTGCCCCCTATGTACAAGAATATAACTACTATAATACTGCACCTATGTACATAAATATACCTACTATAATACTGCCCCCTATGTACAAGAATATAACTACTATAATACTCCCCCCTATATACAAGAATATAACTACTATAATACTGCCCCCTATGTACAAGAATATAACTACTATAATACTGCTCCTATGTACAAGAATATATCTACTATAATACTGCTCCTATATACAAGAATATAACTACTATAATACTGCTCCTATGTACAAGAATACAACTACTATAATACTGCCCCTATGTACAAGAATATAACTACTATAATATTGCCCCCTATGTACAAGAATATAACTACTATAATACTGCACCTATGTACATAAATATACCTACTATAATACTGCCCCCTATGTATAAGAATATAACTACTATAATACTGCCCCCTATGTACAAGAATATAACTACTATAATACTACCTCCTATGTACAAGAATATAACTACTATAATACTGTCCCCTATGTACAAGAATATAACTACTATAATATTGCCCCCTATGTACCAGAATATAACTACTATAATACTGCACCTATGTACATAAATATACCTACTATAATACTGCCCCCTATGTACAAGAATATAACTACTATAATACTCCCCCCTATATACAAGAATATAACTACTATAATACTGCCCCCTATGTACAAGAATATAACTACTATAATACTGCTCCTATGTACAAGAATATATCTACTATAATACTGCTCCTATATACAAGAATATAACTACTATAATACTGCTCCTATGTACAAGAATATATCTACTATAATACTGCTCCTATGTACAAGAATATAACTGCTATAATACTGCCTCCTATGTACAAGAATATAACTTACTATAATACTGCTCCTATGTACAAGAATATAACTACTATAATACTGCTCTCATGTACAAGAATATATCTACTATGAGGGCTTAGTCAGACGGGCGTTTTTTGCCGCGATTTGCGCATGCGCATGCGTCCGGCGATTTTTTAAAACCATTGCTTCGCAATGGTATTGGACACATGAGCGCTTTTTATGCGCTCGTCCGAAAAATTATAGAACAAAAAATCGCAGATCGCACCTATCTGCGATCTGCGATTCCTGTTCGCTTCTGTATATGCGCTCAATGGGGCCGGCGGCAGCAGCGCCGACCCCATTGAGAACATATAGAAGACAAATCATTCTTCTCTGCCACAGCTGTAACAGCTGTGGCAGAGAAGAACGATGTTTGCCCATTGAATTCAATGGAGCGGCAATACAGCCGCTCCATTGAAAGCAATGGGCTGCCGGCGTGCGCGGGGTTAATCGTCGGGAAGGGGTTAAATATATAAACCCTTCCCTGCAATTCATGCTAAAATGTGTTAAAATAAAAAAAAATTGTATACTCACCTTTCCGCTGCAGCCGGAGTCCAGCCGCGGCCGCTGTCAGTTCCCCTGAACTGCTTCTCGGCACTATTCAGCCGGCGGGGCTTTAAAATCCCCGCCTGCTGAATGATCTGCTCTGATTGGTCACAGCCTGACCAATCAGAGGCCGGTTTCACTCACACACCCATTCATGAATTCATGAATGGGTGAGTGACTGCTGCCTCTCAGCGCTGAGCCAATCAGGGGCCGGTCTGACTCACATCCATTCATGAATTCATGAATGGGTGTGAGTGAGGCATGCCTCTGATTGGCTCAGCGCTGAGCCAATCAGGGGGCAGGTCTGACTCACACCCCCTTCACACCCACTGCAGGACGGCTGCCCGGAGCTGCAGGCAGAAGGTGAGAATGCAATTTTTTTTTATTTTAACACATTTTAGGATGGATTGCAGGTAAGGGCTTATATATTTAAGCCCTTACCGACAATTCATCCCGGGCTCGCCCGCAGCGCATTGCTTTCAATGGAGACGGCTGTATTGCCGTCTCCATTGAATGCAATGCGCTGGACAGCTCCGGCCCGTTTCTAATGAAACGCGGCTAGGAGCAGATTTTCGGGCGATTTGCGGGCGACTTGCGCGCACCGGTCACGCGATTTGCGGATGCGCATCCGTCATGCGATCCGCAAATCGCGGCAAAAAACGCCCGTCTGACTAAGGCCTAATACTGCTCCTATGTACAAGAATATAGCTACTATAATACTGCCCCCTATGTACAAGAATATAACTACTATAATACTGCCCCCTATGTATAAGAATATACCTACTATAATACTGCCCCTATGTACAAGAATATAACTACTATAATACTGCCCCCTATGTACAAGAATATAACTATTATAATATTGCCCCCTGTGTACCAGAATATAACTACTATAATACTGCCTCCTATGTACAAGAATATACCTACTATAATACTGCCCCTATGTACAAGAATATAACTACTATATTACTGTCCCCTATGTACAAGAATATAACTATTATACTATTGCCTCCTATGTACAAGAATATAACTACTATAATACGGTCAGTTATGTACAAGAATATAACTACTGTAATACTGCCCCCTATGTACAAGAATATAGCTACTATAATACTGTCCCCTATGTACAAGAATATACCTACTATAATACTGCCCCTATGTACAAGAATATAACTACTATAATACTGCCCCCTATGTACAAGAATATAACTATTATAATATTGCCCCCTGTGTACCAGAATATAACTACTATAATACTGCCTCCTATGTACAAGAATATAACTACTATAATACGGCCTCCTATGTACAAGAATATACCTACTATAATACTGCCCCTATGTACAAGAATATAACTACTATAGTACTGTCCCCTATGTACAAGAATATAACTACTATAATATTGCCCCCTATGTACAAGGATATAACTACTATAATACTGCCCCTATGTAAAAGAATATAACTACTATAATACTGTCCCCTATGTACAAGGATATAACTACTATAATACTACCTCCTATGTACAAGAATATATCTACTATAATACTGCCTCCTATGTACAAGAATATAACTACTATAATACTGCTCCTATGTACAAGTATATAACTACTATAATACTGCCCCTATGTACAAGAATATAACTACTATAATACTGCCCCCTATGTACAAGAATATAACTACTATAATACTGCCCCCTATGTACAAGAATATAGCTACTATAATACTGCCCCCTATGTACAAGAATATAACTACTATAATACTGCCCCCTATGTATAAGAATATACCTACTATAATACTGCCCCTATGTACAAGAATATAACTACTATAATACTGCCCCTATGTACAAGAATATAACTACTATAATACTGCCCCCTATGTACAAGAATATAACTATTATAATATTGCCCCCTGTGCACCAGAATATAACTACTATAATACTGCCTCCTATGTACAAGAATATACCTACTATAATACTGCCACTATGTACAAGAATATAACTACTATATTACTGTCCCCTATGTACAAGAATATAACTATTATACTATTGCCTCCTATGTACAAGAATATAACTACTATAATACTGTCAGTTATGTACAAGAATATAACTACTGTAATACTGCCCCCTATGTACAAGAATATAGCTACTATAATACTGTCCCCTATGTACAAGAATATACCTACTATAATACTGCCCCTATGTACAAGAATATAACTACTATAATACTGCCTCCTATGTACAAGAATATAACTACTATAATAGTGCCTCCTATGTACAAGAATATAACTACTATAATACTGCCCCTATGTACAAGGATATAACTACTATAATACTGCCCCTATGTACAAGAATATAACTACTATAATACTGTCCCCTATGTACAAGGATATAACTACTATAATACTACCTCCTATGTACAAGAATATATCTACTATAATACTGCCTCCTATGTACAAGAATATAACTACTATAATACTGCTCCTATGTACAAGTATATAACTACTATAATACTGCTCCCTATATACAAGAATATAACTACTATAATACTACCTCCTATGTACAAGAATATAACTACTATAATACTGCCTCCTATGTACAAGAATATAATTACTATAATACTGCCCCTATGTACAAGAATATAACTACTATAATACTGCCCCCTACGTACAAGAATATAACTACTATAATACTGCCTCCTATGTACAAGAATATAACTACTATAATACTGCCTCCTATGTACAAGAATATAATTACTATAATACTGCCCCCTATGTACAAGAATATAACTACTATAATACTGCCTCCTATGTACAAGAATATAACTACTATAATACTGCTCCTATGTACCAGAATATAACTGCTATAATACTGCCCCCTATATACAAGAATATAACTGCTATAATACTGCCTCCTATGTACAAGAATATAACTACTATAATACTGCCCCTATGTACAAGAATATAACTACTATAATACTGCCCCCTATGTACAAGAATATAACTACTATAATACTGCTCCCTATATACAAGAATATAACTACTATAATACTGCCTCCTATGTACAAGAATATAACTACTATAATACTGCCCCCTATGTACAAGAATATAACTACTATAATACTGCCTCCTATGTACAAGAATATCACTACTATAATACTGCTCCTATGTACAAGAATATAACTACTATAATACTGCCCACTATGTACAAGAATATAACTACTATAATACTGCCCCCTATGTACAAGAATATAACTACTATAATACTGCCTCCTATGTACAAGAATATAACTACTATAATACTGCCCCCTATGTACAAGAATATAACTACTATAATACTGCCCTCTTTGTACAAGAATACGGAATCATTGCGTATATTGACATGGGCTTTAGGCTGGTTTTACAGCCTGATCTCAGACATTCTGTGAACCCTGCCTGAGGAAGCATAGCCAGGTACTTACAACCACATATATACAGCGGATTGCATAATGAATTGTTGTAAAGCATTTGCCCTTCAGCACCTCTCTTCTTATCCCTGTAATCCCCCATATACAGACATGAGTGCAGTTAGAACTCATTTCATTTTTCAGCAAAGACTGAGTAAGTTTTGAATTGATAGCGGTCTTGTAGCCATTTCTTTCAATAGAGAACATTACCATCGGTTCTGCACTGAGGAGCTAATGACACACAGGAGACATTAGGTGATACCTTGGCTCATTGGTGCATTGCAACAGTGTAATGTGGAGCCATTTTTATTGCAGTTTGATGAGTCATTATCATTTTCAATGCAAAGGAGGTGGAAAATGCTGAAATGGCAGTAGCTCTTTCCAATGAAACGAACGGCTCATCATCATCACACTTCCTGTTATTAGGTAAATGTCAGCATGTTTCAATATATAGGCAGGCAGAGAATAAGTGCTTTATTTAAATGGTATGTGAAATACCAGGCGCTCTATTAATGGGGTTGTGCAAGATTACAAAAACATGGCTTCTTTCTTCCTGAAAAGACGCTACACCTGTCTGTGTGTCATTGCAGTTCAGCAGCATTGTGAACATTGTTGCTGTTCGTCATCAGACGGGTGACAAAATTGGGCCAACTTTTGCTAAATCGGATCATTCCGATCTAAATTTTTGCATAACATACTAAGAGATTGAGCCGAAAGGACAGGTCTGTTGGTTTAGCACGGCTATCTTGCATTGCTGGAGTACTGACCTTGATGGAGAGGACTGAGCTGCAATTCCTCACACAACCTGTGGACAAGAGTGGCACTTAGTTTTGGATGGATGTAGATTTTTTTTTAAGCCTTTCCTAAAATTGAAACCAATGTCAAAAGACACAGTTTGGACTAGGGTAAGAGCTGAGCAATCTCCATACATAGTGGGTGCCAGCTGTAAAACACAGCTGAGATCCAGCCGCGGCAGTCAGGATTGGAGTCATGCTGAGTCAATGCTGACCACAGCATCTAAGTGGTTAGACAGAGGGAGGGGGATGCCTCTGACCCTTAGTCAACCCGCAGGTTGCTGAACGGTTGTCTCGGCAGCTGAAGACCTAACACTGGCCTCCAGGTCTTCCATTATATTGATTAGGATGTTGACACATTGACAGTACACTGCAATATATAAGTATACAAATAAATATGCAAAATATTGCATATACAAGACCCAATTGGGGGCTTAAAAATGCTAAAAAAAGTTTTACAAAATATTGAAAAATATATAAAATAAAAATATATTTAGGCCTTAGTCACACGGGCATTTTTTCCCGCGATTTGCGGATCGCATTACGGATGCGCATCGGCAAATCGCGTGACCGGGGCCGAAAAATCGCCCGAAAATACTGCTCCTAGCCGTGTTTTAATAGAAACGGGCTGGAGCTGTCCAGCGCATTGAATTCAATGGAGCCGGCAATACAGCCGGCTCCATTGAAAGCAATGCACTGTGGGCGATCGCGGGATGAATTTTCGGGAAGGCCTTAAATATATAAGCCCTTCCCTGAAATTCATCCAGAAATGTGTAAAAACAAAAAAAATATATATACTCACCTTGTCCCGGCAGATGGAGCTCAGCCGCGGCCGGCGGCAGTTCTCCTGAACTGCTCAGAGAATGAGCTGCCTCTGATTGGTCACAGCCTGACCAATCAGAGGCAGCTCTCACTCACACCCATTCATGAATTTATGAATGTGTGTGAGTGAGAGCTGCCCCTGATTGGTCCCTGCGCTGAGCCAATCAGAGGCAGCACTCACTCACCCATTCATGAATTCATGAATGGGTGTGAGTGAGAGCTGCCTCTGATTGGTCAGGCTGTGACCAATCAGAGGCAGCTTATTCAGCAGGTGGGGATTTTAAATCCCCGGCTGCTGAATACTACTCTGAGCAGTTCAGGAGAACTGCCGCCGGCCGCGGCTAAACTCCGTCTGCCGGGACCAGGTGAGTATATATATTTTTTTATTTTTACACATTTTAGGATGATTTTCTGGGAAGGGCTTATATATTTAAGCCCTTCCCGAAAATTAATCCCGCGATCGCCGGCAGCCCATTGCTTTCAATGGAGCCAGCTGTATTGCCGGCTCCATTGAATTCAATGGGCAAACATCGTTCTTCTCTGCCACAGCTGTTACAGCTGTGGCAGAGGAGAATGATTTGTCTTCTATATGTTCTCAATGGGGTCGGCGCTGCTGCCGCCGGCCCCATTGAGCGCATATAGAGAAGAGAACAGGAATCGCAGATCGCAGATAGGTGCGATCTACGATTTCTGTTCTATAATTTATCGGACGAGCGCATAAAAAGCGCTCATGTGTCCGATACCATTGCAAAGCAATGGTTTTATAAAATCGCCGGACGCATGCGCATGCGCAAATCGCGCGAAAAAACACCCGTCTGACTAAGGCCTTAAAGTAAAAAAAAAAGCCTTTTCCCATTCTTTTGCCATAAAATGTAAACATTAAAAACATAATTGGTATCGTTGTGTTTAGAAAAGACCAAATTCATAAAATATAACATTATTTACCCCACAAGGTGAACACTGTAAGAAATACATTCACAGTGCTAGAATTGCTTGTTTTTTGTCATCTCTGCTCCCTAAAAAAATGGATTAAAAAAGATCAAAAAGTTTTTTGCACTCTAAAGTGATAACAATAAAAACTACAACCCGCCCCACACAAAGCAGGCCCTCTCTCATCTCCATGTAAAATGGGAAAATAAAACGGTAAGAGTGTCAGAATGTGGCCACAAAAAGTAATTTCATTTTTAATTTTTTTTAATTTTTAAAAGTAGTAAAACATAATAAAAAGTAGAACGTGTCCTGCGGAAAATGCTGATTCAATATGGTAGTGTTAATGAAAAATAAAACAGTTACGGCTCTTGAAAAGTGGGGATCTAAAAATAAAAGTAAGTAAAATTTGTTTTCGAGAGGAGGTGGTTAGTCTTGTACAACCCCTTTAAAGGGCCACTCCAGAGAAACACATTTTTTCATCCCTTCCACCCTCACCTGATTGCCTGTCACAGTTTGATCCTGTCCTAAGTATACTGAGATCACATTAATGTAGTGTAGCCTCCTGTCTGATACTTATTGTCAGGACCGCGGCTCACAGGTCTGTTTCCTCACCGCCGGTCCTGTCACACAGGCGGCTGCCATGTGGCGCAGGGCAGCCCCAGTCCTTGTCACCTCCCTTGGCCACCAGGCTCCTCCTCGCCGACGAGGTTGCTAGGGACCTCAGCTCCATGGCAACCCAGCACTCATCTTCTTCTCCTCCAGCAGGGCTGGGGGCAGGGTCCCCAGCTGGGCTGGGTGTTCCTGGTGCCTGTCAGACTCCCCGCCCCAATCAGCTGCTGGAGCGGGAGCTCTGACAGGATTTGAACCTGTCTGTGTGTGCAAATGGTTGCCAGTGTTAGTTTGCTCTTCCAGCTGCACCTGCATATTATTTGACTCCTGTTGTGACCCTGGCTTTTTGACTTTCTGCTTTCTGGACCTGACTTTGTTTTTTGCCTGACCCCTTTGTACCGCGTACCCTCCTCGCGCCGACCCAGATAGTCTGATAATTCTACTGTTTGTTTGTCTCCAGTGTCTGTTTGTCGTCCCCATGTCCTACATCCCTAGTGAGTGTAGGGAACGCCACCCAGTTGTCGCCCTGTGGTTTAGCTCAGGGGGGCAAGTAGGTAGGGACACGGTTGCTGGTTTCTTCAGGGACTTCCAGTATCCCGGACCCTGTCCTGACACTTATCAGACATCATCTTGATGTTTAGATACAGTATTAAATAACCAGCTAGAGCCTGTACCACTTCTGACTGCAGGGAGGACACTGTAATTAACTAAATAAGCTAAGGATCATAAGTATACAGTCAGTAGGATGATCTGACGTTCTTTCGTTATAAAGGTGTGAAAGGATCCTCTAATCATCACCAGTAAATGGCCCTTTAAAATTTCCCTACATTTAGTCACTTTTCTATGGTCAATTATTACACCCGCTGGTCATGGCCAACAGCGTCCCCTACCTTCTGCCTGTTTATTGACCATGTTTACTGTCTGCTGCCTACCTTAACCATCATCTCATTGTCACGAAGTATTCTGCCTGGCCTGATTTCTGCTCTGTTCCATTACTACTTCTCTGTCTACACCTTCTCATACGGCGTTATAGAAAACCTTGTGCAAGAATTCTGCCTCTCCCAACCTTGGCCCTGTACCTTGACCACATTTCTGTCTACACCCTCCAGTATGGGATTACAGTAGTTCTGTGTCAGTTGCATCAGATGCTACATAACCAAGACTATTTCTGGGGTAGCAGTCTGGGTTGGTCCCCTGGAGCGAAGACTAGTTCACTCCCGTGTGGTGCACATTGTTAAGGCAACAGAAATGCAGTCCTAAGCTCTCATTCATGACCTGAAGGTTGTGAGTTCAATCCCCATGTGGTTCAAGTAGCGACTCAAGGTTGTCTCATCCTTCTGGGGTCGGTAAAATGAGTAGCCAGCTTGGTGGGGGGTAATAAATAAATTACCTGAAAGCGCTGCGGAATAAGTTGGCGCCATACAAATAACATTTAAAAACATATTTTAGATCCTAATTGCTGGTGTTAAAAGGTGAAAATAGAGAATTTCAGGTGCAGTCACCAGATCTAAGCCAAATTGGTTTTGTGGCACAGTAGGTCCACTTTATTCTATATTGACATTAATGCATGGCATTTATAAACCTAATGCAGGCAGGCCATATATCGATACAGCCTCTATTTTTTATATATTCTGTGTAAAAGATGTAGAATCTTCATTGAAATAAAACTGGCAGAAAAAATACATGATTTATAAATGAACTCTTACGCATTTTGTTGTGAAACCTACCGTTAATATTGTAGTTCATATGTATTTTCCTGTTCTGTTCTTGGCACACATCGCCTATATCTGACACCCGATGAAAATGAATCTCTGGATATTATTAAAAGGATTTTTATATAATATATTGGAAGAAAGAAGCAATGTACCAATATAGTAATATACTATCCCAAGGATGAAGCATCAGAGAGCTACACAGTTGGGTAGTTTGTGTAGGTAGGACATGTATAGTTGGACTTAACCGTACTTGCTAATATCTTACTTAGGTAGGCAATATATAATTTACCCAGCCTGACAAGGGGAGATTATTAGATGTAATTTTCAATCTGTGTTTTATTTTGTGTTTATTGCAGTCTGCTTTTTTTAATACAGCTGACGGAGTATCTATCATGTACTTATAATATGTGGGAGGGCGGTAAGCTACACTCATTGTCAAAGAAATCAAACACCTAGAAGCAGTTGTCGGAATCAAATGTGTGATTGTAACCTTAATATAAGTAAGAGATTACAATATCAGAGCAAAAGTAGAATTTGGATACAAGATGTGATACGGCAGGCATGGTGGTTCTAGTACCCTGTTGTACCACCTCTAGCTTGGATACAAGTTGTGATACTGGTGGGCATGGAGGCTCTAGCACCCTGTTGTACCACCTCTAGCTTGGATATAAGATGTGATATGGGTGGGCATGGAGGCTCTAGTACCCTGTTGTACCGCTTCTAGCTTGGATACACGGTGTGATACAGGCAGGCATGGAGGCTCTAGTACCCTGTTGTACCGCTTCTAGCTTGGATACAAGATGTGATACGGGCGGGCATGGAGGCTCTAGTACCCTGTTGTACCACCTCTAGCTTGGATACAAGATGTGATACGGCAGGCATGGTGGTTCTAGTACCCTGTTGTACCACCTCTAGCTTGGATACAAGTTGTGATACTGGTGGGCATGGAGGCTCTAGCACCCTGTTGTACCGTCTCTAGCTTGGATATAAGATGTGATATGGGTGGGCATAGAGGCTCTAGTACCCTGTTGTACCGTCTCTAGCTTGGATACAAGATGTGATATGAGAGGGCATGGAGGCTCTAGTACCCTGTTGTACCGCTTCTAGCTTGGATCCATGATGTGATACAGGCAGGCATGGAGGCTGTAGTACCCTGTTGTACCGTCTCTAGCTTGGATACAAGATGTGATATGAGAGGGCATGGAGGCTCTAGTACCCTGTTGTACCGCTTCTAGTTGGGATATACGATGTGATACAGGCAGGCATGGAGGCTGTAGTACCCTGTTGTACCACCTATAGCTTGGATACATGATGTGATCTGGGCGGGCATGGAGGCTCTAGTACCCTGTTGTACCGCATCTAGCTTACATACAAGATGTGATCTGGGCAGGCATGGAGGCATACAGGGTCCATATTGTATCCTGCAGCATATCGCTCTACATTTGCTACAACTGAACCTGTAGTTCGTGCAAACTTGTAGGCTGTCGAAGTTGGCATCCCAGATGGTCCCATACATGTTCTATTTGCAATAACTCTGGTGACGGGGCAGCCACGTTAGTGTGACAATGTTGTAGTGACTCCTGTGACCCCCTTGTGTGTGCGGCCGAGCATTATCCTGCTGCCTCTTGGAAGCTGCCATGAGAGGAACACAAGTAGCTGCAGGATGTCCTGAACATATCGCTGAGCTGTCATTGTCCCTCATACCACTACTAGGGGTGACCAGCAGGGGGCAGGGGGCCGCTCCACAGCAAAAACAGGATTAAGGAGCTGACCCCGAGGTCTCCAGACATGAACACGGCCATCGTCAGTGCCTAAACTAAACCTGGATTCTTCGCTGAAGACAACCCGTTTCCCTTCCGTAGCTGTACAGTTTTGTTGTTCACAACACCACTGCAAGGGCGATGGTTGGTTGGGTGTCAAAAGCAGTACATGAAGCCAAGCAACTGGAAATGGTTCCGACAGACACAGGGATGTAACGTTGGCGCCACCTGTCTCTGGATGGCGGAAAACGAAACAATTGGAGCTACTCATGCTTGTCGGATAATTAGACCTCCCTTCTGGTTGTCTGTTAAGAGTGTTTTGATCCCGGTTGCCTTGTGTATGTGCCCTCACTCATTTACTGGTCGTGCAGCTTCTAACAGTCTGGTCAGAACGTCCGGAGGAGGACAATTTGCTGATAATGCGCCCCTCTCCGACTCTGGTAACGGGGTTAAATCTCTTCTCTGCGTCGTAGAGGCGTCTAGTGGTCAACAAGCTCTACAAGCGGAAGAAGAGGTCACTACGCATAAGGAGCTTCTGAGAGCCTCTTATAGGCCAATGGGGGAACCAGTTTAGGGACCCAGGTGACAAGACCATTCATCTAATCACCACAACTCTAGTCATTTGTATATCTGCCCGAGATGGAACTGCATGCCACGTTTTTCAAGAAAATAACAACTTTTTCTAGCTACTTGATTTGTTTTTGACCAGGAGTGTACAGTTACTATGTTAGCTTGTGACATATATCTATCTATCTATCTATCCTCATATCTATCTATCTATCTCATATCTATCTATCCTCATATCTATCTATCTATCTCATATCTATCTATCTATCTCATATCTATCTATCTATCTCATATCTATCTATCTATCTATCTATCTATCTATCTATCTATCTCATATCTATCTCTCTCATATCTATCTATCTATCTATCTCATATCTATCTCTCTCATATCTATCTATCTATCTATCTATCTCATATCTATCTATCTATCTCATATCTATCTATCTCATATCTATCTATCTATCTATCTCATATCTATCTATCTATCTATCTATCTCATATCTATCTATCTATCTATCTCATATCTATCTATCTATCTATCTCATATCTATCTATCTATCTATCTATCTCATATCTATCTATCTATCTATCTCATATCTATCTATCTATCTATCTCATATCTATCTATCTATCTATCTCATATCTATCTATCTATCTATCTCATATCTATCTATCTATCTCATATCTATCTATCTATCTATCTATCTATCTATCTATCTATCTATCTCATATCTATCTCTCTCATATCTATCTATCTATCTATCTCATATCTATCTCTCTCATATCTATCTATCTATCTATCTATCTCATATCTATCTATCTATCTCATATCTATCTATCTCATATCTATCTATCTCATATCTATCTATCTATCTATCTCATATCTATCTATCTATCTATCTCATATCTATCTATCTATCTATCTCATATCTATCTATCTATCTATCTCATATCTATCTATCTATCTATCTCATATCTATCTATCTATCTATCTCATATCTATCTATCTATCTATCTCATATCTATCTATCTATCTATCTCATATCTATCTATCTATCTATCTCATATCTATCTATCTATCTCATATCTATCTATCTATCTATCTCATATCTATCTATCTATCTCATATCTATCTATCTATCTATCTCATATCTATCTATCTATCTATCTATCTATCTCATATCTATCTATCTATCTCATATCTATCTATCTATCTCATATCTATCTATCTATCTCATATCTATCTCATATCTATCTATCTATCTCATATCTATCTCATATCTATCTATCTATCTATCTCATATCTATCTATCTATCTATCTCATATCTATCTATCTATCTATCTCATATCTATCTATCTATCTCATATCTATCTATCTATCTCATATCTATCTATCTATCTATCTATCTATCTCATATCTATCTCTCTCATATCTATCTATCTATCTATCTCATATCTATCTCTCTCATATCTATCTATCTATCTATCTCATATCTATCTCTCTCATATCTATCTATCTATCTATCTCATATCTATCTCTCTCATATCTATCTATCTATCTCATATCTATCTATCTATCTCATATCTATCTATCTATCTATCTCTCATATCTATCTATCTATCTATCTCTCATATCTATCTATCTATCTATCTCTCATATCTATCTATCTATCTATCTATCTCATATCTATCTATCTATCTATCTCATATCTATCTATCTATCTATCTCATATCTATCTATCTATCTCATATCTATCTATCTATCTATCTCATATCTATCTATCTATCTATCTATCTCATATCTATCTATCTCATATCTATCTATCTATCTCATATCTATCTATCTATCTATCTCATATCTATCTATCTATCTATCTCATATCTATCTATCTATCTATCTCATATCTATCTATCTATCTATCTCATATCTATCTATCTATCTATCTCATATCTATCTATCTATCTATCTCATATCTATCTATCTATCTATCTCATATCTATCTATCTATCTATCTCATATCTATCTATCTATCTATCTCATATCTATCTATCTATCTATCTCATATCTATCTATCTATCTATCTCATATCTATCTCATATCTATCTATCTATCTATCTATCTATCTACACATGTAGTTGCTTAATGTATATTTATGGCATCAGTGCCAGGTTATGTGGGTGAGATGACCACATTTTTTATCATATCCACTCTCGGGTAACTTTAGTTTTCACCATTCTAATACGACTCCTGCTGAGTCGGCCTTATTTCCTCTAAGTCGAGTTCTGCTCAGACATCCTATTTTATGTATTACTGAAGCCTGGCAGACTGTTAATACAGCATCCACTCATGCTGAGCACTTGAGGAGAAAGAGAAGCTGTTGAGGAGTCTTCTCTTGGCTCTTCATATTCAAAGTGGGCTGAGTAAGTGCCATTGTCAGTTTTATAGCCTGGCAAACAAGTCTGCAATGAACTCTGTGAGTACTTGGTACATGGTGACAGCTATACTCAGTAGGAATAAAAACTTTGGTTAATAGTACTAGGAAGCGAAACATGTTCATAATCATGTAACTGGTCATAGAATAACAATATGACTGCAGGAAGGTCATTCAGTCTATGTGGGAGGTTGTTCTGTCATTGGATGATGAGGTCATACAGTCTATGTAGCAGATCACTTTGAGATGGATGATGATGTCAAAGATCGAGTACAGACAGATAATGGAGTACATAAGGAAACTGTTCCCCATACTTAAAGGGGTGATCTAGGCAGGGACTTTTTTAGTAATGCCTCACCTGCTTCCCCATCGCTACCCCTCTGCCCATACTGGTCTTCACTTTTGGCTGCAGCAGTAATGACGTCCCGACACAGGCACATGTGACCGTTGCAGCTAATCACCACCTGAAGTAAGCTGATGATTGGCTTCAGCGGTCAAACATCCACGATGTCGGTGACGTCATCACTGGCTTGCTGCAGCCGGAAGTGAAGGCCAGTGCCGGAATAGTCACTGCTATAAAGAGAGCTGCGGGGATCAGTTGAGGTGAGTATTACTTCCCCTATATTCTGCCACCACTCTCGAATGTTTTTAAAAATAATTACAACAAGGACAATAAATAAAAGAATGGGTACAAGGCGTTACGGGGGACAGGGAGTCTCTTTTATCAATCACGTACAGGAAGGATAATGAAGTGCTTATATCGTGTTTCCTCAAAAATAAGACAGGGTCTTATATTCATTTTTGCTCCTAAAAAGGCACTAGGGCTTATTTTCAGGGTAATGTCCTATTTTCCGTACCTAGCAGACTCAGTCCACGTCCTTCCCTCTGCTCTCCAGGACCCCAAAGCGGTTTCCGCAGTCCTTTGCCGCCCACACAGGATCACTTCCCCCGTTACAGGATTCATAAATCACGCCTCCACTACACGAAGGCTGTGATTGGTTCTACGAGCGATGCATTGATTGGCTGAGCCGTGGTACTCAAAAGAACCGATCACAGCCATCGTGTCATGGAGATAGGATTTATGAATTGACTAAGCGGCAGCTCAGCCAATTCATAAATCCCACCTCCTCTAAGCAATTGCTTTGAAGAACCATTCCCAGCCATCGCTTTGTGGAGGCGGGATTTATATATCCCGTAACCAGGAAGTGATCCAGTGATAGCAGCTGAGGACTGTGAGAACCGCATTGGGGTTCTGGAGAGCAGCCAGAAGGACTTGGACCGAGTCTGCTGGGTAATGTATTCCTATTAACGTATTTTTTATGAAGTGTAACTAGGGCTTATTTTCAGGGTAGGGCCTCCCCAAAAATTCTAAAAAATCAAGCAAGGACATGTTATTTTATGGGAAACACAGTACCTATATGCAATAAAAGATTACCTCTATTTTTATACATTTGTATTGGTGCCAATGGAGGAGGTGTGGCTTGGTGTTACTGCCTTTCCTGAATTCAGATCCGCACCATTGTGGAACTGGAAGTTTCCATCCAATGTAAGCAAGGTGGTGTGCGTGCGAATTCTGTGAAGGTCTGAACAGCAGGCCATACTTCCTCCACTGACACCAATACAAATGTATGGAAATAGAGGTAATCTTTTATTGTATATATGCATTATATCTGTATATTATCCTACCTGTATGTGCTCGATAAAGGAGGCTCCCTGTCCTCCGAAACGCGTCACACCCATGCTTTTATACGCACTTTGAATAAATTAGTTTTAACCAACCTCTGCGGGCCTGGATCCTAAGATGCGGCTTTGAGATTGTAGCTTGGCACACCTGGAATTAGGAGGGTCTTTACATTTCGGGCCCCCCTTCAGGAAGCACAATATCGGACCAAGAAACATGGGCTGATATCGTGCTCACGAACATGCAATTTACCTGCAGAAGCAAAGCAATTTTCAGGCAAAAACGCCTCGCATCTTTTTTGTGAAGTTCCGATCCTCTTGCGCGAGTTTCACAGAGGATCGGAACTGTTTCAATGGGAAATCTCGCATCGCACTCACATGCACATCACACAACATGCGAGGGCAATGCCCTGTATTTAAGCTCCCATTGAATTCAATGGGCGATGCGTTCTGAGGAACACGAAAAGATAGGACATGCAGTGATTCTATATGACTCAAAAGAATGGGGTTCATATTCGCACGAGATTTGTGCGTCTCGCGACACACAAATCTCAAACAACTTTTTTGGCCATGTGGAATTGGCCTTAGGGCTTGGTTACACGGGCGTTTTTTCGTGCGCAAAACTGATGCACATAAAAAATCGCGTGACCGAAGCTAGCATCACGGCTGAAATGAACGCTACTAGCAGCGTTTATCAGCCCAAAGGGCTAGGTCACACGGGCGCTGCCCGCTATCCTCTGTCACAGCTGTGCCACAGCTGTGGCAGAGGAGAATGATGTTTGTCCATTGAAAGCAATGGGCTGCCGGCAAGCGCTGTGTTAATTTTCAGGAAAGGGCTTCAAATATAAGCCCTTCCCTGAAAAGCATCCAAAAAAAAGTGTAAAAAATAAAAATATATATACTCACCTTTTTGCAGCTGCTGGAGATCAGCCGCGTCCAGCGGGCTCTTCTCCTGAACTGCTTCTCCCCGCCTGCTGAATGGGCTGCCTCTGATTGGCTGAGCACTGTGACCAATCAGAGGCAACTCTCAGCTATTGAATGACAGCTGAGAGCTGCCTCTGATTGGTCACAGTGCTCTTTAGTATATGTTCTCAATGGAGTCGGCGCTGCTGCCGCCGGCCCCATTGAGCGCATATACAATAACAACGATTTGCGCAGAATGCAGTTACATGTGTTCAGTGAATCGTTGTGTCATATAATTTTCGGCACATCCGCATAAAAAATGGCCGTGTGACCGATCCCATTGCAAAGCATTGGGTATATATAATTGCAGATCACAAGCGCATCTGCAAATCGGGCAAAAAAACATCCGTGCGACTGAGCCCTAATGCTAATTTCCACACTTATTAACCCATTGAGCCCTGGATTTTCTTTTCTTTACGCTTTTGTACCTAGTTTTAAAAAACTGCTGCCCACCTGGCTAAAATATAAAATGTCATCTAATTAAAACTGTTCTTTTTTTTAAAAAAAATCTAAGTGTTAATGGTCCAGAATGGGCTCTGCAGGGCCGGGGCCTCACGCTACCCTCCAATCTTATTAGCTATTCAAACATTCCAAATTAAACATATAAAATACAATCACTGGAATATCTGGAAATACCGAGGAGATTAAAGCAAATGCAGGAAAAAAGGTGCACGAAAAAAGTACAGGAGTACGAGAATCTAATTAAACATATGTCTAGGATTTAAGCAGCGGCGAAGTATTGAAAGAAATCGTTTCAGTAATTTAAGGTCAGGAAAAACTGAGGCTTAAGACTTTACAACATCTCAATTACTGACACTAAATATCCCATTCTGTGCTGTTATTGCAGTTTAGTAACATTCAGAGCCTCCCAGGATAGCAATAAAGTAGCGTAAGGATAATCTCTTTATATTGGTTATAGTAAATATGGAACTGGATTCTATTCACCATTTAGCTTCTTAGTAAACCAACAAGCCTTTATGAAACCACCGGCGGTGCTGTTATGAGAGCCTCCCCTGTTATCTCATTGCTGGAAAGCAGCAGGAAGCAGTAAGTGATTTACATCTGGGAATATATGCATTGGGTAATAGATGGCAGCAGCATTCTACTGGCTGCGGGATTTTCGTGGAGAATAAACGAAATGTTATACTAACAGGATTTCATTTTAATGTAGGTAATAATTCTAGAACTCAGTCCTAAAACGAATTTATCTACTCTTCCTAATTGTCGCTTGTGCACTATCGCTGGCTTGTATAGTCAGACTGGGACCCAAATCTGTAAATAAACTGTAAGAAAATAATTTCCAAGCTCAGGATTTAAACAGACGAACGTTTATCTGTTCTGCTCCTGTATTCTGTTTGTCTTGCTTTCTGTGTTCTCATCTTTTATTTATTGTCAGTCTCTGTTTGTCCCTGGTTTATTGTACTCTGGTTCCCTTCTGACCTGTCGATGTGAAAGTAGTGGGGTCGCCCCTTTCAGGACGGGCTCTTCGTTGCATGGTTGGTTCTGTCAGAGGGGTTCAAAGTACCCCACTCTGATTGCTGCCTCTTGCGTCTGTCTGCTCCAGCGTCTAGCAAGCTAACATGCCCGTCCTGAATGCTCCAATGCCAAATCCAGGACAAACGTAATAGTGATGCTATGCAGCCGTGAAGAGGTGCAGTGGTGGCTAGGCATGCATGTGGCTGCCTTCAAAACTTCCATAGTCTATAGTGGAGGGGAACACAGATTTGTGGGTCATGTGAGGTCTGGATTTCCCATCAAGTGTTTTGGACAGGAGCCACTCTCAAAGTTACTCCAACGCTTGCTTTTCCATGTAAGTCTTTCAAGTGACACTGTGTTGCTAAGCTAGTTCGGTTCACATCTGTAAAGTAATTTCCATTTATGAAGGAAACCACTAGGCTATGCAAGATCAATCATACTGTAGATACCAGCCACCCCCCACAAACTCCATTGACTTACAGTGAGGTCTGTCAGGTTTCACGGAGGTGTCCCATGGTGTGACCCAAATAATAGCATTGCATGCTGCACTCATTTTTTTTCTTCCCAATGTGATGGAATCTGATGGCTTCTGATGGTACCTGCAACACAGATGTGACCAGAGCCTAATCATCAGCGGTACTGTCTGCAGAGCTGATGTATCTGTCATGTGTGACACTTTGACAACATCATATACTCATAGCTGGATTGTACGTACTTAACCAAAGGTTGATATATTGCAATGCAAGAGACGCCAATTAGTCCTTGAGGTCTAGGAAGAGCAAACTCCATTCATTTGAAAAGAGAAATGGAATAACTTTTCTGATTTTGTCTATTTGACTGTATATATGGTCTCTAAACAAGTTCCAAAAGTTTTTGCACAGGATTAGTGATGAGCGAGCATACTCGCTAAGGGCAATTGCTCGAGTGAGCAGTGCTCTTAGCGAGTACCTGCCCACTCGAGACAAAAGGTTTGGGTGCTGGCGGCGGGCAGGGAGCTGCGGGGAAGAGCGGGGAGGAACGGACAGGAGATCTCCCTCTCCCCCCCCTCCCCGCTCCCTCCTGCTGACAGCCGCTACTCACCGCTCCCCCGCACCGGCACCCGAACCTTTTGTCTCGAGCGGGCAGGTACTCGCTAAGGGCAATGCTCGCTCATCTCCACTCGGGATGTTATAACTTTGTTACCTTTTTGGAAAACCAATAAACATTCTTGAAATCGAAATGTAACAATTTTTCTGACATGAAAGTTTTTAAAGAGACTCTGTCACCTACTTTTAATCCTATGAGCTAAGCTTATGGGCTAAAAGTAGGTGATCTGCTGTGTCCGGGGATGTAAGTCTTATACAGTGATTGGGTTAAGCGTGCCTCAGCTTACAAGCTTTTTGACTTGAGAGCAGGCTCTCTCCCAAATTTTTGCCCTGATTTAAGAGCAAAAACTTTGGTTACAAGCCTTGCTCTCAATGGCGTCACCGCTGCTGCTGCCTGTGGCCCCATTGAAAGCAATGGCCTGCCAGCAACCCCTGCAGTGATTTTCGGGGAAGGGCTTTAAATATAAACTCTTCCCTGAAAATGATCCCTAGCTGTAGTAGAAAATATATACTCACCTGTCCGCCGCTGCCAGGGCTCAGGCGTGTCTAGCCGCCGCTTATTATCCCTGCATTTTTAATCCCCACCTGCTGAAAAGCTTCAGAGCAGTGCAGAGAGACCAAGTGGTGGCTAGATATGCCTGAGCCATGGCAGACAGGCAAGTATATATTTTTTTTATTTTTTAACTACGGCTAGGAATGATTTTCAGAAAAGGGCTTATATTTAAAGCCCTTCCCTGAAAATCACTGCGGGAGTGCTGGCATCCTATTGCTTTCAATGGGGCAACACCATTCCCATTGAAATCAGTGGGAGAGCTTCGCGATCGGGAACGGACTAATGGCTTTTCCATTCATTTCAATGGGGAAAATTGATTTGACTTAGGAGTGTTTTGGGTTAAGAGCTCCGTCACGGAACAAATTAAACTCAACCCAAGGCACCACTGTACTTGCCTTTCTCATTGTTTCCCCGATGTCAATGCTAGAAGCCACTACTAAGTACATTGAGTGTTGCACTAAGTAGGCCACCAGTTCTAATTTTATAATGGGCGGACTACTTAGCAGCGCCACTCAATGCAATGCAGTATCGGCTCCCAGTGCTGACACCACGGGAAATACGGGGAAGCTAAGTATAACACTTACATCCTCAGACTTTGAGAGTCACCTACTTTTAGCCCATCAGCTAAGCTGATAGGCTAAAAGTAGGTGACAGAGTCTCTTTAAGAAAACTTCAAAAAGATCGGTCCGATAAGACTTGGGGAATGTGGACATAATAGTCGCATTTTCCCCTTAAAGAAAATATTGTCTTTACTTTTCTCCTATATATTTGTATAACTATCTTCGATCAGCAGCACTTTCCTGTTCCTTAGATTTTTCATCTAAAGTCCCTAAGAAACTGCCATTCAGATTCTGAAGTCCAAGCGCAGCCTGTGTGTGTGAAATCTGATGTTATTGTACATTTAAATAGCGTCATTATGCCAAATATTTTGAAAGGGAGATACATTACATCTACTATCGGGGGCCGCTCTCCTGGGTAATGAGGACATTAATGAATTTGTCTTTAAATCAAGTAATGGATTATCGGAAGGTAACATTACTCCTGTGCTGCTCCGAAAACATAGGTCAAATGTGGAACAGGAGAAAAAAGAAGTAAGATATAATCCTTTCCTGTTAAGGTTTGGGGTTTATCGCCGCTGACTGAAAAAGAAAGTCTCTTTTGTATTTTGTTGTTCAGTCAGTGAAAGGCAACAAGACTCGGTTCATCGAGAAGTCTGCCAATTCCTACATTCAAATCCATCTCCTCACACACGGTCACTGAGTGCTACTTGGAAAAGAAATGGAGATACATTTGAAGTTCCTTCAGAGTACAGTAAGAACAGCTATTCAACGTGCGTCCCACCCACCAAGACTCTTGGAAGCCAAGCTCACCCAACCGTGACAAGACTGCTTTACACATCAAACAGATCAACAACATTACCGCCAACGGGTCAATCTCTTACTACTGCACCCATATTTATAAGGAATATGTTAGCATTTGAAAACAAAAAATTAGGATTTTCTCACCCTTGAACTCTTACCAATTATAAGACTTGATGCCCGTCTACTGTACATTGAACTATCCTTCATTGTTAATTGTATAGTCAACTGTTTGCAATGGACGCTCGGTATTTTTATGGCAATAGTACAAAATTAAAACACAGTGCCACCTAATATTAAAAATCTGTGCAGGGCTCAGTTGGGACCGTAATGTTGTCTGCATAGATAGCAGATTTATAGTAAGGGCCGTAATGGAGGCAACCAGTTCGCCCAAAGAAAAGCAGTTCGCCCAAATATTAGATGGGACCACAAGGACATTGAGGATGGTGGCCCCGGTAAGATATGGGCTGTCCTTTCAAGAGGGAGCAGGGTCACCTGGCTAGGTCAGTAGTTCCAATGCATCTGGGCAGTCTGGTCCGTCAGCAGGGTAAAAGACAAGCCCGTGTTGGCAATTTAATGAAGGCCAATGCAAGTTCGTTGGGAACTGTAAATTTAAACATATTGTAACGGGACGTCTCATGGGGAATTCCACTGCTTTTAAAACTTAAAAAGGAAGGTATCATCTAATGTTGGAAAAAGGGGCAATGCCGGTGAAGCATCCAGAGATGGTCCATTTTCTAAATAGGTTCTCGTATAGGCTTAAAGCACAGCTTTTGTATTCAGGTTTTCACGACGGTTTTTGGATTCGGGCATTGATATGTGAGCTAAGGCAGTTCAGGAGGGGATTGAGAGAGCGTTGTTGTTGTTGGGTGTTGTTTTAAAGTCATGCTCGTTGTCGCTAGTAGGGGGTCCTTGGAGTTGGTTGTAAATTGGTTGTGGGAGAGTCAGGGTGAGGATAGCCTACCTCTCCCCCTTATTAGAAGAAGTGTGGTGGGGTCTGACACTTTGTGGCCCTTGGAGGTGGGAGTCCGTCAGAGTGGGTGGGTGTTATCAATTAACCTTAACCCCTTAAGGACATGGCCTATTTTGGGCTTAACCCCTTAACGACTGCCCCATCGGGAAACTACGTCCTCAGAAAGTGGGCTTGAATCCTAGAGGACGTAGTTTTATGTGTCCTCTTTGGATAATTGCCCACTTGCCTGAGGACGTGACAGCTCCATGCTGTCAGTGCCCGCAGGTAGCCGGCAGCATGGAGCTGTCATCCCAGGATGCGGGCAGTCCCCTCCCCCCGGTATTGCGATCGGCGCTATCCAATGGATAGCGCCGATCGCAAAAAAGTAAATGAAACAGTGAAAAAAGTTAGATATTCAGCTGCCCTGATGGATCGGATCCATCAGGGTAGCTGAAAATACTCACCCACCTTCTCCCCGCTGCCCGCTGAAGATCTGGTCCTCCCGCACCCGCCGCCGGCCTTTGCGCATGCGCGCCAGACGATGACATCACGCGCAGAAGCCCGGGAGCCCCCGGCAAATTTAAAAACTCCTGGCTCCCGGCTCCTGAAGGTAGCCAGGAACCAGGAGGTGTTACCGGGGACCGCTGTGAGCGGTCCCCGGGCCTGCGATCGCCCCTATCCATTGGATAGCGGCGATCGCGAAAAAATTTAAAAAAAGTAAAGTTTCACCTCCCCTAATGGATCGGATCCATGAGGGGAGGTGAAAATACTCACCTCGGGTCCTCTGCGATGTCCCGGGACCCGAAGTGCCCGTCTGCGCATGCACGCCCAATGATTGACATCAGGCGCGTGCACATAGGGGCTCGAGCCCCGGGAAATTTAAAATCCCTCTGCTCCAGGCTGCCATGTGTAGCCCGGAGCAGAGAGATGTCAACAGGGACATGATCACTGTCATCCAATGGATGACAGTGATCATGTAAAGTTAAAAAAAAGGGTAAAAAGAAAAAAAAAAAGTTTAAAAAGTTTTAAAAAGTTAAAAAAGCTTGCATTTCATCTCCCCCCACGGATCATATCTGTGAGGGAGGATGAAATGATGTACCTAAGTCCCGCGGATGTATCCGCGGACCTTACCCCAGCTTCTGCGCACACGACACCGTCGCCACAATGGCAGGCGCATTCGCAAAAGCTGTGATAATTTAAAATCTCCCTGCTCCTGGCTACAAAACATAGCCGAGAGCCTGGAGATTTCACGGGGGGCCGCGGTGAGCGGTTCCTGGTCACGTGTTCGCCATTATCCAATGGATAATGGCGATCATGTAAAAGTAAAAAAAAAGGTGAAGGTTCATCTCCCCTCACCGATGCGATCGGTGAGAGGAGATGAAACTTTTACTGGAGGCCTCCGTATTTCACCCCGACGCGATCTTCCTCTGTGAACTTTCCCGGATTCTGCACATGCGACCGCCGGTAAAACACCAGACACATGTGCAGGAGTCGAGGAGCCCAGGAAACTTAAAATCTCCTTGCTCCCAGGTGACCAATGGTCGCCGAGAGCCTGGAGCAGTGACGGGTGGCCTCGTTGAGCGGTCCCGGTCACATGATAAAAAGGTAGCGATCTACCTTAGGCCGGTCTCACATGACCGGATAGGAATTACGGATTCCGCATGCGTCTGATCCGCGGTATTACGCAGATCAATCGCATTGGATTACACAATTCCGCTCACATTAGCGGGTCGGAAATGTGTAATCCACTCGCAGAAAAGAGAACGCAGCATGTTCTATTTTACCGCGGCTATCTGCAGCATAGAGCCCATTGTGCTCCATGGTCGCGAATATACCCGCTGCCCATACGCAACTACGTTGTATACAGGCTGTGGGTACCCGCGTCATCGCTAAGCGAGGGTTCGGGAAATGCAAACAAAAAAAAGGTGTATTGCGCATGACCGCCTGTGTGAGTAGGCAGTTATGCGCAGTACATTACGTGGCCGTACGCAGGGTCACAGCCGGGCTCACAGATGGGATCCGCTGCAGGCCTCCGCAAGAGGATTCCGCCTACGACTGCATGAGCCCGGCGTTATTCAGACCCCTACCTGTAATACGTATTTTACAAGAAGCCCCGGGAACGCTTGCCTTCATGCAGTTCCAGGAGCAGCTTGTTGAGCGCCTTCTACGTGAGACCGCCGCACCTCAGCAAGCTTACGGAGACTCACAGAGCGCCACTTTTTACACCCCATACCTGCCGCTGAGGTCAGGAAATAGCCCCAAAAAGCATGAGAAGAGGGGGATACCCGGTTTTATTGCCCCATGTACCCATCCCAACCAGCCTCCGTAAATACCCCTGTCTTTGGAAATACTACACAGTTCACATTATTACTTTTATCTAAGATTTGGGGAACGCCGAAAAGGGCGCGGAGTGTGTGTGTGTGTGGGGATATTGTTTTAAGGTGTCAATTTTTATTCCGTACAACTGGGCAATGGGGCATGGAATTTATTCCGTTGTACCCTGAAATCCAACGGGTGCTCCTTCTATTATAGGCCTTGCCATGTGTCCTTTAAGTAGATTAGGGCCACAATGGTTATGGTTCTGAACACGGGACAAACGGGGGTATCCATTTTGGGGTGAAAGTCTTCATTCCTATGTGTGCTGTACAAAAAAAAACAGTTTTTAAATTGATACAACTGCCAAAAAAATGAAAATTGTAATTTTTTTCCTACTGCTTTGCTTAGATTTATTCAAAAATTGTAGTGTAAAAATACACAGTACACCCCTAGATAAATTCGAAAGGGGGTCTAGTTTTCAAAATGGGGTCATTTGTTGGGGTTCTCTGTCGTTTTGGCCGCTCAAGGGCTCTACAAGTGTGCTATGGGGCCTAAATCACCTTCATGCCAAATTTCTGTTCTGAAAGCCACTGACTACTCCTTTCATTTTGGGTCCCGTTGTGCATCCAGACAAAAGATTAGGGCCACAATGGGTATGTCTCTGAACACGAGACAAACAGGGGTATACACTTTTGGGTGCAAGTCTTCATTCATATGTGTGCTGTACAAAAAAAGCAGTTTTTAAAATGACAGAATTGCCAAAAAAACGAAAATCACATTTTTTCCCTTTGCTTTGCTTGAATTCATTCAAAAACTGTGGGGTCAAAATGGGCAGTACACCCCTAGATAAATTCGTTAAGGGGTGTAGTTTTCAAAATGGGGTCACTTGTGGGGGTTCTCTTTGGTTTTGGCCGCTCAAGAGCTCTACAAAGGTGCTATGGGGCCTAAAACGCCTTCAAGCAAAATTTATGTTCTGAAAGACACTGACTACTCCTTTCATTTTGGGTCCCGTTGTGCATGCGGACATAAGATTAGGGCCACAAAGGGTATATTTCTGAACACGGGAGAAACGGGGGTATCCATTTTGGGGTGTAAATCCTCATTTTCATGGGCACTATAGGAAAAAAATGTCTTTAAAATGACATATTTGCAAAAATATGAAATTTTATTTTTTCTCCTCTAAATTTAATTAATTCCTGAAAAAAACTGTGGGGTCAAAATACTCCTGGCCCCCCTCAGTGGATACATTAAGGGGTGTAGTTTTTAAAATGGGGTCATTTGGGGGGGTATCTATTATTCTAACACTAATGAGCCTTTGCAAACTTGGCTTGGTGCAGGAAAACAAAGTGCTCCTCAAAATGCTGAAAAGTAATGTTAAATTTGTATGTCCTCTAAATGGTTAAAAAAACACAAAAGTTTTTCAAATGTACATCCAGAATAAAGTAAACAGATGGAAATATATATCTTATAAAAAATGTGTACTGTATGTTTGGACATATTTGAGATATTACAGTTGGAAATGTGAAAAAATGACGATTTTTTTCAAAATTTTCTCAATTTTGGCGCTTTTAATAAATATACACAAATTATATCGGTCTCTTTTTACAACCAAAATGAAGTACAACATGTGGCGAAAAAACAGTGTCAGTGTCACTTGGATATGTAAAGCCTTTACGGAGTTGTGCTACGTTGAACGACGCATGTCAGATTTCCAAAATTTGGCTCCGTCACTAAGGCGCAAACAGGCTTCGTCACTAAGGGGTTAAGGACCCAACGATTTTTGGCTGATTTTCTTCTCCGTTTTTCAAAAGCCATAACTTTTTTTATTTTTCCGTTGACGCGGCCCTATAAGGGCTTGTTTTTTGCGAGGCGAACTGTAGTTTTTGATTGTGCTATTTTTGGTTACATTGACTATATTGTAAAACTTTTATTATTTTTTTTATGATAACGGAGAGAAAACGCATCAATTCTGCCATAGTTTTTTTTTTACAGCATAAATGACACAATCCATTTTTTCTGCGGGTCGGTATGGTTACAGCGATACCAAAATTCTTTTTTTAGGTTTTTCCACTTTTCTGCAATTAAAACCCTTTTTTTGGAAATCTTTTTTTTTTCTAAATCGCTGCATTCAAAGTCCTGTAACTTTTTTATTTTTTTATGTACGGAGCTCTATGAGGGCTTATTTTTTGCGCGAGGAGCTGTAGGTTTTATTGGTACCATTTTGGTGTACATTCAGATTTTTTGATCACTTTTATTGCGTTTTTAGGGAGGCAAAATGCTAAAACTTAGCATTTTGCCTCAGTTTTTTAGTGTTTTTTTTAACGCTTTTTTCCCTGCACAGTCAAAAGAATGTGCAACTTATTTTACGTGTCAGTACGGATGCGACAATATAAATATGTGGGGTTTTAATTTTTTTTACCTTTTTTTATGCTAATATAAGGAAAAGCATAAAAAAAGGGTTTTTTAACTTTTTTTTTTACATTTTTCTTTTTTATTCATTTTTCTTTTCTTTTTTTTTTTAAACAATTTGTGTTCCCAGGGGGACTTACAGTACAGCACTGATGATCGCTGTGATAAGGCATGGCAGGGCTACTGCCCTGCCATGCCTTATCGCTTATATAGCGATCACAGGCAGGCTATAGCAATACAGGACGCCAGTGTCTGGCGTCCTGTTGCCATAGCAACCAGCCGGGCTGTCTGCGATTATATCGCGAGAGCCCGCTGATGTCACATATAGAGCGAGATCATAAGTGATCTCGCGCTATCCCCAGGACGTAAGTTTACGCCCTGTTCTGGGAAGTACCCCGCTGCCAGGACGTAAGCTTACGCCCTGGAGCGGGAAGGGATAAAGGGGCTAGTTGTGCCTCCGAGCCTGCGGGAATTGACTGGAGGTATATGGGATGATTTCCTTTAAAGTTGTGGTGCCAGATTTTGGGGTTTCAAGGACCTCCGCTTGTTATTGATGTTTTTTCTTAAAATAATTACATATGCTGAATGTGGTTTGTAATAAAAATGGCTGCTGTGGCCAAAATTATGCAAAAAAAATGATCGCTTGTGTTTTATTTGAGGTGAAGGGTCAGGGGTTGAAAAAAGAGGTACAAGGGGGAAGGGTTCGAGGTCATCAGTTGAACATGGCTTGACAATACCCAGGTCATGTGTTTTTATGTAGACAAGCTCCCAAGACTTTGGTGAATATAGAAAATTTCAAGCCTCTGGACTTTTTGCAAATTAAAGAGTAAATGATTTTCAGTCTCAGAGCTCTATATAAAAATAGTACTTTATTGCTGCACATCCATGACTCTTTAAATCAACAGAGCACTTAAACTGGTATTCTGCTGACTAGAAACTTTGTTATTATCATTCGACACACAGGAAATTAAAGTTTTAAAGGGAACTTGTCACCTATTTACAGTAATACTACCCCCTTTTGTACCAGAATGCATTTACTGTAATCATACCCCTATGTACAAGAATATAACTACTATAATACTGCCTCCTATGTACAGGAATATAACTACTATAATACTGCCTCCTATGTACAGGAATATAACTACTATAATACTGCCCCCCTATGTACAACAATATAACTACTGTAATACTGCTCCCTATGTACAAGAATATAACTACTATAATACTGCCCCCTATGTACAAGAAAATAACTACTATAATACTGACCCCCTATGTACAAGACTATAACTACTATAATAATACTGCCTCCTATGTACTAGAATATAACTACTATAATACTGCTCCTCTGTACAAGAATATAACTACTATAATACTGCCTCCTATGTACAAGAATATAACTACTGTAATACTGCTCCCTATGTACAAGAATATAACTACTATAATACTGCTCCTATGTACAAGAATATAACTACTATAATACTACCTCCTATGTACAAGAATATAGCTACTATAATAGTACCCTGTATGTACAAAAATATAGCTACTATAATACTGCCCCCTATATACAATAATGTAACTACTATAATACTGCCCCCTATGTACAAGAATATAACTACTATAATACTGCCCCCTATGTACAAGAATATAACTACAATAATACTACCCCCTATGTACAAGAATATAACTACTATAATACTGCCCTTTATGTACAAGAATATAACTACTATAATACTGCCTCCTATGTACAAGAATATAACTACTATAATACTGCCCCGTATGTACAAAAATATAACTACTATAATACTGTTCCAATGTACAAGAATATAACTACTGTAATACTGTTCCTATGTACAAGAATATAACTACTATAATACTAATCCTATGTACAAGAATATAACTACTATAATACTAATCCTATGTACAAAAATATAACTACTATAATACTGCCCCCTATGTACAAGAATATAACTACTATAATACTGCCCTGTATGTACAAGAATATAACAACTATAATACTGCCCCGTATGTACAAGAATATAACTACTATAATATTGCTCCTATGTACAAGAATATAACTACTATAATACTGCCCCTATGTACAAGAATATAACAACTATAATACTACCCCGTATGTACAAGAATATAACTACTATAATACTGCCTCCTATTTACAAGAATATAACTACTATAATACTGCCTCCTGCGTACTGGAATATAACTACTATACTACTATCCCCTATGTACTAGAATATAACTACTATAATACTGCCCCCTATGTACTAGAATATAACTACTGTAATATTGCCCCTATGTACTAGAATATAACTATTATAATACTGTCCCCTATTTACTAGAATATAACTACTATAATACTGCCCCCTATGTACTAGAATATAACTACTATAATATTGCCCCCTATGTACTAGAATATAACTACTATAATACTGCCCCCTATGTACTAGAATATAACTACTGTAATATTGCCCCTATGTACTAGAATATAACTACTATAATACTGTCCCCTATTTACTAGAATATAACTACTATAATACTGCCCCCTATGTACTAGAATATAACTACAATAATTCTGCTCTTATGTACAAGAATATAACTACTATAATACTGCCCCCTATGTACTAGAATATAACTACAATAATTCTGCTCTTATGTACAAGAGTATAACTACTAGAAATGAGCGAGTATACTCGCTAAGGCTAACTACTCGAGTGAGTAGTGCCTTAGCCTAGTATCCTCCCGCTCATCTGTAAAGATTCGGGGGCCGGCGGGGAGCGGCGGGGGAGATCGGGAAGGAACAGTGGGGAGATCTCTCTCTCCCCCTCCGCGCCCCCCTGCTCACCGCCGCAACTCACCTGTCACCCTTGCGGCAGCCGAATCTTTACAGACGAGCGGGAGGATACTCGGCTAAGGCACTACTCGCTCGAGTAGTTAGCCTTAGCGAGTATACTCACTCATCTCTAATAACTACTATAATACTGTCCCCTATGTACAAGAATATAACTACTATAATACTGCCCCATATGTATAAGAATATAACTACTATAATACTGCCCCCTATGTACAAGAATATAACTACTATAATACTGCCTCCTATGTACAAGAATATTATTACTATAATACTTCTCCCTATGTACAGGAATGTAACTACTATAATACTGCCTCCTATGTACAAGAATATAACTACTATAATACTGCTCCCTATGTACAAGAATATAAGTACTATAATACTGCCTCCTATGTACAAGAATATAACTTCTATAATACTGCCTCCTATGTACAAGAATATAACTACTATAATACTGCCTCTTATGTACAAGAATATAACTACTATAATACTGCCCACTATGTACAAGAATATAACTACTATAATACTGCCCACTATGTACAAGAATATAACTACTATAATACTGCCCCCTATGTACAAGCATATAACTACTATAACATTGCCCCTTATCTACAAAAATATAACTACTATAATACTGCCGCTATGTACAAGAATATAACTACTATAATACTGCCTCCTATTTACAAGAATATAACTAGTATAATACTGCCTCCTGCGTACTGGAATATAACTACTATACTACTGTCCCCTATGTACTAGAATATAACTACTATAATACTGCCCCTATGTACTAGAATATAACTACTATAATATTGCCCCCTATGTACTAGAATATAACTACTATAATACTGTCCCCTATGTACTAGAATATAACTACTATAATTCTGCTCCTATGTACAAGAATATAACTACTATAATACTGCCTCCTATTTACAAGAATATAACTACTATAATACTGCCTCCTGCGTACTGGAATATAACTACTATACTACTGTCCCCTATGTACTAGAATATAACTACTATAATACTGCCCCCTATGTACTAGAATATAACTACTATAATATTGCCCCCTATGTACTAGAATATAACTACTATAATACTGTCCCCTATGTACTAGAATATACCTACTATAATTCTGCTCTTATGTACAAGAATATAACTACTATACAACTGCCCCCTATGTACAAGAAAATAACTAGTATAATACTGCCCCCTATGTACAAGAAAATAACTACTATAATATTGCCCCTTATGTACAAGAATATAACTACTATAATACTCGTCTTATTATAGTAGTTATATTCGGGGGCCGGCGGGGAGCGGGGAGATCGGGAAGGAACAGTGGGGAGATCTCTCTCTCCCTCTCTCCCCCTCCGCGCCCCCCTGCTCACCGCCGCAACTCACCTGTCACCCCTGCGGCAGCCGAATCTTTACAGACGAGCGGGAGGATACTCAGCTAAGGCACTACTCGCTCGAGTAGCTCGAGTAGTAGCCTTAGCGAGTATACTCACTCATCTCTAATAACTACTATAATACTGTCCCCTATGTACAAGAATACTACTACTATAATACTTCTCCCTATGTACAAGAATATAACTTCTATAATACTGCCTCCTATTTACAAGAATATAACTGCTGTAATAATTCTCCCTATGTACAAGAATATAACTACTATAATACTGCTCCTATGTACAAGAATATAACTACTATAATACTGCCCCTATGTACAAGAATATAACTACTATAATACTGCCCCCTATGTACAAGGATATAACAACTATAATACTGCCCCCTATGTACAAGAATATAACTACTATAATACTGCCCCCTATGAACAAGAATATAACTACTATAATACTGCTCCTATGTACAAGAATATAACTACTATAATACTGCTCCTATGTACAAGAATATAACTACTATAATACTGCCTCCTATGTACAAGAATATAACTACTATAATACTGCCCCCTATATACAAGAATGTAACTACTATAATACTGCCCCCTATGTACAAGAATATAACTACTATAATACTGCCTCCTATGTACAAGAAAATAACTAGTATAATACTGCCCCCTATGTACAAGAAAATAACTACTATAATATTGCCCCTTATGTACAAGAATATAACTACTATAATACTCCTCTTATGTACAAGAATATAACTACTATAATACTGCCCTCTATGTACAAGAATATAACTACTATAATACTGCTCCTATGTACAAGAATATAACTACTATAATACTGCCCTCTATGTACAAGAATTTAACTGCTATAATACTGCCCTCTATGTACAAGCATATAACTACTATAACACTGCCCCCTGTGTACAAGAATATAACTACTATAATACTGCCTCCTATGTACAAGAATATAACTACTATAATACTGCCCCATATGTACAAGAATATAACTACTATAATACTGCCTCCTATGTACAAGAATATAACTACTATAATACTGCCTCTAGAGATGAGCGAACGTACTCGGATAGGCACTACTCGTCCGAGTAATGTGCCTTATCCGAGTACCGCTATGCTCGTGCTCAAAGATTCGGGACGCGCTGCGGAGCGGGGAGCTGCAGGGGAGAGCCGGGAGGAACGGAGGGGAGATCTTTCTCTCCTTCTCTCCCGGCCGCTCTGCCCCGCTCCCCGCTCCGACTCACCTGTCAGCAGCGGAGCGCCCCGAATCTTTGAGCACGAGTACAGCGGTACTCGGATAAGGCACATTACTCGGACGAGTAGTGCCTATCCGAGTACGTTCGCTCATCTCTAACTGCCTCCTATGTACAAGAATATAACTACTATAATACTGCCCCCCTATGTACAAGAATATAACTACTATAATACTGCCCCATATGTACAAGAATATAACTGCTATAATACTGCCTCCTATGTACAAGAATATAACTGCAATGTACTGCCCCCTATATACAAGAATATAACTGCTATGTACTGTCCCTATGTTCGAAAACTTGCTATAACATGATGTATTTTTGTTAGCCATTAAAAGGCATCATATCTACAAGATTACTTGGTTTCTCTTGCTGGGAACGATCACATTTTGCTCTATTGGCTAACATGGTACCAAACGTTTGTCATTTTGCTGAATTGGCACCTTCATCTGGCCAATTTTCAACATGCAGTAGAACAGAGGAACCCTTTAAAAGCCTCGGGCAACTGTAGGTAGGTGATGTCATTGATTCTATGACATCACCTGCCTACAGTTGTCTGTGACTTTTAAATGCTTCCTCTGTTCTACTAAATGTTATTAACGGCCGGATGAAGGTGCCCGTTTGGCGCAGAAACACATAGCCTTGCTTTGAAGAAAGCCTTCAAGAAAGCTCCTGGTCCTCCTTTCCAAGAGCGCCTGTTGTTGTTTTCTGCCATTTGATATTGAAAATACACCTCTAAGGATTCAAGGTTAAACAGGGTCTTGAGCCCTAGACCCACAAACCCTTCACCGAGCGTATACAAGCTTCCCGACAGTGGATTTATGGGCATCATGATTTGTTTAGGGGGTAGGAAGCGATCACTGAGAATGATTAACGCATCAGCCAGAAAATAACTAAACAAGACCAATACTGGCCTGGCATCAGTGGAAACATCTGTATCTCTGTACACATTCTATTGAAATGAAAGCGGGCCAGCGGATGTGTGTATAGGAGTCTTACATGGACTCACAATGTCATCCAGATTTCATAAATCAAACAAAATCGCTAGAGAAAAATAGAGACACGCTCTTTTTACAAGCGGAGGTCAGTGTACTGAAGCAGCGCAGGAAATACATTATGGCTGCCAGATATTTATTAAAGCTTAGTTCCTGTGCCCCTGTGTATTACACTATATCTAATATTACATTTAAGGACCATTTCCACCCAAACATTATTTACTGTCTCACTCCTACAGCAGAGATTCTAATGTAGATGGCAGGAGGATTTGAAGGTGCCTCGGGCTCCTAGTAAACGCAATAAAATAAGTGAAGCATCAAAAACAGGTGTCAGATACTGTAAAACGTATAGCTGACACCTAGCTGCAGTGGGCAGGATCAGGGTGTACTGCGATCACATCTATTTAACCCCTCTGATGCTGTGTTCATTAGCGACTGCAGCATCTAAGGGGTTTTACCAAGAGATTGTCACTCTCATTAGTGCCTGCACAACGGGATCGATGGTGGTAATGCAAGGGCTGACATCTTTGCATATCTGTTAGACCCTAAGGGCTCACACCCGCTGGTGATACAACTTCCTGCGATGCGAGAGTGAGTGAAAACGCATGATAATGAAACTAATGATTTTCAATGGTTTCATTCTCATTAGCGATGTTTTCACTGTAACCTAGCATCGCAAAGAAGACTCTGCGATGTCGCCCATTGTTTTCAACGGGGCCAGCAGTAGCATTGCCAGTCCCATTGAAAACATAGAGAGTAAATTGCGCCCCCCTGACACAGCTGTGACAGCTATGGCAGGCGATTCCTTCATCCCCGGGCATGAAGTAATGCCCTGTTACAGCTGTGTTAGAGGTCTGCAATGCTATCCCATTGCATTTAATGGGGCCGGTGTTGCTGCAGCCACATTGAAAGCAATGGAATGAAGGCCACCACCGCCGTGATGATTATCGGAGAAGGGCTAGAAATATAAGCCCTTTCCTGTAAAAAAAAAAAGTTAAAATAAAAATAAAAAATTAACTCACCTAGAAGAGCCGTCTGGCTCTTCTCTCCGGCCCCTGGCAGTCGTCTTCTGGTGGCCGGGGATTGAAAAATACCTGCCTCCAGAAAGCGCTGCTTCTGATTGGCTGAGCACCGTGGCCAATCAGAGGCAGCGCCCAGCCGTCATTGAATGACAACTAAGTGCTGCCTGTGATTGGCTGAGCGGGGCCGGAGAGAAGTGAAAACATCCCTAATAAGAACGAAACCATTGAAAATCATTGGTTTCATTACATGCGTTTTCACTCACTCTCGCATAGCAGGGAAGTCGCATCGCCAGCGGGTGTGAGCCCTTACAGACATAATACAAGGCAATACAAAAGTATTGCAGTATATTATGAGCGATCAGAAGATTGCATGGTCTAGACCCTGAGTGGTGCTAAGAAAAATGTAAAGAATGTCTAAAAATAATGAGAAAAAACAAGAAAACATTCTATTAAGCCGTTTTCACACGGCTAAGAAAATCACGCAAGATTTGTGTGTTGCGAGACGCACAAATTTCGCACGAATGCGAACCTTTCTGCAAGCGGTCCATTTTTTCACATTGCAGTCAATGTTTGCAGGTTGAGAATGGATTCCTATTTGTTACCCAATTTTTTTCTCCTAGAAGAAACTGGAAAATTGAACCCCAAGAAAGAGGAAGTGGAATTGTGAGAAATAAGGAGATTACTGAGTAATGAATTGATAAGACATTTTGCACACTGTATCGGTGCATACAATAATAATGGATATCCCCCCTAAGGATGTTGCATCCACGTAGGAAGACGCTGTTGTTATCATTACCCACCCTTCACTGCTGTCATTTAAGGAAGGTTAATGTGCAGAACTGGCTCCGTGCCGCAGGCAGAAGATCCCATAATCCTAACAAGTGTCACATACTGTAATTGATTGATCAAATCTAAGCTTTGCTAATGCTTTAAACACCCCATCTGTTCTCAGAGACCTGAGCAAAGGAACGTACCAGCGTCTTACGGCTTCCAATTAGCCAGAGCAATTTCACAATTAGACAATTGATTTAACGATGGATTATGTCAAGCTGGGGAAGATAAACACTTCTCATGTCGAGGAAAAAATTTACTGTTCCCATTTGAGAGGTTATTACGGGGATAATACTTAAAATGGGAATGATGCGATATGTTGGCTGTTATATAGACATGCTCTGGTCCCTTCTATGGGTGAACCCCAAGATTATGGGGTGAGGAGGCAGTAAAGAAAAGGTGAGGATCGTCGCTGCTGTATAAAAATATTCAGGAGATAAGGAGGGCCTTTGATAACGTTTATTAACATTAGTGGCCTGACAAAGGAGCTAGTACAGCTCTGTAGCGCATAACCCTCGTATTAAGAGGTTAATTAAATAACTTATTCCATAGCGCTTTCGAGTCATTTATGTATTACCCCCTACCAAGCTGGGTACTCATTTTACCGACCTCAGAAGGATGGAAGGCTGAGTCAACCTTGAACTACCTGAACTACATGGGGATTGACCCCACAACCTTCAGGTCGTGAGCGAGAGCTTAGGACTGCATTTTTGCTGTCTTAGCACTTTTTGCCACACAAGGCTCTATTAAAGATGCTACTTATCTTCTGAATATGTGGACAGTAGTACCAATCTTCACTTTTTTATTACAGGGGTTGAAGGGTTAACTGTAAGATTGTAATGACTGTGCAACAGGTAAGTTGAGTGGAGTGTGGACAGGGTAACTGTAACGACACTGTAGCACTGACGTCAACGTGAGGACACCAGTGAGGTTTCCCATGTATCCCGAAGGCGAGAGATCTATTCTAGTCCCATCTTCTCTATAGCTGCATACTTCTACTTTTCCACCCGATCCAAGACAGGACTACACTATATCTTTGGCCCATGGAATAAGTGCTAGCTTGAGGCACAAGTAAAACGTAGAGTGGCCAAGATGAGCGCAGACTACAAAGTGAATCTGAAAGGCATTGTGGTATTCAACCGTATTGAGTGAGAGTCTGTGAAGAATCAGAGAGCAAGGTTCGGAGTCTGGCCAGAACGTTAAGCCTGGGGACTGATAGCTACTAGCGCCATAGAAAGCTGCAGAGTGGAGTATCAGAAGGGGAACCTGTACTAAATACCACCATGTCCAATGCCTTCTAACCCACTGAGCAGGCTGTGTTATTGAGTTGGATGGTCTCTTGTTTGCCCTACGTCCCTTCCATGACCATTCTTATATGTTCACATGTAGTGGATTATCCACAGTGGATTTTGGTGCACATTAGAGATGAGCGAACCTACTTGTTTCAAGTAATTACTCGATCGAGCACCGCGATTTTCGGGTACTTCAGTACTCGCTTGCAAAGATTCGGGGGGCGGGGGGAGGCGTGACGGAGCGGGGGGTAGCAGCGGGGAACAGGGGGGAGCCCTCTCTCTCTCCTTCTCCCCCCCCCCCACTCCCCGCTGCAACCCCCCACTCACCCACAGGGCCCCCCGAATCTTTTCGCCCAAGTACGGAAGTACTCGAAAATCGCGGTACTCGGGCAAAAAAGGGGCGTGGCCGAGTAGGCTCGCTCATCTCTAGTGCACATCTAGGTCAAAACATGTTAGGCCCCATTTACATTGAGTTTTATTGACGCGGATCCTGTGCCGAAATCCGCCTTGGAATCCACATCAGTTTAGCAGCCTATTGAGATCAATGGTAATTCTTTCTGTATGTTCTGTAGGCGATGATTTAAAATCCACACCGTGGGAAAAAACAATTGACCTGTCAAATCTTGATGTGGTTTCTCTGCGGATTTCATTCTCAGATTTCTGCTGTGGATTAGGCTGGAAATGTAAGTCAGATTTTTCCAATGTGGCTTTTGCCTATGTGAACAAGGCCTTACATGCGGATTTTGATATGGATTTAACCCCAACGTTTGAAGCGGCGAAATCCACAATGAAAATCTGCAGCAAAAGTAACATGCTATAGATTTAAAATCCATGGCGCATGTGAATTCTGCATGGATGGTTAGCACACCATGCGGGTATATTGTGTTAAACTCTCATCCACATGGCTTGTACTGTAAGGCCGGCTTCACACGGGCGTATTTGCATGCGCAAAATGTAGAGAATAGAACCCTTGATTTCAATGGGTTCATTCACAGTTCCGAATTTTGTGAGCCCTTTTAATTAACATATGCGATTTTTCACATGGACCAGTGGTTTGTGGGGAAAAAAACCATAGCATGTTCTATTCTGTTCTGGACAAGAATAGGATATGCGATGTGTTGGGCTCTGTGAACATTGGACGCCATCTGTGTGCTCTCCGATGTTTATTTGCACCTTTTTTTTTATAGGCACAATACAGGTATTCTCTTAGGGCTTATTCATAGGTGCATATAGCAGCTGGGTTTTCACGCCCGGCCAATATACGCTGTCCCTTTCTGCAGGGGGAGGAGACAGGATGAGACAAGAGCAGTGCACGGAGCTCCTGCCCCCTCTTCACCCCTTGCCGCTGTTTGCAATGAGAGGGTGTAACAGCTGCGGACCTAAATTCCACCCCTGTCCCACCCCCTCCCCTTGCAAATAGTGGCGAGGGACGGAAAGAGGGCGAAGAGGGGGCGGGAGCTCAGTGCACTGCTCCCGGCCTGTCCCCCTGCAGAGAGGGGCAGCGTATATCGGCTGGGCGTGAAAACCCGGCGATATACATACATTTGAATAAGCCCTTAGGGTGGCTTCACATGGGCGTATGCCTCCGCACAACCTATTTGTGCCATGAACAAGTCTTTTTGAGCTCTTGTTAGTGTGTTTTACTGTACTTTTGGTTTTTTGTGCACAGGACACACACATGCCCCAATTTAAATGGGTATATAGCCTAATATCTTCCAGATGGGTTTTTTTCCCGTGGAATTGTGCAGGGTATTGCGCACCTCTTTGCTCATTTGCACACACCCCGTAGGCTTCTATGGGGACCTTTAATGCACAAATGCGCACAAAAGTAGAGCGTACTACGTCTTTTTGAAATGAGATTGAAACCATTGAGATCAATGAGTTCTGTTCTCTGCATATTGTGCACGCAGATACAACCGCAAATAAAATGCTTCCGTGTGAAGACGCCTTTATGAATTCAGCCTTACATATCTACGGGAAACAGTTGGAGAGTTGGAGTCTCTTTATAAGGGATGCCCTTGTTTAGCATTACAGAAGGTCCTACTATATAATGACACCATGCAATCTAAGCTTCCAGTGCCAGCGGAGACATCTGATATTCCACTGGCCACAATGCCGCTTGATTTGGATGGCGCCCCCCTCTGGCTCCCATCCATTATTGGACTCGCTATTCAAACATTAATAACCTGGCAAAATTGACCGTTCTTATTATACAGTACTAGTCATACAGTTTTGACAATGTGTCTTTCCTGCGCAGTAACCTTCCTAAATTACCTCTTGCCAAATCATTATTTAGTATTTGTTTGCTTAATTCGCTCAGCTGCTGCTAGGCATCACCCGGACATCTGGGCATGCCCAGCTGCCATATAATGAATTAATCCCTATGTAGAAAGACATCAAGTTGAGTGGAGTTGTCAAAACTCATGCAATCCGTCGTCTTTATTTACCCTGACTGGCAGTCAAAGGGCAAACAGATTATTGAGGTCTCTCTTATCATATTGCAGACGTCTCAGCAATCTGTAGTTTAGAAGTGATGGCGTGTAGCAGATTGTGTGCGCCAGTGTAAAGTAATGATTTCAAGATGTAAGGGTGGGTGGCGAGCCTAGGAGGGTTAATAGATCATAAGGCCCGCTGGTTTCAATGTTGTTCGGTATATATAGAGTTGCTATTATCAGAAATAAGGGCGATGGTTACATTTTTAATATAAAAATAGATGATTCAAAAAGCTTCATGTTGTGCACTAGAGACCAGAAACATAGATAGATCAACCAGCAATCAACCAATCAATGTCTACCTTGCTTAACAAGTCTGTAAAACAATCATTGGGAATAGGAAACCAAGCTATAAAACCATCCAATAGGTGGCGCTGCAGAGGTACTGTTCCAGCTTCTTTATTTGCATAAATTACCCAGAGGAGTATGCATGGCTGTATAAGTCTCCTCACTCATCTCTCAGGTGTCTTCTTGCACCCCTTGTGGGTGGTCTCTTTTGGGAGAGACGATGCCCCCCCAACTCACTCACCCCCTAGGTGTCTCCACACACTGTTTAGGTGCTCTCCTTAAGGAGACACAACACCCCTCTTGACTTACATTTAACTGAAGCATTTATGGACGCCAACTGCATCCTTAGGCCTCGGTCAGATGACTGGTTTTTGCAGCGATTTGCGGATTGCATGACGGATGCGCATCCGCAAATCGCGTGACCGGGGCCGACGATTTGCCGAAAAATCTGCAGCTAGCAGCTTTTTCGGCGAAACGGGCCAGACACGAGGAATCGCAGATCGCGCCGATGTGCGATTCCTTGTGTTCTATATATGCGCTCAATGGGGCCGGCGGCAGCAGCGCCGACCCCATTGAGAACATATACTACAAAGATCATTCCTCCTCTGCCCCAGCTGTAACAGCTGTGGCAGAGAAGAACGATGTTCGCCCATTGAATTCAATGGAGTCGGCAATACAGCCGGCTCCATTAAAAGCAATGGGCTGCCGTCAAGCGTGGGATGAATTTTCGGGAAGGGCTTAAAAATATAAGCCCTTACCTGAAAATCATCCTAAAATGTGTAAAAATAAAAAATATATATATACACTCACCTTGTCCTGCAGACGGAGTTCAGCCGCGGCCGGCCGGCAGTTCTCCTGAACTGCTGTGTGTAGTATTCAGCAGCCGGGGATTTAAAATCCCCACCTGCTGAATGAGCTGCCTCTGATTGGCTCAGCGCAGGGACCAATCAGGGGCAGCTCTCAGCTGTCATTCAATAGCTGAGAGCTGCCCCTGATTGGTCCCTGCGCTAAGCCAATCAGAGGCAGCACTCACTCACCCATTCATGAATGAGTGAGAGCTGCCTCTGATTGGCTGAGGGCTGTGACCAATCAGAGGCAGCCCATTCAGCAGGCGGAGATTTTAAATCCCCGCCTGCTGAATACTACACAGAGCAGTTCAGGAGAACTGCCGGCCGGCCGCGGCTAAACTCCGGCTGCAGGGACAAGGTGAGTATATATATTTTTTTTATTTTTACACATTTTAGGATGATTTTCAGGGAAGGGCTTATATTTTTAAGCCCTTCCTGAAAATTCATCCCGTGCTCGCCGGCAGCCCATTGCTTTCAATGGAGCCGGCTGTATTGCCGGCTCCATTGAATTCAATGGGCGAACATCGTTCTTCTCTGCCACAGCTGTTACAGCTGTGGCAGAGGAGAATAATTTGTGTAGTATATGTTCTCAATGGGGTCGACGCTGCTGCCGCCGGCCCCATTGAGCGCATATATAGAACACAAGGAATCGCAGATAGGCACGATCTGCGATTCCTCGTGTCCTATAATTTATCGGACATTCGCATAAAAAGCGGCCATGTGACAGATCCCATTGCGAAGCAATGGTTCTATATATGCGCAGATCGCATGCGCAAATCACGCGAAAAAACGCCCGCCTGACCGAGGCCTTAGTCATATCGTTCTCTTTGGTGACTCCATCACATTGTTAATACAACTAATCAGATGGGAAGTGTGTGAGCCATATGAACGCAATGCGTAAATTAGTAAGGCTTGATCATGTGATCTATCTTAGGACACTTAGGTGCCGTCTTTTAAATTGCAAGGTGTTCTGAATTTTTAGCCTAGGGATTGTGTTCCAGACGGTTCAATCCTAAAAAGAGAACTTCTGTTTCACTCCTAACAAGATATATCCCGTTTTCAATGCCGTAGTTATTTTTTAGATATTTACCCTAATTTCTTTAACACATATTTTTTGCTGTAACTGTTTTTCCATAGTAAGTTGTGCGCACCATGACACAGTAGACATATAATGGAACTCATTCGGTCCCATTCAGCAAATCAGCATTGCTCTAAGTTATCACAGAATTATCGGGAATATAAGCATAAAAATAACAATTACAGACACAATCACTACTGGGGGGCACAGAAAAGGGTACTGTTTTTTTTATTAATATATAACTTATTAAAAAATAATAATTATTTGAAAAAGCCTAATTGCACCCTAAACCGTCCAAAACACTGGTCCAAAGATGGAAAAGCGGAGTAACTGACCCGAAAAGGGCAACCCCACACTGGAACCTAACTCTACCTCAGCCTACCTTACCTTGATCTGATCCAATAATATATATTAGACCAAAAAATATTAATTTCGGTCATTATGCAGCCAGTATATTCAACAGTCAAGATGTCATTCATACCAATTTATATGAATGATATACTTACTCCTTTTATCCTACATGTTTCACCCCTAGATTCAAGCGGCTCATCAGGGACCACCAATCCACAACTTGTCAGTCAAGTTTTATATGTAACACAATATATGTAACCAAATACCTCAGATATAAATGTTGTCAAATCTTCTTTATACCCAACTATGGTTTCTAGAGGCTCCCATTGTTAGATAACATACCTGCATACAGTTTGGGGGGCTTTAAAAGTTAAATATTAATTGTAAAAGGCAGTACACTTTTCTGTGAACTCTTGCTCTAAGATATATCATGTGAGCTGTCTGAGAGCAAGCTTCTATCTGAAAGATGCCTCCTTGGCCAACAGTCAACTAGTCCAATACTAAAACTAATGCAGATATTTTTATACAGAACCTACATTGTGGATGGTTTCTCATTTATTTGGTCTTCAGATATCATCCAGTTCAGTTAGCCATTGTGCAAATATCTGTTCAATCTTTGGGGTAAAAACTGATATGCCATATAGCCAAAAACACAATACTAATTCAGAGGCACTTTAGTGTAAGCGGCCCTGGAACAAAATGGACCATAGGGAGACTTGTAGGGCATCCTATGACTATATACTGGTAGTAATAGTCAAATAACAGAGCTTTCGGGTTCTTATAGCATCATCTTTCTCCACCTCATAACACCACATAATGAAACAATTTTGGTAAGTATGGTTCACATCTCCACTAAACATTGCCAGTTTTCCATTCTGTGATAGGAGCAGAAAACCAAAAATGACAGACAACCCAATCCATAGCATGAAGGACACTAATGGGGTCTGAATTTTTTCGACGTATCCATCATTGTACCTAAAAGAATAGCGCAGACTTTGAAAGGAACCTCTGTAGCCTCCAGTACTCAGAGATACATTTACATACCTTGTGGTCATAAGCCGTAACCAGTATGAACAATAGGTCCACAATTAAATACACCATTGTATGTTTAGTGCCAACTTATTCCACAGTGTTTTCAGGTAATTTATTTACCCACCACCAAGCTGGGTACCCATTTTACCGACTTCGGAGGGGTGGAAGGCTGAGTCAACTTGAGCTGGCTACCCAACCCAAGCGGGTATTGAACTCAGAACCTTCAGGTCGTGAGTCAGAGCTTAGGATTGCATTCCTGCTGCCTTAACATTCTACGCCACACGAGGCTACAATATAAAATCGGCTACCACTGAGAAAAGGTTTTTTCCTACATGGAGGTCGGCGCGGTGTTTGTTATCACATGCTGACTTTGCCAGGGGACGTTGCAGGAACGAGGGACAAGTGAATATGAATAGAAGCATCCCAGACTTTACATCACCTAATCTATAGGCGCCATAAGTCAATTTATAGTGCTTATAGTTAATAACAGGTTCCACAATCTATCAGGCTTTTCAAAACAGAGCATTTTGGGACTTGCAGTTGCAGGTAGGCCGATAGAGGTCTTGAAGCTGCAGCATATTTTTGTGAATGAGCCTGATCGTCACCGGTGGGTAATATTTCACTGAGATCCCAAGAGAGATGATTGTTTCAAAGACAAATTAGAGCTTTGTACCATTAGCAAATTGGTCTAATTATCTTAGGTGCCCTGAGCTCCTGGTGTCAACTCCAGTTTGCCTTCGTTATTTGAAGTGCTAATTGTCTCTTTAGAGTAATGAGAGGGAGGGTTCAATCTCTAGCAAGTCGGAGCTAAATATTTCTGCTCATCTTACCATAGCCACAACCTAGGCTAAGACGTAACTTTGTATTCTTGCAGGAACTTATGTACAGTTGATGTATTTTTGATTTTAGATTGGACTTCTGACCATGCATTTACTAGTGTGGTGGATGATATCTTCCCACCGAAGACAGTAGAATTCATGAGTTACAAGCATCGTTCAATGAAAAAAGTTGCTATAGGCCTACAAGACGTCATGATGGCTTGTCTTGGCAATAATTGATGTCTAGCCCTCCACTAAAACATGTATTATTGCTTATGCTTACTTTTAATATCAGGTGTCTGGTGATGTGTGAACAGAGTTTCTCCAGAGACTTCTGTCTTCTATTCAGATCATTCGGCTTCTCAATGTCATTTTCATGATTTCTATGGTTGCATCATCCATCTTGTTCCTAGTCATCTTCTTCTTTTCCATTCAACTCTTAGAAGCATATTTGTCTTTTCAAGGGAATTGAGTTGTCTCATATCATGTTTGGATTATTGCCATGAGCTAATTGTATTCAATTATATCTTATATTGGATTACATTTGCTAATTTACTATATTTTTTTATGCAGGGAGTTGATGCCAAGGACATTAGATGGCCAGATCACCATGGAAAAGACTCCCAGTTACTTTGTGACAAAGGAGGCCCCAGCTCGGATTGCTGCCATGTCAAAGGATGCTAAGCTGATTGTGGTGGTGAGGGACCCGGTAACCCGCGTCATATCGGACTATACTCAGACGTTGTCCAAGAGACCAAACATCCCTACATTTGAGAGCTTGACATTGAAAAACAGTACTACGGGTCTTATCGACATCTCATGGAGTGCCATCCAGATTGGAGTCTATGCCAAGCATTTGGAGAATTGGCTCCAGTATTTCCCTATGAAACAGATCCTCCTTGTGAGTGGAGAAAGGCTGATCACGGATCCTGCCGGAGAGCTGGGACGTGTCCAGGACTTCCTGGGACTTAAACGGATCATCACAGACAAGCATTTTTATTTCAACAGGACTAAGGGTTTTCCGTGCTTGAAAAAGGCAGAAGGAAGCAGTAAACCCCACTGTCTGGGGAAAACCAAGGGCAGGACTCACCCCAATATAGACCCACAAGTTGTCCAGAGATTGCGAGAGTTCTACAGGCCATTCAATATGAAGTTCTACCAAATGACTGGCCATGACTTTGGCTGGGACAGCTAACGGATATATCATATATATCATATGCAGTATATATTTTTTTTAACACATAAATGCAGAGTAAATATTCAGCATCACATCTTCCTGTACGCAGGATAGAACGAGTATATTGTGTTGTTTTACAGCTTTTCTTTCCTATAGTGTATATGAAGTCTTATTTAATTAAATCTTTAGTTACTTATCTTCAGGGTGATTTGACTGCTTAGTTGAAACTTTTTACAAGCATGTTTTTCTAAAATATTATTCCAGATGGGAAACTTTCTTACATTGTAGCTCTTTAGCATCAATATCTTGGTACTGGTGTATTATGTCGCCACCAGAAGTTAGGGGTTTGACAGGAGGAACGCCCCTATCACACCCCCAGCTCCCGATTGGCTGCTAAATGAGAAGAGCTCAGAGGAGTCAGACATCAGGCTGCAGTGATTTCTCACTTGGATGGAGGGTTAGGGTGAGGGGTAAGTGTAACAGTTAGGCTTAAATTAATAATATAAGCCTAACTGTTATACTTACCCCTCACCCTAACCCTCTATCCCACCCACTAATTACAACACGCTGCATTTCCCCTGCCTGACCGCTCTCTACCCCTCCGCTTACACTGAGACCTGGCCACACTGCTGTCATTCTCCCCGCCGCAGTCGTTTCTGCTGTGGTCCCCCATGGAGACCTGGCCACGCCGCTGTCCTCCTACCCGCCGCAGTTCTTTCCGCTGTGCTCCCCGACGGAGACCTAGGCGCAGTCTTTCTTTCTTTCTTCTGAGTGCCAGATGGCACTTAGGAGGTGAGACACGCCCCCTGCCAATCAGAAGCTGGGGGTGTAAGTCCATGTCAATACTGCTGTATTAGGGCGACACCCCTAACTTCCGGTGGCGACATAATACACCAGTACCCAATATCTTTATATTGACTTGTCCTTACAAACTGTAATACAAGGTAAAAACCCTACTTGCCCTATCCATGATTGCACTATGTATAGTATGCCCATGATGGTTTGCACCAGATTCATACTTTTTTTCTAAAACGTACACTAAAGCTTCTCACCGCTTTATCGATATGTTGGGGAAGAAAACAAGACCCTTGAATGCTATTTTCTTCTTCTTTTCATCTCACCAGTAACTGCAGTGAAAGGCAGTTATCACTAATGTAAACACTTGCACGGTTTATGCTCTACTACACAAGTTGAACCACCTTGTGGGTTTGCACTTTATGCAAATTTATGAATAAAGCACTATGGGCTATACTCTCTTAACCTTCCTAGAGTCCAGTTCAGTAGTGATCCAAGAACTCAAAAATTAAAGTGAATTTTATAAATCAAACTCTAGTTGCATTAGGAGGTCTAATCTATAAAGTACAAACATGCAATATATAATTTTCACCATTTCACCCATTTCATGTTTTTTTACTTTACTGTACAATGTAGGCAGCCATTTTGAACTGCGGGTGTTTGTCTCATATTTCCTATCAGGGCATATTAACATCATAGAGTGATGGTCCCTTGCTTGAGACTTCCCCTTCTACAAGCTGAATTGGAGAGTGAGTTTGTAGGAGCAGCTCCTATTCTGGTGAACTTCACCCCTTGTGCAAATTGCATGGATGACCATTTATGGATGCTGTCAAAAATTTGCCCCCCGAGACATGTCTTTCCCCAGCAAAATCATTTGTGTTCCAGGGGTGAAGCCATGGGTGCAAGCTGATTGCTGCAGCAGGTGCATTTTGGAAGTGGTTGTCTCTGATATGACTACCCCTTTAACAATATTTTAGAGAAGGGCTCATGCATATGACTACATAACAGTTCCAAATTGTATGAAGCTATGATGCAGTATCCATATACAATACAGCACCATGGCCTATGGGGTAATGCTGTATCTGTATAGGTCTCTAATTTCATAGGCCGGCATAATTGGAGCTATTGGATACAGTATTATAGGATATTTTCCTCTGAAAGCATTGCTTCTAATAGAGAATACCCCTATAATACAGAGTTGTACACAAGCACCATGTGGTGATGCATTGACTGTCTACAGCTTCTTAGTATCAAGCTGAATTGACCTCTTGTTCCTATGTACAGGCCCTATATACAAATTGGGCACAATGACATCACTGAGGCGCAGAGTACTTACCGCTTCCAACCTGAATACATTGCGTAGGCAAGCAACATGGCAGCGTCCAATGTATGTAGGAGATCGGAAAACTTGAAAAAGTTTCAGGAAATCTTAGTCAAAGTTCTTAATAATTGTGGAAACAGTTTGTAGCTGTTTGAGCATTTACGTGAAGTTTTTCAATTGTACCTTTCAAACATATCATTTAGATGCATTTGTTTAACAATTAACACATCTCATTATTCTGCTAAATTACCCACAAATAATTGTGTTTTCTCATTTTCCACAGTTTGTATTATGATTACTTTATTTCAGTGACACATGCGGTAAATGGCTTCATTTATCTTACCGGAGAAAACGGTCTTTTTATCGCTTTTATTTCTCACCACCTACATTGTTAGGACTTACCATATAAACTGAAGATTTAAAGGGGAATGGCACCATCATTTTCTTGTTGATTAGTTTATGCTTCAGCGTACCAAAGTCTTATTTTAATTGTCTACAGACAATTGCCACAAGGAAAGACGAATGTCCCATTTAGACAGGACGACAGTCGTCTAAGCGACTGCACGAGCGCTGAAGTCTCCGCTAAGGTCGTTAGCGATCGTGCAGAGCATTTAGACAGGCAGAGTTCACGCTGGATCGCTGGGTTTTTGCTGGTTTCTTGCTCAGCACATCGCCTTCTATGTGACGCAGGGAGCGTTTACAGTGAGAATCATGTGATCCACCGATTTCTTTATGCTAACTCTGCAGTTACTCAGCCTGTGAGTACTAAGAAGAAGTCGTCCGCGCCGGCTGTGGCGGGAAGATGCGTCTTGTGAGAGGCAAGTAACTTCCTTGAGGTTCAGAATACGTTCTATGGCTTCCCTAAGACTACTGCTGCATCTTCTTCTGCACCAGGCATGCTCATCCCATTAAAGTACAAGAATCAGAGTCCTCCTGCTATCGGACTGTGGAATTAATGACCGTATACGCACTAGATAGCAGTTGTGTGCTGGAAGAAGGAACCCATTATTTCCGAAACGAGTTGCACTTTTTTCTGTTTACACTGAATAAACCATTATTTGTTTATCTCTTCGACAAGTTTTCACTTAGTCCACAATTTCTGGAATAACTTATAGCCTTTTGGTTTATACTTGACATTCCTCTGGTGCTGCTAAGTATATTGGGACACTCTGAGTGCAAGGGTTTTTTATCTTCTTTATTTCTAGATATAAAAGGTGAAACAGAAACCTGCGGATCTCATAAAGGTAACACGTTTCTATCAATTACTAAAGATAATTCCCTTACCCAACTTGTACAGGACCTGACCAAAAAGGAGGCCATTTTGGACTTCATATTAACCAACAGACCTGACAGAATAACCAGGGTGCAGGTTGGGGGGCACCTTGGAAATAGTGTCCACAATATACCGTATATACTCGAGTATTAGACGACCCGAGTATAAGCCGAGTCAAAAAGTTTTACCACAAAAAACTGGTAAAACTTACTAACTCGAGTATATACTAGGTTAAAAAAACCCTGTAATATTCACCTCCCAGACGGCGTCTGTGCCCACGGCGTAGTGCTCTCCCCAGCGGTGCAGCAAGCTGCTTGAGAATTCTCCCCTCTGTCATCTCCCTGCTTGGCTTTCAATTCCCCCGTCGTCAGCGCTGTGTAAGTAAGCACTGTGATTGGATTGATAATTCATTGAAGGGCTGTGAATGACCGAGCATTGGCTGTGATTGGCTGGCGCTCGATCTAATCACAGCGCTTACTTACACAGCGCTGACGGCAGAGGAATTCAAAGCCGAGCAGGGAGATGACAGCGGGGAGAATTCTCAAGCAGCTTGCCGCACCGCCAGGGAGACCATAGCGCCGGTGACACAGACAGTGGCTGGGAGGTGAATATTGCGGTTTTTTTTTTTACCTCACTCGAGTATAAGCTGAGGGGGGCTTTTTCAGCATAAAAAATGTGCTGAAAAACTCGGCTTATACTTGAGCATAAACGGTAATACATTTCAACTTGTCTTTCAAAAGAGAGTTTTATAAGGAAGCTACGAAAATACTAATCTTTAGGTAGGCAAAGTTTGACCAATTCAGAGATGACCTTAACCTTACTGACTGGGACAATGTCCTCAAAAATAAGAGCACAGACAATAAATGAGAAATATTTAAAAACATACTGTGAGCGGTTCATATCTTACAGACATAAGAGTTAGGAGTAGGAGAAAATCAATGTGGCTCAATAAAGATGTTAAGGGGCAATAAACAGCAAATAGAAAGTGTTTAAACTACTAAAACAAGAAGGCAGTAAAGAAAAAAAAAACTAACCCTAAACTGATCTTCAATTATATAAATAGTAAAAAGATTAATACTAAAAGTGTTGGCCCTTTAATAAATAATGTAGGAGAAATTGTAGATGGTGATGAGGAGAAAACAAATCTATTAAAATGTTTTTTATCCAGTGTATTCACAAAGGAAAATGAAATGTCTGATGAGATGCAGAATGATAAAGTAAACTCTCCACTAAATGTCACCAGTCTAACCCAGGAAAAAGTGCAGAGCCACCTTAAAAAGATTAAAATAGATAAATCACCATGTCCCGGTGGCTTACATCCCCGGGTTCTAAAGGACTTAAGCAATGTGATAGACAGACCGTTAGTTCTTATATTTAAGGACTTCATGGTGGTGAGGTCTGTTCCACTGGATTGGCACATAGCCAATGTGGTGCCAATATTCAAAAAGCAAACCAGGAAACTACAGGCCGGTAAGTCTTACTTCTATTGTGGGTAAAATGTTTGAAGGGTTTCTAAAAGATACTATCCTGAAGGACCTCAAGGAAAATAGCTGTATAACTCTGTATCAGCACGGGTTTATGAGAGACTGCTCCTGCAAACTAATCTGATCAGCTTCTATGAGGAGGTAAGTTATAGACTGGACTTGGAAGAGTCATTGGATCTTATGTACCTGGACGTTTCCAAAGCGTTGGATACTGTGCCACATAAAAGGTTGGTATATAAAATGAGAATACTTAGTCTGGGTGAGAATGTGTGTGAGTGGGTAACTAACTCGTCAGTGATAGAAAGCAGAGGGGGGTTATACATAGTAAATACTCTGATTGGATCTCCATTACTAGAGTGCTACTACCAGGGGGGAGGTATTCGGTCCTATTATTTTTAATATAAGGGTAACATGGACAGGGAAAATGAATTTGGGATTTTCGTTAACTGTAAGCTTAACTAGAGTGACCAGTATCAGGCAGCTGCTACCAAGGTCATTGGGTGCATCACAGGAGGTCCAGAGGCATATGATGAGATCATTGTTCTTCTTCTTTACAAGTCACTGCTCAGACCACACATAGAATATTGTGGACAGTTTTGGACGCCCGGTACTCAAGAAGGACATGTCAAAGCTTGAGCGGGTACAAAGGGGGGCAACTAAAGTAATAAATGGAATAGGCGGACTATAATACCCAGGGAGGTTATCAAAATTGGTTAATAAGTTTATTAATAATGATCTTTATTTATATAGTGCCAGCATATTTCGCAACACTTACAAGACAGTGGAAACAGAGACAAAACCATAGTCATAGTGAAAGAAATTGAAGGAAACAGTAGGGGTGAGGGGCTCCAATGAGATTACATATAATAATATACAGATAATGGGGTGATACAGAAGGTAAAGGAGCTGGAGATATGCACGGTATGGGGAGGTAGAGAATAAGGGAAGCTATACACATAGACAATGGACAGACTTAACCCGTATAGTGGCTGAATCGGTGTGACTGTAGGGGGCGGTTGGTGCCGGCTAGCAGGGATTGCAATCAGTAGGACAAGGAGTATGTTAAAAGAGGGGTTTGGTTTAGGAGATATGGTATGCCTCCTGAAGAGGTGCGTTTTTAGAGCACGCCTGAAGATTTGTGTATCAGGGATTGCCCGGATGGTTTTCGGTAGCGCGTTCCAGAGGACTGGTGCTGCTCTGGAAAAGACATGGAGGCAGGAATGAGAGGTTTGAATTAAAGGGGCGCTTAATCTGATTTCGTTAGAGGAGTGGAGGGTGCGGACCTGGTAGTGGATTGAGATGAGGGAAGCAATGTAGGGCGGCCCGATGCTATGGTGAGCTTTATGGATGAAGGTAGTGAGTTTGAATTGAACTCTGTATTTGATGGGCAGCCAATGCAGTGACTGGCACAGGGCAGAGGCGCCCGAGTAGGGGCCAGACAGGAAGATGAGCCTGGCTGCCGCATTCAGGATGGAATGGAGAGGGTAGAGTCTGGTGCAGGGGAGGCCGATCAGCAATGAGTTGCAATAATTGAGCCGAGAGTGGATGAGGGCAATAGTGAGCATTTTTAAGTGTGTCCACGGTGAAAAAAGGGCGGATTCTTCAGATGTTCTTGAGGTGCAGGTGACATGTTCAGGTCAGAGATTGGATGTAGGGGGTAAAGAAGAGATCGGAGTCGAATATGACCCCAAGGCAGCGGGCATGCTGGGAGTTATGGTGGTGTCACACACTGAGATGGAGATGTCAGGAGGAGGTCGGTTAGTGGAGGGCAGAAACAACAGTAGGTCAGTTTTTGAGAGCTTTGGTTTCACGTAGAGAGACGACATAGTGTTAGAGACAGCCGACAGACAGTTGTGGCGTTCTGAAGGAACGGTGCTGTGATGTCACGGGAAGAGGTGTATAGCTGGGTGTCATCAGCATAGAGATGGTACTGAAAGTTTAAAAAAAAGATGACTGAGGGGCAACCAAATAACTATGTATAGGTATATCAGGGGACAATACAGAGATCTCTTCCATCATCTATTATACCCAGGACTGTGACTAACAAAGGTGCCCTCTATGTCTTTCCTGTAAGAGCAGTGAGACTATGGAACTCTCTGCCTGAAGACTTGGTAATGGCAAACTGACTAAAAGAGTACAAGAGGACCTGGATGCCTTTCTTGGGTGTTACAATAGTACATGTTATATCACTGATTACTTCAGAAGGGTCGGTGATCCGGGGATTATTCCGATTGCCAGATTGGACTCAGGAAGGAATTTGTTTCCTTGATTGAGGAAAACCTGCTTCTACCTCATTGGGGCTTTTGCCTTCCTCTGGATCAATGTTGGATAGTAATAGGTTTAACTGGATAGATATATGCAATACAGAGAACAAAAGCCATGGCAATGCTTACAGTGACCAGTCAGACGGCTGCTTCTATTTTCTGCTCTATTCTTTTTTATTTATATTGTGTTCTGCAATTTCTTATGCAGAACAAAGCAGATCTCTCATCAAGGATATCATACATATATATACAGAAAAGAAAAAGTCACAATACAATCCAGTTACGCAAAAGATCTGAGACCCAACCAATGAGCCAGAGTGCAGAGTACCTCTATGGGTGCCAAGTCATACCATGCTACCACTGCAGCTGCTACCTGGCAGGGGTTTTCCTACAAAACAGTCACTTTGGTCTTCTATTAGACGCAAATAGTATACATTTTAATAGAAATGGACCTTTTTGGTTGAAATACTGTAAATTTAGAGATGTTTATATTAGCAGGAAAACTCCTTTATTAGTTGATTGTAACAGTCATAGATATCTCCTGTCTATGCTCAATTTTAGTGTTGAAATTACGCAGAATAGAGGTAATACGAAGTTACCCAGAATACCATGTAACTTTTATAACTTCCTAATGTATAGTTTCCTGAGCTTAGGTGCAGATAATGGCAATACTGGGTGCAATAAGGAAGTATGGAAGCTCTACCGTACATAATATTTTTGCAGCAAACAACACATATTTGTCTAGACAACTGAAGAGTTAAGAAACATGGCATTCTGGGTCATAGCTCTGCAGAAATCAACAACAGCGTAGTGCAAAACAAAACGGCGCATAATAGGGATCCATTAGTCTGCCGATCACATTGCTGCCAGTAAATTGTTTTAATGTGCAAAAATTGTCAGTGTCTTATTACATGAGAAACTGATGTGATTTGCTTTTAGCAAAGTGAAGTTCCTAGCAAATTCCTAGCGTGTAGGACAAGTGAAACCCACAGGTATTAACACGCTGGTACCGTGATTCAGAGCAGCGATCATCTTGTACACAAATAAATTGCTTTTAAAAAGAATGAAGAAAGAAGAGAATAAGAGAAGCTTTTCTGAAAGGGAAGTTCAGTCTATAAGAAAGTTTGAAAGTTTTCCGCAGTGTTTACTGGTGCTAACTGTATGGTACATATTGGCCAACAGCAAGAAAGAAATAATGCGATTTGTGTCACTGCGTATTGTAAATAGTGGCCATTTCTCGCAGGTGTTTGTAAACTAGAGATACAATAGACAGCTGTTTTGTTTGGTGTAAATGGAGATCTCAGCCAAAAATAGGCAAAACTAGGGGTGGAGAGATGGGTTGGCCTGGCTCAGTGACAGGAAAGGGGCAGGTGATGCCCCAGCAATGGATTGGCTGTTACACGCACACAGCATGTAAGATCCTGCAAGCTCCAAGGCGCTCCGGCGCTTGTGCTGGCCCGCTATGCCGAGGACCTAACTGGAGGACCGGACTGACAGAGAGCTGCAAGCCACTCCGACGCTTCAGCTGGCCAGCTATGCCAAGGATCCGACTCACAGCTGTTCTCTGCTCAGGCGCTGTGGATGGCCGGCTATGCGGAGGACCGCACTGACAGTTGGCAGCTATGCCGAGGACCGGACTGACAGCTGGCACTCCACTTCAGCACTGTGCTGTTTGGCTATGCCGAAGAGCGGAAAGACCCTGTCTTTCCCTAAATCATAGGCTAAAGCTATTCTGCCCGGCAACGGCTCACTTCAGATTGGCTGTTTGCTAATAAATTCCTGATTGGTGGGAGGGGGAGGAGGTGAGACAAGCCCGGGAAAGTGAGCAGGGTGAGGCATGAAGTAAGTCAGAAAGAGAGAAAAGTGCGGGAAAGACCAAAGGAAATGAAGGAGGAGTCAGAGATGAATTGGTGTTATAGAAGTGATCAGGAGAGGAGGTAATCTGCAGAGCTGCAGCAGAACCTCACTTTGATAGAGATTACAAGCAGGAGTAAAACACCAGGAGCAAGCCATGGAGAACAGGAAAAAGGACTAAACCAAGTCTGCATAACTGTGATCGTAACTTACCCTTGAATTTGTCAAGAATCAGCAGAAGTTCAGTTGAGTCAGCCTGCTTTAGTCACTCCCATACTTCTACGAATAACTGGCTGGTTCATCCTTACTAACAGTGAGAGCAAGAGTAAAAGGAAGTTTTTGAGGTATACCTACCTTCAAGATTACTGTAAGAGTTAATGCTTGACTTAAACCTACCAAGTGTGAATTGTGTATTGTACTACTGTTATCAGCGTTGAGCAAACTGTATACCTTCGGTTTACCACAAAAGCTATGTGGACTCATCTCATTATTTCATCCTCAGACAACACAAGTTCCCCCTCAAAGGTACTGGCATCACATGACACTACACCTGCATACCCCGACATCGTTATCTGTTATTAGCACAGGGTGCAGACGAGTTGGGCCCTACCTAGCCATTGCAGTAGGAGAGGCTACAGCTCCACAGTTGACAATACCATCTTATTCCATGAGGCCTTTCCTCGCAAAGGCCTTGCTCTGTTCTCTGCACTATCACATTGCTTAATTTCCTTAGAACCTGGTGGTGTATGTCATTGGGACCAGGGATTTGTCTATTTTAATCTTTTTAGGATGGCTCTGCACTCCTTCCTGGGTTAAACTGGTGACATTTAGTGGAGTTTACATTATCACTCTACATCTGATCTGCCATTTCATTTTCCTCTGTGAATACACTGGGGGAAAAAACTATTTAATAGATTTGTTTTCCCCTCATCGCCCTCTACAATTTCTCCTACATTATTTATTACAGGGCCAACACTTTCAGTATTAACCTTTTTACTATTGATATAATTGAAGAACAGTTTAGGATTAGTTTTACTCTCATTGCCAATAAGTCACTCTGTGTCCACCTTTGCTGCTTTTATCTGCCTTTCACATAATTAATTTTTTTTCATTCTAGGTTTTTAGTGCTTTTTTGCTGCCTTCTTGTTTTAGTAGTTTAAATTCTTTCTCTTGGTTGTTTATTGTCTCCTTTACATCTTTATTGAGCCACATTGGTTTTCTCCTATTCCTAATTCCTTTATTCCTGTAAGGTATGAACCGCTCACGTAAGTATTTACGATGATTTTAAATACTTCCCATTTTGTTTGTACTCTTATTTTTGAGGACATTGTCTCAGTTAATAAGGTTAAAGGCATCATTAAAGAGGTATTGTCATAAAAAAAAAAATTCTATACTTACCTATTCCTCCCCAGGCAGTCTTTTTACCACATCTTCTCCTCCCCGATCTTCTCCTGGCTCCTCCAGTCCCCAGGGTCATCCTAGCTCCCTGAAATTGTTTTTAAGAACCTTCCTCCTACCTCTAACTTTGTCATTGGTGCCGATGTGTACCATGGCCACTCGATCCTTACCAGCTTCTCCCAGTTATCTGTCAATCTGATCTGCAATGCATCGAATTCAAGCAAGGAAGACAATCCCAGTGTTTTTAGCAGATTTTCCTGTCTATCTCCCTAATAACTGAGTCTCCCACTACCAGGACCTGTCTAGCCTGCCCTGCGCTCCTATCCCCCTTCTTACTGGAGCAGTCATCCCCCTGGTGGTCAGAGGCCATGTCCTGCTGCACCATTGCTAACCCTGTAATATCACTCTTATCTGCCAACTTCACAAACTTGTTGGGTTGTGCCAGTTCAAGACTAGCCTCCCGAATTCTCTTCCCTCTACCCCTCCTTCTATCTGTCACCCTGCTAGCAGCCTGCTCATACTGCTCTCCCAAACTACCATCGACCTCCACATACACCCCAGTGGGTGCCTGCTCAGTGAGCAGCAAACCACTTTCTATGGTGCCAAAGGATCTCAGTGTTAGAAGCTGTGCATTTGGATACAGGATCTGGGCTTCCAAATGCGCAACACACATTCTGTACAACAGTATGCACCCTCGGCTGACTGTTCAAGGATTGCACCCCTCTTCATATATTAAGCGCACCTCAGCTCCTCCATCTGCCTACACAGAAATATAAGGCAGGTTCAACCTGGCGTATATTTCTGCTATAATTCATGCCATTTAAATTCTACATACATGTGTCATACTGGTGTGACCACACCCCCTTACAATAAGCCATACCCCCTTTTTGAGAAAGTGGCGTAGAGGACTTAAAATCATAAAAAAGCTTTATGAACTTTCCCCAATGTATTCCAGATTTTCCAGGATAATGAAGTAGGAGATGGTCAGGGAGTGGGAGAGAAAAAAGTCCAACAAGTGTCCATAGGGAGAACAGACCTCCTCCAGTGTAAAATAGACATTCTGGGATTATTATATTGATGACCTATTCTTTGGATAGGTCATCAATATCAGGTCAAATTCAGGCACTGCTTCCTGGTCAGCTGTTTATAGGACCCATAGTTTACAAGAACTAGCATGGCACCATGCATTCATACATTGTACAGTGACCCAGAATCGTATGGCAAGCTTACTCCCATCCACTTGAATGGTTCTGACAGTGCAGTACTGATTACAGCTGTTACACTATGTACAGAGTGGGCGGCGTGGGGTGGAGCTTAACTCCTGCCCCCTCCCCGCCCTTGTCCATAGCCAGCAATGGGAGTGGGTGAGACAGAGCAGAGCTTAGCTCCGCCCCATCCCGCCCCCTCCCATTGAAACACCGGAGTGGAAGAAAGAGGCAGAGAGCAGGTGAGGGAGAGGGGGGAACTGCTAAGATGGAAGCGTATATTGGTCAGCTGTGAAAACGCTGATATACGCTCAGACAGACAGGCAGTCTATCAAACCACCCCATCGTCATGGTTTGATAGGCATTCTGCCAAGCAGTCCAGCTCCCTGCAATCTCATACCAGGGAAGGGGGACGTTTTGGAAATCTGCATGCAGAATCAAACCCATTTGTATATTTGTATGAGCCCGGCCTTAAAAAAAGATTGTGTGGCATTTTATTTAATGGAGAATACAAGTATTTGCTAAGTAGACATGTCAGAAGAAGTGACTGGTCTTCTATAAAGTAACGCTATTTCTAAAAATTGCCTATTCGTTGATTTGAAAAACTCAATTGCTCCGCCAAAATAAAAATCTAAATAAAACTAATAAAAAAATGTAAAAAATAAAAGCTGCATACTAAAATGTAGATGACATGCCTCTCCACAGGAACTGGATACAAACTTCCAGGTTCCATAACCCTGCACCTTCGCACCACAGCACAATATACTGTTAGAGGGTAAGATCTTGCTATATATTGTGCTTTGAGTACAAGAGCACTATATACTGTATATCTTCCAGTTTTAGTGGGGACCATAATGGAGGGGTTGGCTGTGCTAGATGAGAGGCTCTGTGAGAGGCTAAGTAATGGTTATATTCTTTAAACCTGTAATATACAGACTGTGTCCCAGCCTTATGGCAATAGGAGTGCTGCTTCTGTGCATATACTTGTCCTAATATACAGCCCAATGATGTGCCAAGTTTCATTTGTTTATACTGTGTTAAAGTTGAGTGTATATGTTTGTGTGATTCTGGTCAGCAGCCCCTGCACTGGGAATGTGATGCTGGAGGGACACACCCCTAGGAGGTCAGCCTGCCTGTCTGCAGACCCAGTATGAGAAGGAAGCAGGATGTGACGACACAGAGAGAGCAGCAGCCATCTTTGCAGAGAGAGAACCAAGTGTCTGTGCTGCATTGAGAGTGTGTGGAGATCTTAGAGGACTTTCCTGTGCAGCTAACCTGTGTGTAATTCAGTCCAGAGGCAGACAGAGTATAAAGAGACAGTATGTTCAGTGGAGCCATGCTGAAAGGACTGTGCCCAGTGGCTAACCAGTAATACTGACATTGTGGCTGTGGACATTGCCACCAAAGTTAAAGACTGGCAGTGCTGTTGAGTACCGGACGGTAACTGCACAACCCCTGGCTTATATCACACCGCGGTGTATGGATTCTGCAGGACTGTCAGGGTGCTGAGCTACTTGCTGTTGGATTCCATTTCATCCATTTGGTTTTCCTGCCTGCTGAGAAGAATCTTATTGCCTCGGATGTTGTGATAACCGTGAGGAGAGGACGCTTCGCTATACAAGAAAGGAACGACATTGGGCCCCAACGCGCGCTTCTACAAACTGTAAGCAGTCCACCCGGACCACTGGTAAGAGGGGTGCGCACCCAAATGTGAAGTTAGGGTCAGTTAGGGATAGTTTTGGGACTATTGTTCTTTCAGTGTCCGTGCTGTGGAGGTGGACATAGTAAACGTGGAATATATTGTGAAATCTAACTTGAATTGTTCAAACTATACTGTGTATTGTGCTTGTCCTTATTCCTGTTCTTTTACCATTAACTTGCCTTTATTAACCTGTAGTAAATACATTTTTCTTAACTTGACCACCCCGTGTGCATCCTTTCTGGTTGCGGAGACCAAACCACCTGCCTTGCTCTCGGTTCACAAATTGGCGTTAGTCGGCAGGATCCGCTTTCCAGAATGGACGGCAACGCACCAGTTAGAGGGGATGGTGCCAGAGGAGGAATGCCAGCAGGAGCTATAGTGAGTCAGTTAGTTAAATTTGATGGCAATAATATGTCTGTGAGTATGTGGGTGGAGCAGATAAGAATGGTACAGCGAATGTACCAGACCGCACCAGAAGTACTAGTAGAGCTAGCAATATTGACGTTACAAGGTGATGCTAAGACCACAGTGATATTAAGGCCATTCTATCAAAGGCAGACATTTGAGCAAGTGGTACAGATTCTAGAAACCATCTATGGAGAAACAGCATTGCTGGGATCCCTGCAGGGTCGATTCTTCCAGAGAGTGCAACAGGAGAATGAAAGTCTCCCCCAATATGCAAATGCCCTACAAGAACTGATCCGAGATATTCAAGGAAAGGAAAGAGGTTCACCGGCCTTCTGTAACCCTGATCGGACTCTCCGTGACCAGTTTGTTCTGGGGATCCGCAACGGCAGTTTGACTGTTGCTATGCAGGACTTTATACGACGAGAGACTAATGCTAAATTTCATGACGTGCAGGTAGAGGCCATCTCACGTGCCAATAGTATTGTCCCAAAGCCCCAGACCGCAGTTGGAGTCACTTTGTCGCAGGGGGCTAACTCCAGCCTAGAAACAGTAGAAAGAGTGCCGGCTAAAGAAATTCTAACAGTAATGCAGAAATTGCAAAAGCAAATGGAACGCTTGCAAACCTGTTGTGATGAAAACTATATGAGAATTGCAGACTTCCAGAGAACTAGAGATGAAGGAGTGGACCGTCCACACCAAGAAGGTCAGAACCACCCACAACCCCGCTGGAGGGATGAGAACAGGACCTACCGAAGGGGTCCCAATAATTTAGTACAGCGCTCAGGAGAAACTGAAGGGGCTTACCGAAGGGGCCCAAATCGATGTCCAGAACGATGGGAAATACGTTGCTGGGAGTGTGGACGGATGGGCCACGTTGCTGCCAGATGTCCAGACCAGCGACAAGCTTATGAGAGACTGCCGTTAAACTAAGGTCCCCTGCTCCTGTAGGGCACGGAGTAGGGGAGACTGAGAAGAAGATTATGTGGGGAAAATGCCCTGATGATGACCTAATTGCTGCAAGTCCTGTCATCCAAATGGAATTAGAAGGTATTCCGGTTATCGGGATGGTTGACACGGGTTGTCAAGTAACGACTTTGAGTAGAGATTGTTATGAACGGTACTTCCGACAACATGTGAAATATGATCCCCATACATTTGTACGAGTGGTCGCAACCAACCAGTTACCAGTCCCAGTAGTGGGAGTGACCTGGATGAATGTCCGGTTATGTGGTCAAGATCTAGGTAAGAAAGGCATTGTGGTGGTACAGGAGCCACATGAAGTAAAGGCCCCTGTCATTTTGGGGATGAATGTGCTAAAAGAATTGGATCAGATCCTCTTTGAAAAGAAAGGTCATGGTTATTGGAAACAAACTACCACCCATCGGCCTACTCGAGCAGCGTTCCAGCGGCTGATCCGAATATGTGGCTTACAGGAAAGCTCGTATGCACAGCGTCCTCTGGCACGAATTTCTGTCCCTATGCATACAAAAGTTACACTGCCACCCCATCGGGAGATGATAGTGTCCATGCCTGTAGGCACCTGTCGGAAATTAGAAGGCATAGCTGTCTTGGTAGAACCACTGCCGGCAGCCGAAGGAGGTGTTGATCCGCCAGTAGCCCGTTCCTTGGCAATAGTTCGCAATGGGAGAGTACCACTCCGATGTGTAAACACCCAGGACCAGAGTGTAGATCTGTCACCAGGAAGGATGCTGGCTAACATCTATGTAACTCCGGAAGAAGTAAAGAACGTAACGCCGATGCATCTGAAGCCAGCTGAAAGAGATGAGTGGACCATAACCGTGTCTATGGGAGAAGGTGAGGGTCCCTCCTCTGAATGGAATGGCTGTGCAATTCGAGAACAGATGAAGATGGAGACTTATTTTTGTTCTCCAAAACAGGTCCAGAAGATAGATGAGCTGTTATGGGAAAACAGAGCCACTTTCACGCGTTACGCTGAAGATTTTGGATGTACAACTGGGGTCTACCATGAGATTCCCACAGGAGACACCCCTCCAATTAGAGAGCGCTACCGACAAATTCCTCCACGGTTGTATCAGGAAGTGAAAGAACTGTTGACTAAGATGCTGCAAGGTGGGATCATCCGAGAAAGCCAAAGTCCCTGGGCAGCTCCAGTGGTGTTAGTAAAAAAAAAGGATGGGTCTCTTCGGTTTTGTGTAGACTATCGGAAGTTAAATGCCTGCACCGTGAGAGATTCCTACCCCTTACCCCGGATTGAGGAGTCCCTCTCGGCACTAGGGAGAGCTCGGTACTTCTCCTCACTAGATCTGGCTAGTGGGTATTGGCAGGTGCCGATGGCTGAGAAAGACAAGGAGAAGACAGCTTTCATCTTGCCCATGGGACTATATGAATTTAACCGGATGCCCTTCGGGCTGACAAATGCACCTGGAACGTTCCAGAGATTGATGGAGAAATGTCT